>NC_081527.1:20750752-21082141 GCF_030273125.1 Centropristis striata | reverse complement strand
CAATTTAAGTAAGCAGATCTTATCAATGCTGTCCTGTGTATGTGCTTAGATCTTTGAATGAGACAAATGAATTAAACATAGAGATACAGATAGGAGATAATATTCAGTGCGATTGCTGAGTTGCGTGTCCCACTCGTCTCTGCAGTGAGCTTATTAAGGCAGCAGATGGAGGACAGATCTCTTTGGATTGGTTTGACAACGACGACAGCCTCTCTCATCCCGACCCGGCCACCAGGCCCACGGTCCTCCTTCTCCCTGGTCTGACCGGCACCAGCCGAGAGTCCTACATCCTGCACATGGTCCAACAGAGTCGGGATCTGGGCTATAGGTGGGTGGTCTTGGCTGGATACCCTGGCTGAGATCCAGCACCGTGCACACATCGAAGGCACTAAATCACACACTCTCTGTGCCATATGCTTTAGATATTTTGCCCGATCACAATCAGAACACCTCAGCAGTCATAGCAATGTTGATGAAAAAGGTCAAATCTGACACCCACTTTTGTGATGATTGTGTAACCGTTATACAATTGCTGCATGAGTGCCAGGGGTTTGGGGTTATTTCAGGTGAAGTGCACAAATAAAGTTGGCAGCTAAGCTCTGTGTCAAGAGCTGCTTTCGTAAATAGCCAAACGTAGCAGAAGCTTGAAGAGTTGCAGAGGGAGGCATTTTTTCCCCCCTTTTCTGCCTCTCCAATAGGTCCCTTCCCTGTATTCTCTGCACTCATTCTTTCACCCAGATTTGGGAAGGCATGGCAAACTCAGCATCTTCCACCCCTCACCCCTGTCTGTGTAGCTTAATGAATTACAGCTTATCCCAGTACAAGCTTTGCAGCTTAGCCCAGGCCAGCTTCCGAGTCTATGCTGCAGTGTGTGTTTAAGCATCCCCCCCCCCCCACACACACACACACACACACCTCACACACATACACAGCTGCATCTTGCCCAACACCCCATCTAGCCTCACCCTGCTGCTGAGGAACACCAACCAAAACAGCAGGTCTGACTCCAGATAATAGATGAGAGGAAGGATGCTGATGTCTTTGCTCTACAGTACAAACAGAATTCTCTTCACACAGCTGTGCCTCCCTGCATATCTCATCATATTCCCAGTCTGTTTTTTGTTTTTTTTTCAAAAGTAAAGAACATTGTTTAAAGGAATTTGGGCCGCTGTGCTCTTTTGAACGTGGAAGTCGGTAACTTGTAGTGACAACAAAAAAACAAGCACAAGCTTACTAGAGCTTCTACATGTTTTTCTTCCTTGTACACATGCTTTTGATGAAAAAGCAAACCCTTGAATTTAGAACTACAATTTAACATCATAAGATATGAATGAACCTGCCAATTATGTCCTTCATCAACTGATTTTTCTCTTTGTCTATAAAATGGCAGAAAATTGTGTATGATGCCCATCACAATTTCCCAAAACCCCAAAGTGATGTATTCACATAGCTTCTTTTGTCAGACAATCTGTAATGAAAATAATATGAAAATGAAACAATGAAAACCCAAAGAGATACAGTTTACATTTCTATATAAAAAAGGAAAGCAGATAATATTCATTATTGATAAGCTGGTTCCAAATGATTAATTAAGTAATTGTTTCATCTCTATTTCAACTTGTTGCATCTACAATTACTAGGTTAAGTGATTAAATGAATCATTGAGGAGATTATGATATAATGATATTAATATGACAAAATTGCATAATTTTACTGTAATGCAGCCTTTAAAGCCAAGGAAAGATGACACTCATGCCATATTATGATAATATGATGTCCAAAATCTAAGATATCACAATATCGATACAATATGGATATATTGCCCTGCTATATATGTACATTAAATATGCACAGCCATATAGTGACCTATACATATCCGTTAACATACACTACCGGTCAAAAGTTTTAGAACACCCCAATTTTTCCATTTTTTTATTGAAATTCAAGCAGTTCAAGTCAAATGAACAGCTTGAAAGGGTACGAAGGTAAGTGGTGAACTGCCAGAGGTAAATAAAAAAGGTAAAGTTAACCAAAACTGAAAAATAATGTACATTTCAGAATTATACAAGTAGGCCTTTTTCAGGGAACAAGAAATGGGTTAACAACTTAACTCTATGGAGTCTTGGGCTATTTTGTCCATTTTTGAATTCTTTTCATGTCTTTGTAAGTCATTTTGTGTCTTTTTTTAGTCATTTTGTGTCTTTTTTTTGTCATTTTGTGTCTTTTGGTGTCTTTTTTTGTCATTTTGTGTGTTTTTTTAGTCCTTTAGTCCAACATAAAATGTGATTTTGAATCTTTTTTTTACTTTCAAAACACTATCATGCTCAATAAAGAATTTTAAATGTTGCAAATGTGCATTGATTTCAGAGTACACTGAGACATTAAACTGCATAATTTTCAATTAAATTCTGGAAAAGTTGGTGTGTTCTAAAACTTTTGACCAGTAGTGTATATAACATAAATAAACAATGTATTTGTATAGTGCACAGTGTAAGAAATGCACACGATGGCCAACATAACAAGAGGATGCACACATTAAACATTGTGTATTTTGTGTATTTCAGATGTGTGGTGTTCAACAACAGAGGGGTTTCGGGTGAAACACTGCTGGTAAGAATCTAACATGTCTCGTTCTTTGATATTCCCTTCCTTCATTTGTCTTGTCCTTATTCACAAAGACATACATGTATACTGGATAAAAGGTCTGCTGCTGACAGCTGGTTTTCCTATTTGTCAGGATGACAGCTTCCCAGTAGAGTTGTCCTTTTCATTGCTTCATCCAGCACAGAGCATGTCTATTCCACACGTGGTACAGATCCCACAGGGAGCCTAAGCTGATGCTGCACAGACAATGTTGTTGCACAGCAGGGATTAAGTTGCAGGCAGATACTGTATTTTAATGCCGATCCACAGAAATATGACCTCGTCGTCGAGCACGTGCTGTCCTGACACCTGGCTTAATCTGTCCTCATACACCCGGGTATATTTAGCCAACAAGATGGGCCCTGATCATGCAAACCCCACTGCGTTTTATGTCTGCCCCTCTGTGTGTGTGTTAGGGTTGTCACGATACTAAAATTTTCAACTCGATACCGATACTCAGGAAAATATTCGATACTCGATACCATTTTCGATACCACCAAGATAAAAACTAAGACCCCAAAATTTAACAGAAATATTTTTATTAACAAGAAAAATGCAACATGTAAAAATGAACAGAACCACAGGTTAAATATTTATATATTTATATATATATTATTTATATATATATTATATATTTATACAGTTGTGCAAAAAGAAACTGCAGCTATGATAACAAGCTTCAGATACTCGATACTTTTGAAAATGAGTATTGTATCCGGATACAACGTTTTAGTATCGATACTTTTTTGAGTATCGATACTTTTGACAACCCTAGTGTGTGTGTGTCTTTGGTACAGAGTCACAGACTTTATGGGCAACTGTATCACCCTGATCTAATCATACCATCACTACAATACATAGATCTCATTCAAAGCACAAATGGTGTTTCATTACAGGCAGGGATTGCCCACAATTAATGTAATGTTCCTCTTAGTTGCCGTAAATCAGAATCAGTAGCTGATCTGTGGACGCAGCTGCAAAAACAAACAAACAAACTAAAGGGTCAAAGTGACACTAAAACAAAGTGTCACGTGTCAGTTTGACATATTCTAAGTCATATCCAGAATTTTGTTGGCTCAGCTGTCCACCGATTTAAAAAAAAAAAAAGGAGTTTAAACCTTGGCGGTGTACCAAGTAGTGTTGGTAAGGCAGGAATTTTCTCCCTCATTTCACTTGGGAATTGTGCTGTATTCTGTACAAATGATGCAGCATTTGTATGCTCCTGTGACTGCTTTCTTTGTGCCCAGTTAGTGTGAATATCGCCCATTGTTTAAATAGGCCAGCACTTAGTTTAGAACCCGCTGTGTGAAAGATGCCCTCTGCCTCAAAGACTGTCCTGAGTGCTTTTGACCTATTTCTAGAACTTGTAAAAAGCCTGTTACATTACAATGTCCTGTACAGTGCAGCAGATTAAGCCTGCACAAATATTTCTCCTAACTATTTGTATTATATTTCTAATTTATGTTATAATTAAATTTGTAAGTTTAGCTGTTTCACTGCAGAGTAGAAACGTGCAGGCTTATGAGAACAACCATAAGAGAGCAGAAAAGCAAGAATTTACTTGGCCTGTGTCTCTGCTTGCATCTTAATGAAGGGCCTTGAAGAGCTGAAGAGTCAACAGCATCCTGAGAATTTGGACTTGTTAAATGGGCTCCTTCAAGTTCAAGCTGATTTGTTTTACAATGTTAAGTAACCTGCTCTGCCTAACAAACCAGTTGAAAAGGATTATACTCTCTTTTTCTCCAAGGAATTCTGTATCATAGCCTATATAAATGATCGATGTTAACTTTTCAAAGTAGGTTGTAAAATC
Source organism: Centropristis striata (assembly GCF_030273125.1). Lineage (NCBI taxonomy): Eukaryota > Metazoa > Chordata > Actinopteri > Perciformes > Serranidae > Centropristis > Centropristis striata. The sequence continues at coordinate 21,077,688 of NC_081527.1, read as the reverse complement.
AAAGCTTTGCAACATTAGATAAAGATTTCACTCTTTTCCACCTGCAAAAATAACAAATACATTTGTGTATTTGAGTGTGGACTCACTTCTGAAGTCCATGTGGAGAGATAACAGTGCAAAACACAACGATGCAGAGAAAAACCCAGCATTGTCATGATAACAGCAATTACCAATTGCATAATTACTGTTACTGCATATTAAAGGAGGTAGAGTGAAAAGTGTTGGCTGCTGTTATCCAAAGGTGATAATTCAGTTTCTTTGCTAAACTGCTGATGTATGAGAGGATGGTTTCCAGTAATCAACCACAGCTTTATGGGCCCAGCAAACTTCTGCTGTACATTCCTGATGGGACTTAAACCCACAGTCCATAATGAAGGCCTTATCCATTAGGCTCCCTGTGCTGCACAAGTCAGTGTTTGGCACTAGTAAATTAACACTATAATGCTTTTTAAGTTCCTTTTCTATGAAAAGGGATGGCAGGCCTTTGTGTGAAGTAAAATCATGTAATTATGAAGGAGGTCAGTCCCAGCCTGATGTTGTCACCTACACTACACACTTACTGGCTGTTTAAAACATCAGGTGAAATTTCTTTTAAACATTTGCCATATATACATATACATACATAACATATATATTTTTGATATGCAGTACCAGTCAAAAGTTTGGCCACACCTTCTCATTCAATGGTGTTTGTATATTTTTCATTGTAGAATAATATTAAAGACATCAAAACTACGAAGGAACATGTGTTGTTTTACATAAATGTTTTATGTTTTAGATTATTCAAAGTAGCCACCTTTTGCTTTAATGGTCTCAAACACATTAAGAAGGCAAGCAATTCCACAAATTAATTCTTGACAAAGTGCACCTGTTAATCCATAAATCTTTCCAGGTGAGCACCTCATGAATCTGACTGAGAGAATGCCAGATGTGTGCAAAGCTGCCATCAAAGCAAAAGAAAAATATAAAACATATTCTGGTTTCTTTCACACTTTTTTGTTTACTACATAATTCCATGTTCTTTGATAGTTTTGATGTCGTCAGTATTAATCTACAATGTTGAAAATAATAAAAATAAAGAAATGAATGAGAAGGTGTGTCCAAACTTTTGACTTGTACTGTATATTTGGTGTCTGTGCAAACATCTTAATTTTAATCATATTGACTAATCGACAGAGCGTTTTGCATTACTGTCCAGCACCAGCAGATAACAATAACTGATCTTCCTTAGAGGTGTAAAATACCATGATCTGAGACTGGCACATGTGCAGCCTATCAGTGTTTGACTCTATATGTCCACTTTCTTTGCTGCTATCTCTCCTGGGGGGAAAAAAGGTCCTGATGTCACCCAGAGAGATTATATCTGCTACACATTAATCCGTCTAATCTTTGTGTCCATGTATGCATGTATGTCTGCTATATGTGTCATGTGTGAGTTTCACGTGTCTACTGTATATTATGAGTATTGGCCAAAGTTTGTTTTTTACTGTGTTCAGTGACTTTAGATTAACTTTATTGTCTTCCTGACCCACCCAGACCCCAAGGACCTACTGCGCAGCCAACACAGAGGATCTGGAGTATGTTATTGAGCACATCCAGAGGCGTAATGAAGCTGCTCCGATCATGGCTGCTGGAGTATCAATGGGCGGGTAATGAAGCCATTCACTTCCAGCTGACTGGACATTTCACTACTGTGGACAGCTAACAAATCTCAGATTGTGACTTAAAGTTGTACTAATACAATTTCACACATTTGTTGGTGACTCAGTGGAAACTTGTAACTAAGAAACATGAACTGCATTACCCAGAAATCACCTGGCATAACAAAATCGGTAAACACAGATCTCACCCACATGTACTAATTCAGTTAGTCTGATTGGTTGGTGCCAAATGTTACCAGAAGGACAAAAGAGACAAAAGATGCTAGTTAGTTTTACTTCCTCTGTGTGAAAAAAACATGATTATAACAGCATATGAGCACTGGTAAAACACTGGTTAGAGCCAAGCCAGCTGTTTCCCCACTGCTCTCAGTCTTTATGCTAAGCTAAGCTAACTGTCTGCCTCATATTAAACCTACAGAGGAGAGTGGTGTTATTCTTCTCATCTAACTTTCCACAAGAAAGCGATTGAGTATATTTTCCAAAATGTCGATCTTTTCCTTCCTTTAACCTTTTGCATGCACTTTTTACTTTCACACATTCTGCCTTCACGCGCACCAAATAGTTCTTTAAAAATGTATAATATGGAGAATAATTCATTAATGACAAGGAATGTGAAATTGCACTATTTTAGTTGATACTACCATGCCTCTAATTCCGTAATGCAAGACACTTCATTTCATTCCATAAATGAAACATGAACTGCATTACCCAGAAATCACCTGGCATAACAAAATCGGTAAACACAGATCTCACCCACATGTACTAATTCAGTTAGTCTGTGATTGGTTGGTGTCAAATGTTACCAGAAGGACAAAAGAGGCAAAAGATGCTAGTAAGTCTTACTTCCTCTCTGTGAAAAAAACATGATTATAACAGCATATTTTATTATTATAGAAGGATATCAGTAATCCCAACAATCGGTCTATAGTTAGTGCTTTATTATGGTCCTCATCGTTCTATGCAGCATGCACAGCATTAATCCCAGGAGGTGAAGGATTGGTCAGAATTGGAACATGTTCTAATCTCTGTTCCCCCCCCCCCATCTGTCTCGCCCTCTCTTCAAATTCAGGATGATGCTGGCCAACTACTTGGGGCGCAAAGGCCGGGAAACCTGTCTGAGAGGGGTCGTAGTCTTCTCAGCAGGCTGGGATGTATTTGAGTGCACTGCTTCACTGGAAAAACCCCTGGACCGCTTCCTCTTCAACTCTTACCTCACCAGCTGCCTACAAGCCTCCGTGCACAGGTCAGACGGGCCGGAGCAGGATTAACCCAGGCCACTAACTCACTGCAAGGGCAAGGGGGTAAAGGTTTCAGGAGCTTAAAAAACTGGGTTCCATGTGTTTATTTTATGTGGTAATAACAGTTCTAGGCAAAAATACAGCTAATATATTTTTTATTTGTGAGCTGACTAACAATGTCTTCTAAAAAATGCACAGTAATGCTTTTGTAGTTCTACTTTCAAAGTTGATTGTTGTTTCATTATGATGTTTCAACCTTTTCAGCATTTTTGAGGGACATTTCCAGCTGCAAATCATTTCTCCGAACAGTACCCGCTGACAGTTTTATTTTTAATCTCCCCCGCAGACACAGACCAGTGCTTGAAAAGTGTTACGACATCGATCATGTCATGAAGGTCGGGATTATTTTGAATAACACTTCCCCATAAATGCTAATCTAATTAAACAAAGTAGCCTAAAATCTGATAAATGTACTCGCTACCCCCTGCAGGCAAAGACGATTCGAGAGTTTGACGAGAGGTTCACCTCCATAATGTTCGGCTATCCTACCAATGATGACTACTACCATGATGCCAGTCCTGTCCACAGGCTGAAATCTGTGCAGGTGCCAATGCTGTGTCTGAATGCTGCTGATGATGTCTTTTCCCCATCTCATGGTGAGTTCCAAGGTTATAATAGTTTTGGATTTTTCATTAGTTTTAGTTTTAATTTCGTTTTAATTTTTGTTTTCAAATTCAGTTATTTTTAATTCATTTTTAGAGTGAGTTTGCTAGTTTTAATTAGTTTTTATTTTTTGGAAAATGCTTAGTTTTAGTTTAGTTTTTATTAGTTTTAGTGTTAGTTTTAGTTTTTTTGTAATGGGGTATTTGTTAGGTGCTGGATTAAAAAAAAGTCACAATAAATGTTCCTTTATTTCCTTTGTCTTATCCATCTCAGCCCCAATAAGTTTATTAAGTCATAAAACCAGATAGATGAAATAGATTTCATATCAACCAAAAAGGTTTACGTATAAAAAAATTGACAAAGACGAAAACTAAGGACATTTTCACTATAATTTTAGTTAGTTTTAGTTAGTTTTGTAGCCTCACAATACAGTTTCAGTTAGTTATCTTTTTTTTTTTAAACTCTCGTTTTTATTTTTATTTCAGTTAACGAAAATGATTTTTCAATTCTAATTTTCATTATTTCGTTAGTTTTCATTAACTTTAATAACCTTGGTGAGTTCATGCAGGTTTTCTGTACAATCTGACTTCAGACTAATTTTATAAAGGGGTCTTATTATGCTCCTTTTCAAATTATATTTGTATTTTAGTTTTCTACGAGAACATGTTTACATGCTTTAATGTTCAAGTAATACTTATTTTTTTCTGCACCTTTATTCACGCTCTGTCTGAGATGCTCTGTTGTCCAGTCTGTTTGGATTGGTCAGAGTTTATTAGACTTCCAGACCTGTGCCGTCTCATCTATGTACTCATTGCAGTCAGGACATGACTGTAGCGGCACTGTAGCAGCACTTCAAATTTCCACAATCAAACATACTCCAGCAGGAATGTGATCCAAAAATTGGAGATAAATTAGCAACACCAGCAACCAAGATTTCAGGTTTCGCTGACGTTAGCATGTAGCTACATGTAGCCCTGTATATAATGACTGTTAAAGCACTGTAGCAGCACTTTATACTGTAAAATATAACCAATAAAAGCTTTAAACAAAAAGCTACACACTAAAAGATGTTCCAGCAGGAATGTGATCAGAAAATTGAGGAAGAATTAACAACATCGGCAACCAAGATTACAGGTTTCGCTGACATTAGCATATAGTTAAATGCAGCCTTAGAAAGAGTAGAAAAAGGAGCATTCAAAACAGTTGGAAACCTGATATTTTTGCCCACATAGATTACATTTACATATGTTTAATGCATAGTTTGACACTTTGACCACATTTAATATGAACATTTGACATTTTAACATTACTTATATGACATAAAAAATAAGGGAAAAAACATAATAACATCCCCTTTAATAATTGTTATGGGACGAATACACTTGGAAAATTGATTTGACACGGTAGGTTAACTGGCACTGCTAATATGCTTGTATGAAAAATGTGAATCTAGTCCTTGCAGAATAAACACGTCCTGAAGCCTTTGTTTCCTTTACAGCCATTCCAGTGGAGGCAGTGAAGCAGAACCCCAACCTGGCCCTGATCATCACCTCTCATGGCGGCCATATTGGTTTCCTGGAGGGCCTGTGGCCTCGACAGAGTACGTACATGGACCGAGTGTTCAAGCAGTTTGCTAAGGCGGTCATCGAAGAAGGCAGCGGACTCCAAGACCTCTCCCGATAAGAGAACTCAACAAAGTGTTCCTCTAGTTTTACTTCCATGATCGTATGCCTTTCTTCTTTCTTTCCTTCTTTTCTCTGCTCTTTTCTTTCATTTTTGCCATCCATCTTTCCTCGCTGCATTCCATCCATTATTCCTTCCATTTTTATTCCTTTCCTTCTTGTTTTTTTCTACGTTCGTTCCTTCATCTCTTTCTTTTGCATTCAATACTTCAATCCTTTATTCCTTCCCTCTCAACTGAATCCTGTTCTACCTATTTCCTTCCTTCCATTGACTTTCTTTTATCTTTGCCCTCCATCCTTCCATCCTATTCTTCCTTCTGCCACAAGCAAAAAAAACAAACAAGTTATTTCTCATTTAAAGGGCACATCTGATTGAGTGCAGCATTCAACATACATTTATTTATTTTATACAATTAACAAGTCATTGTATGTAGTCACGCTTTCAGTGGCATGCTTATTTAGAACAAAGCATAGCTGTTCATGTCACTGTTAAAGCTGAACCTGTGCCCATCTTGTTCAGTTTTATTAGCTAACTAACAAATTCTGCAATTACCTTGTGCAATCATTTTATTTTTAAGTTAACATAAGAAACATGAAAATCCAATCATCTGTCTTCATAAACCTTTAGTAGTTATATCAGTAGGATTTTAGCCCTCAGGGATTTTCTTTATTTACTCATACTTCCTGCGTAAATTTGTTTTGTCACTCATTAGTTTATATTTTCCTTGTTTAAAGGTAGATGTTATTTACCAGTTGACACACAGTTGTAACTTTTCTTTAATGTTAACAGTTTGATATTTTGGGGAAAATGCTTATTTGATTTATTGCGGCGAGTTAGACGAGGATCACTAACACCACTCAGTCACATGCTCTTGGATGGTCCCATTTCCTGAGCTGGGAAATCTTCTTCGGACTTCGGTGTGTTCATTATGCCACGTGGGAACAACTCATTACATCGTCACAAAGATGTAATGAGGCCGTGGCTGAGAGCGAATCAGGGCCCCCGTTCACTTTACTAGTACGTTTAGTACACAAACTGAAACACTGACTGACGAAGCCTACAGGGAATGGCAGTCCGTTAGAGAGGGCGAGAGGGAGCTCCAGGGCAGAAGGTGGCAGTAGTGCACCTATTACGCTAGTTGCCAAGCGCCGGTAAAACACAAAAGGGATAAAAGAAGAAAAAGAAGACTGGAGTGAGGGGCTGGAGCAATTCTGTGCTTACGCTACTTGTCACTTACGGTTAAGAGAGAGACACTAGCTGGGACGGGAAGTTGAGGAAAGAACGAAACTTTTCACAAAGTGATTCAGTACGGTTCATTCACCTCAGTGCTTCATTCTTTTGAACGAATCAGTCGCGAAAGAAATATCACTAGTGTCAGCGTGGGTTCTCTCAGGGTCCTGCAGCTTCCTCCCACAGTCCAAAGACATGCAGCTTAGGTTTAATTGGTGACTCTAAATTGCCCGTAGGAGTGAATGAGAGCTTGAACAGTTGTCTCTATGTGTCAACCCTGTGATAGTCTGGCAACCCTGTCCAGGGTGTATACCGCCAAATGTCAGCTGGGATCGGCTCCAGACCCCTGTGCCCCAAGTTCGGTTAAGCAGTTATGGACGGCAACATTTATATTTGTCTGCTGTACTTTGCAAGTCCCAACATTTTTGCAGACTTTCTGAGTTGTTGTTCCAACTTGAAGGGGCATTTTTTGCGAATTTTCCTAGTCATTAGGAACTCTTTCTCTCGAACCACGAGTGCTGGGTAAGCTGTAGCTAGCAGCTGATTAGCTTAGCTTACCATAAAGACGCGAAGCAGTGGAAAAATTGGCTCTAAAAACAGAACAAATTCCTTCTATGAGCACTGGTAAAACACTGGGCAGAGCCAACCTAGCTGTTTCCCCACTGCTCTCAGTCTTTATGCTAAGCTAAGCTAACTGTCTGCCTCATATTAAACCTACAGAGGAGAGTGGTGTTATTCTTCTCATCTAACTTTCCACAAGAAAGCGATTGAGTATATTTTCCAAAATGTCGATCTTTTCCTTCCTTTAACCTTTTGCATGCACTTTTTACTTTCACACATTCTACCTTCACGCGCACCAAATAGTTCTTTAAAAATGTATAATATGGAGAATAATTCATTAATGACAAGGAATGTGAAATTGCACTATTTTAGTTGATACTACCATGCCTCTAATTCCGTAATGCAAGACACTTCATTTCATTCCATAAATGAAAGTATATCCCAAAGGCCGAACAGAGCAGTATATGAATGCCATGAGGTTTTCTTTGTGAAGATGTCGGTGGTTAGTTGTGTAAGTACGTCTGCGGGTGCTAGATAGTGACGTGGATGAAGTGACGAACATAGGAAGACGGAGAGTGTACATATTGGCTGTTTCCTTACGAGATGCATAGCAGCTTTAATGGCACCTGGTCGTCAGTCGTTTACTGGTTTTCGTTTCGCCAACAATGATCTAGGCGCTGGCTACCGTGTATGAGTTGGCATCAATGAAACGACCAGACTCGACTGGCAGCCAGACTCACAGTAATTTGCTGCATGGGGGGGATTTCGACTTCCTGTTCCTGTGGAATTTCGGTGTCTGTTTGTTCTGCCAAGTAGCATGTGTCCCATCAGCGTCATCATGTCCTGAACCATAACATCACTTCTGTAGCACAAAGGACATGTTTGTGGGTTTTTTTTCATAGGATGCTGCATTTCATTTTGTACATGACATATAAAAAAGCAACATTATGTCTAACGTGCAGCAATAAGATTTTGAATTAAAAAAAGAAGTCTCTATAGTATAATTATATAGTATATGCACATTATCACCATGAGTGTAATATGCTGTATTTAATAACTTATTAAACAGAGTCTAGGTCCATTTGTCTGCTGTCTCAAATGATTCTGCTTGTAATGCATTTTCTCCACAGAGTATATTGGATTGCTTGACTGACCGTGTACTGCAAGTTAGAATAATTGACTGCAAGTCAGCAGTTCTCTTCTCTTTCTTCTTTCTTTCTTATTTATTTATTATTTGCATTTTAATAATTTATATGACACTACCAGAATCACAGAGCATATGTAAAAAATAAAATAAAAACATAATAATCAATGTAAAAGAAAGTCAAAGAGAAAAGAAGAGAACAAAAAAGAAATTAAGACAAAAATAAATAAAAATAGCTGAATACATAAATATCAGTTCTAGGGATAAAGTTGAATTATGACTGGTAAATATAGATCAGAGGATACATTATTGGAAAAAAGTAACCGCAACTGCAAGTATAGATACACACACATAGTGGGGCTGCATGATTTGAAAAAATATATAATTGTGATTAATTGTATTTACGATTCACAATTGTGGAGGTGGTGTGATTTAATTTTTTATTTCTTTGCAAGGATCTGTACCAAACAGAGATTTTTCTTAAATCTGTAGAATAATTAAATTATATATATATATATATTTATTTATTTTTTTTTTTAATGATAGAAAATATTTTTTTTGGGGCCAGAACATCTCTGCAGCACCACGACCATATCTAATTTAAATAATAATTTGCCAAATAAACAAATATTGTGCTTTTCAGCAATTTGGATACTCCACTAGTACATATTACAATATCAATAAAATTTCAATTAACACACACATTCCTGTGTATATCCATCTGTAAGGAGATATTACATTAGAACAGTGTATTTTATATTATTGTTTCTTTCCTCCTCTGTCTGCCTACAACAATGGGATTTTCCGCTTGGGCTAAATACTGATAAAATCAGTCAGTAGCTTATCAGTCACGTGAGGTGTAAGGCTCACGCAAGTCTTCCCCCCGTGGTCACACACTCGTCCCCTGAAGTCGCGGCATTTGACAGTCTACCACTTGAGCTGGCTTACTGCATGACCGGCATGTCACTGCAGGGTCACACTCCCTCTCTCTCTCTCTCTCTCTCTCTCTCTCTCTCCTCACATCACAGTGTAGGGTTTTGCTCCCTGGAATTGACTCACTCCACACTCACAGGCTTAGCTGCTGATAGGATGCAGTAGTGGATGTGATCCACCAAAGGCAAACTGTAATCCCCCGGCACTCCACTTACCTTCACCCCAACCCCCAATAAGCCCACAGACAGATGAGCTTTGGTTTTAGCTAGATGGTTTATGGAGGCCTGAGAGTAATTAGAGTAGACTGCCAAGAGGGATGAGTGATTCACTGTTGGTTACCATCTACGAAAATTGATATTATGCGGCAGGAATCCCTTTAATATAAATGTTGATATGTCTGCTCATGTGAGAACGCACACTGCATAATTATATAGTTATAGATCAACAATTAAAAGTCCCTGTTAAGATGGAATACAAGGATATTACAGTGATACTTTTAATCATTCCAGTGTATGAAAGTAGTTTAATAATAATTACTGTGTTGCCTGACGACTCAATAATTGAAAGAAATATTTCAGAATTATCAAGAGACAGCTTCTCCTTTTTCTTGAAAGCATTTGATTAAATATCAGATTATTTCAATAATGAAATAGATGTAGGAAACTGTTATTAAATGTAGGATTATAGCATAATTGAGAAAAGCCAAAGAAAGCAAATCTTAATGTATTGAATGGTTTTAATCATTAACCTTTTCCTGTATTTAAAGGAATACTTGATATTATTGTACATTATACATACAATGTAGTTGTGAAAACTGAGAAAATTAAGAATAAATAACACTAAAATAAATAGCTAATTACAGTATGTTCAGTATCAGTCAATCAATCACCGTTTAAATAAAGAGTAAAAAAAAAACTAGAAAATTTTCTCTGGGGAAATTCATTCAACATGTATATCTGGAGGAGTGTGCGCACTTACGCATGCATTTGTGTGTGTGTAACGAAAATCGCATAAAGTTACCTGTGTGTGTGTAATTAAAATCACATAAAGTTACCTGTGTGTCAGTGTATGCGTGTGTTTGAAGCATGTTTATCTAGAGGAGTGTGCGCGCTTACGCGCATGTGTGTGTGCAGTGCGTGTATCTGTAACTGTAATCACAGCAAAGATCAAAGGCAATCAGAGCAGAGCAATCAACAGAATTAACTGACACCAACTGTCGAATGTTCTGGAAGAGTGACAGCAGCCAGAGGTGTACAGACTGGAATTTCTGGCCTCGAACAGAAAGCATTTTTGGCAAAACCATAATACCTATCATTGATCTGACTTCACTTTGAGCGTCCTGAGTTCTTCCTGAACGTCTATATACTGTATGTTTTTTTTAAGAAAAATGAAAAAATAGCTTTGTTAGAGCGATCTAAAAAAACTGTTACATCTCTCGCTGTTGGTGCGTGTTGGTGGCGCATCTGTGTGTCCTACGCCCAAACTATAACTCTGACAGCTTTACCAGAGGATTGTGAGTGAGAAGACAAATTTCCTACGTTTCTATGTACAAATTATTTCTGTAGAGTGGAATTTTCGGCCTGGAGCGCAGTTTTCAGATTTATTTTTTGACAATTTTTCGCTCCCTCTACACTCTGGGCGATGATGTCACACACTGTGACACGAACATTCCATGCAATACACACCCATTATAATCTCAGAATTTCTCCAAAAATGATCATGGTCATTGAACGGGGATTGATAAAAAACTAGATGACCTATTGAAACGTGGATTAATACACTGATACACAAGACTTGTGTCTACTGTTTAAAGTTTAAATGGAGTCTCTAGATGAAATTATGCCGGAGAAGTAGACATTTAAAAATCTCCAATTATTGTTCTTTTTCGCTCATTTGTTTTGGCCGTCCCATTCATTTCAATGCAAAATTTTGGGCAGTTTTTCGCGACTTATGTCGCGAAAAATTTGTATTCCGTAGAGAAAAGTAATAGCACACCGATCCCGATCAAACTGCACGTTTTGATATATAATTTGTCCTGCAACTCTTCAAGTTGTAGGACAAGTAGCGGCACTGGTCCATACAGCTATTGCTGTATGGGACCAGTGCTCGGTGCGATTGCCCCATGGCCCTAATACTGATATGTCTGTCATAGGCCAAATAGTTCAAGATTGAAGAAGTGATTTAAATTGTAAAGCTTTTGCAATATGCATATTTTCAAAGGTGACTTATTAATTTGAGTGTGGGAATTCTCCAGTTTGTCATAAATTAATCACTGCAGAACATTTAAAATATTTGAGCTTTCCTCAATAGAGCAATTATGAGGTGCAAGACTCATCTTCCTTGCTCTCTCTTCCTTATCCTACCCTGACTGCAGCTGGCTGAAAATAGCCCTGTGTTATATCATGCAGGGGTTGTAGGTTGATGGAAAGTGTGCTCTAATATTACTTTGCAGGAGCTGAAATAGGACTGTCCCCGGACCAGCAATGCCCCTGTGCCCTCACAGTGAAGCCAGAGGAGATCCCATAGCATCCATTAGGAAGCCATTTGTGCTCTTGATAATGAAGAGGGTCACTGTGCAAAAAAAAAAAAGTCACAGCGTGGCTACAAAGGTGTGGAGGGGAGAAAGGTATCAGGAGAGGAGGTGACTGGGAAATGAACGAGGAACTGGGATTTACTCTCAAACAGAATTAAAATAGCACAGAGAGGATTATTAATCACAGGCTGAAGACGTGGCTGCACATGCACTTCAGCAACCCTGCTCAAGATTTGTATTTGTATTTATTTATTTAAGTCCTTAGTGGCAACATGCCATCACATATCCCTTTTTTTTATTTAGGCCATAATTCCACTTGCTCAAGAGTTTTGCATGTAAACATAAAATTTGGGGCAAAGTCATTTACAGTCTTTTTTTTCTTTTTAAAGTCTGTGGTTCGATCCCTGACCATGGCAGGCTGCATATCGGGAGCAATTTGGGGTTCAGTATCTTGCTCGAGGATACTTCGACATGTAGCTGCCATGGACGAACTGGACGAACGCTCTTACCAACTAAGCCACAATTAGAGTAGAGTTAAACTAAAGCTGTGTTTGTTTGTCTTTTTGGGGGCAGGGAGATAAGAAAGAGACCAGAACATTCATCGGTGTATGAATGAACCCAATGGTTGCAGATGGCACCAGTAGCCATGTTTCCACTAGGGGGAAAAGTCGCCACCAGGAAAGTCTCAGGCCACACCCTCTCAAAAGTCCGCTCACTATGCGTGTCTCCTTTACAAGTTAGCCCCCAGAGGGATTTATGAGACTCCGGAGGTGACGTATGGTTTTCGACCGTCGCATAATCGCTTAGCGACAGTTTCGACCGTGATGTCACATACGTGACGGATTAAACACCGTAGACTCAACTGTGGCCGCCACCGCTAACTGTGCACAACGTCAGCAGCTGATCATAAAGAAAGCAGCATGGCTAATTATGCACAGCACATACACGCTGTACTGCTACAGAGCTAACTGTTAGCCTATTAGCAATTTGCAGACTGGACGCTAAGGGGTTAACATCCCCTCCGGCTCTGCAGCTGGGAGAGACCGCTGCAGGAGGACTGTGCTGCATCGACTCTTCTTACTCTTCTTTACCAGCCGCTGAGCCCCACGGCTCGTTAAGAAGAGTAAGAACGAGTCTCCAATAACACCAGAAAAAGTTGCTGGATTTGCCTCCAATCGCTTTCTTGAAAAATAGTTGCTAATAGTTGCCTCGGCCACCGGTATGAATGTGTGTGTGAACGGGTGAATGAGCACAGTCTGTAGTGTAAAGTGCTTTGGATAGAAGCGCTGTTTAAGTGCAGTCCATTTACCATTTTTTGTTTTTCTGCTACACACACATTTTACAAAAATCATTGTTTTTATGTTTTGTTGTTTTGTACCCTCAACATCGTTGAAAATAAGGACTCCAGATTAAATAAAGATTTTTTTTAAATGCATTCATGCACTTGCAGCACAGTTTCAAATACTCAGCAAGTACACAGGAAACTACTATAGTAGTACACAGTAATTCAGTGATCAGTACCCAACTGATGCTTTAAAGCCAAGCCTGAACACATAAAAAAAGCAATAGTTAACAAATTGACTGGTAAATATAGATCAGAGGATACATTACTGTATTGGGAAAAAAGTAACAGCAACTGCAAGCATAGATAAACACACATAGTGGGGCTGCATGATTTGATTTGATTTTTGTGATTATTTTTTTTTATTGTATTTACGATTCACAATTGTGGAGGTGGTATGATTACATTTTTTTTTTTTTTGCAAGGATCTGTACCAAACAGAGATTTTTCTTAAATCTGTAGAATAATTATATTTATATATATATATATATAATTATTTTTATTATTATTATTATTATTATTTTTTAATGATAGAAAATATTTTTTGTGCCATAACATCTCTGCAGCACCACGACCATATCTAATTTAAATAAAAAATTGCCAAATAAACAACTATTGTGAATAGAATATAAATAGTTAACAAATTTATGATAAAAAACAAAAAATGCCAGTAAAATCTACACTGTAGAAAATGTTTGAAGAAACTACAGTAAAACACTGTGAAATTGTATCAGAAATAGGGTGTAAAATTAAAAATTGAATATCACTGCGGTAGACGCTTTTAATTACTGTAAATCAAGGAATAGTACAAAACTTTTAAACTGTAGAGAACAGTTTTTTCATGTAAAGTTAAGGGAGAAATACCATAATATCACAAGGACACAATTACCCTAAAAAAAAAAGGGACTACTCAGTCTAAATTACAGTTTTTGCTGATATTTACATTCATATAGTAGAAGTACAGTAGAAAACCCAATCACTTTTTTTTACGGTGAAGTTCTGGCAACCATAGCTGCCAGTATTTTATCGTAAATGAAACAGATTTTTTTTCTTTTGCAGTGTATTTAATATGGGAATAAACTGTTACTGTTAAAATAGAAATCACAGTCTATAGTAGTTAATGTCACACAATGTAATGAAACTACTTTGAAAAATACAAATAATCGCAGTAAAGAAAATATTCTCCATTGGGATATCGAATGAAATTTCCAGTTAATCATTGCTGTCAAAGTTGATTTTATGGATATGCATCAGGGAAACTTTATTTTTTTTTAATTACATTCATATTTTTTTCAACAACAATAGCATGGCTCTAATGTCATATGTTTACAGCCCGCAACCACAATGGTAAACATGAGGTAGATCACCCAGACACAAGGCTACCACTGGGCCGCACACGTTCTCAAACACATTTCAGTGAAGATTGTGAGAGCAAGTTGCATATTATTAAGTGTTAAATTATTAAAAAGAAAGACACATTCTATGGACCATTGGAGTTTAAGTTAGGATCACCAGTCTTATATTTGGATTAATTTTGGGGTTCATTTAATAGTGGGAAATATTCTTTTTTTTCTGCTGGCAACTTGTATAGTGCAAGTTCACATTTCCTACCCCCTTTGACATTCAGTAGATCTAAGAATCATTCATTTGGGTCTTGTGCAAAGCCTTCATGGATGGTTTTGAAGAGGACACGCTCCCTCTCGGTTTGAGGGAGCTCAGCATGCAATCAAATATTACACTTCAATATGATTATCAGTCCAAAATGCTTGTCAAATAAATAAGAATCCCTCGTGGACCTGATTTTCATTTTCAATAAAAATCCAACACAAGAACAGGGAGGGATACAGACATATGGTTAAGGACACATCTAGGTAGATTCTTCTTGCCTTTGCAACAAATTAAAAAAAAAAGCACAAAGACATCATGACCAAAATATACTGGCAAAAGTTACACAAGACTTAAAAAAAACATCAGTAACCCTCAGTGGTTCAGGGGATGATATAATATATTAATAATGTAAACAACGCTTTAAACAGTACAGTAGTCGGAAATCCAATTATTTCATTTTGCTTCACTCAGACAAACAACGTGTCTTCGCCTCACAGTTAAATGGTTTCTTCATTCTCATTGGTCCGAAAAAATTAGTGACTTGAGCAGTGACCGTGTGAAACGACACTTAAGGCATATTCTTTGGACAACCCTGTGCAGACACATATAAAAACATTCTACTTTCAAGTATATGAAATGATCTGGTCGGCTACTTTTGACAGTGTGTAACTCTTTCTTTGACTTGGTTTGGGGGACAGAAGATGGCAGAGTTGAATTATGTGGATGGTCTCCAACACCATCGTTGACCAACCAGCCTCAGAACATCGTAACAGGAGGAGAAATCTCAGGCACAGTCAGTAGCAGGATATTTGGCAGTGAAGAAGCTTGCTGATAATATAGCATTTACTGACGCTATGTGATTATGCTTAAAAAATACCCAGTATTTAAGTCAGTAAATACCTAAAAACAAGACAAATGTCATTTAAATTGGCCAGATTGGCTTAAACATGAACAGATGAGTTGTAAAGTAAAACCCTGTGGCGAGTCAGATAAGTCTGCTTCACAGCTGTGTATTCCGCCTACATTCTAGACACAACTTTTCTCCTGTTGTGAATAAAGTCTTTGGTTAAATGAACGTGTCAATCATTTAGAAACCGCGCTCATACTGCTCTTCGTCAGAAGGATTATCAATGCCACATAAATATTTTCAGAGGCACAAGAGTAAAGGTTTTGCAGTTTAAAGATTGATGATAGAAATCCAATACAGGCCAACCTCTTTGTTAATATTTCTTTTCAGGTTGTGAGCTGACTTGTCAATGAGCTTGGTGGAGGCAGAGCAGGTGAGGAGGCAGGACGAGGAAAGGGAATAAGCCAAGGGGCAGCTGAGGATGTCTTTGGTGCCAACATAAAAATACAGAGAAAAGCGTCACCCCGTTAAGCGACCTCCCTTGGACCTCCCTTTTTAAAAACCCTGAGATAAACCAGTATGTCCAGAGTGGGACATACTGTAGTCAACATGTATGTACATACAATCTTCAAATAATCACATTGATCTGAGAGCATTCATTTTTGCAAACAACAAGTTCACTTTGAGCTGTGCTTTTTCTCCCCACAGCAAAGTCTTTTTCAGTAGAACACGAGCTCGAGTGGAGAGTTTTACACTGACCCTGGTCAGAGCCAGGCGTGGTGCTCTGTGGCAGTGCAGATGAAAGGAAAGTCGTATGAGGTGGCTTTGTGTCCACTTGTAGGGCACTTTGGATCTCCAGCAGATCCTCCTCTGACCCTCTATTGGAATGGCAACATTTGTGATCGCTGGCTGCATTGGAATCAAATCCATCCTCGTTTCTGATTGTGTTTCTGCTGCAGAGCGGTGGACCCGGACAGGGTGATTTAGGTTCAAACATGGCGGCCGGTCAGAAAGTAGAGTGGCCGGTCCTCGCTGCAGTTGGCGGTCTGAAACTCGTCCCGCAGGCGGAACTGCCACTCGTCCTCCAGCTCCAGTCGGACGATGGTCTGGCGCAGGGAACTCCGGTCCTGGCAGATCACGCAGAGGGTGGCGCCTGTGGACACGAAAAATCAGAAAATCAGAATCAGAGTCTTAAATTCCTGCTAGTATCCAGGCTGTGATGCTTGCTAAATCTAGCCAGGCTAATGATGTTTTCTAATTTAGTGGTGTAATATGACTGGTCATATGAAGTGGCATCTTCTAGGTTTAAAAAATGAAGCCTTAAACATGCATTCTTTCTAATGGCCAGCAGGGGGCGACTCTTTTGGTTGCAAAATAAAGATGTACATGAGTTTATGCGAAATTAACTTGACTTCTCACTTCATTCATTTCCTCAGTAAACGTTGACTTTATGGTCTCAACTTTTTTGTTTCAAGTCTTCAATATAACAACAATAAAATAACTACCTTTTAGGAAGCGGAACTTCTTGAGGAGTCCAGAGACGACGAAGGAGTCACAGAGGTAAAGCAGCAGGCCGCTGTACAGCAGGCCCTGGTGGTTCAGGTTGGTGGAGTGTGGACGAGAGTTGATGTAGCACACAGAGATCTGTGATGAGAGATACGACAAGATCAACATCAGTAATTCCACTCGAGCAATTACAAGGGGGGGGGGGGGGGGGATTACAAGCAAATGTAAAGATTGCATTGTGTGCAACTGTGCATGATGATTTATTTGCATTGTGCAAGAAATGTGTCTAGGCATGCAAGAATGGAAGTTGTGTATCATCTCATATGCACCAATGTACAGTGCGAATATGCACTGTTAGCATTCAGTGTTAGCACATGTGCGTGTATGCAGGTCACAATGTTCTAAACAAAGCAGATGGTGAAATCCTGCAACATGTTCCTCTGCAGGTTAAGGAAATACTACAAACATAAGGCTTTTGGAATAAAGTCAGTCAGCAGGTCTTTCTTGTTTTTGTCTTAGTTTACACTTCTTCTAAACAGTAGTACAGTATGTACAAAGGTTATCACAATAGTTTGGGCTGTTAAGGAATGGATGCTAATAGCCTTCTCTCCTGCTTTCAACTGCGGCCTCCTGGGAGCTCTTACCTCCGGGCTGATGTTGAGGTAGCTGTCGATGGACAGAACTGGGTTGTTTCTGTTCTGAACGGCTTTTGGAAACAGTCTGTGGCTGCAGCTTTGCAGAAACTTTTCAAGCAAGAACTGGGCCGGGGCGTCCAGGAGCGTCTGCTCACTGTCTGGGGCACAAACATACTGCGACGGGCTGATGGCGGTGAGGTTTTCTATTTCCTGGGGGAACAAGAAAACAGTTGTGGGTTAGATGGTGTTTCATACTAATTCATTCCCTAGAAACCCACTTAAAAATGGGCACACAAACACGACACCCACCATGAGTTTAGGTTTGACCAGGAAGTCTTTGTTTCCCCCAACTGGAATGTGTTTCTTCATGAGGCTGAAGTAGTTGAAGCGACAAAGCAGCAGCCCACTGGTGTTCACCCTCAGATTAAAGTCCACCTCCTCACAGCTATACCTGCACATCAGACCAACACGATTAAGATACGGCTCAAATCACCGAATGTGTGACTGATTGAAACCATTCTCTCCCAACTTACCGATTAAGGTCATATTGAACGTTCTGCGTCAGGTCCACATTAAGCATGACGAAATCATGTAGGTGACATCGGCTGAAGGGGGTGCTGGGAGACTTGCGAGCCAAGCTGCTGCTCCACCTGCGCGTACCGCACATTGCGTACAGGGAGATCTTCGGTGTGGTTTCCATATGCTGCAGAACCGTCTTTAGGGAGACGTTGGTTCCATCTGAATTCTCACTGAGAGAAAAAGAGGACAGGACAAACATGAGACTTTTTAATGGGGCAACACACTTTTATGGAATTCTGTATTTTGTTTTAGGGTCTATAAATATCACAAAATATACACATTCTCAAACTAGATAAGAGCGCTAACAAAAGCTACATTTGCTTAGAATGAAAATAATTGTTGTGAATAGTTAGAGCTCTCTGCAAATTTTCCAAATCAAAAACAATTACTACCTGCTGTCTGCTGGCTGGTGGGTGTTCCACAGCACGCAGGAGTCGTCCATCATGACAATGAAAGGCCATACATCTTGCCTCTTGACACCTTGCTCCTCCAGTCGGTTCCTCTCCAGCTCCAGGTTATGATATGACAGCTCTTTGATCATGAAGCGGGCAGCGCCTAGTACAGACAGGAGCACATGTGTCAATTTCCCCAATTCATACCTCATCCACACACCTCCAGTGGCCTCCACCTAAAACAGTGTTGCAGGAAGTGATAAGCATTGCAGATCAAATTTAAAAGCTGAACATTCAATTTGCATGGTGCGTATGCATGACAAGAACTAAAATAGGTTCTGCATAACAGAACAAAGTGTGTTGAGTTCATCCTAATAATAAATGTTGACACTCAGGGAAGGTCATGGTCAGTGGGTGAAAGGCTGGTCCCTCTTGAGTCTACTCAGGAGTTTAGTTTTCCACCCATTTCAGACAGGCCACGCGCCTGATTGGCACGAACAAAAATCAGACTATTGTGCTGTAGATGTTGTCACACATGATGGTAACACTCCTATTGGTTTAGATAAAATTTAACCTTTTACCTAGTGCCAACAAACGTGAGTGAGTGTAATGGATATATGACCATAATAAAACTGCTCATTATCAGCTGAGATAGACTTAAAGGTACCCTGTGGAGTTTTGATCACCGGCCCAGGTGGGAAACTACAGACCTGTCTCACTCCTACCATTCCTTTCAAAAATTCTGGTTCGCACAGTCTTGAACCAAGTCTCCGGGTTCCTTTCCGAGAACAACCTGTACGATCCAAATCAGTCTGGCTTCAAACAGGGTCACTCTACTGAGACTGCAGTCCTGTCTGTAACAGGATGACTGCGTCTGGCTCGAGCAACTGGCCAATCATCATCTCTATTGCTGCTAGACCTCTCTGCAGCTTTCGACACAGTTAAACACCATATTCTCCTCTCTTCACTCACAGAACTTGGTATTTCAGGTTCTGCCCTCCGATGGTTCACGTCCTACCTATCAGGGAGATCCTTTAAAGTATCTTGGAAGGGAGAAGTGTCCAAACTACAAAACACTGGGGTGCCTCAAGGATCAGTGCTAGGCCCTTCTCTTCTCAATTTACACCACCTCACTTGGCACAATCATCTGAAACTGAACCACGGCACTTACTCTTGCTATGTTTCTTGACTTCATCCTTGCTTGTGTTGTATTTACTCTCATTTGTACGTTGCTTTGGATAAAAGCGTCTGCTAAATGACATTGTAGAATTGTAGTAGAGCTATGAAGCATTGTTTTACTGTTACATGAGGATATAAAAACTGAATGTAACCACAACTTGAGTTTCTACACAGGGCACCTATAAACCTATTTAGATCCACCTTTAAAAAGCTATACCATGCAGGATTTTCTTGAAAACAATGTATAAACTCTGACGAAAAATAATCTCTTTCAAGAGATCCTACTCTCTGCTTGTATTTTCTCGTTTCTTTTCATTTGACTGAGTTCTGGATTTTTCTGGGTGTCACCCTTTGGGCCTGAAGATAATTAAATAGTGGACACAGTGCAGAAAAAAATGCAAATACAGTGAGGTGAAACATCAAGCTAATTTACAACAAGAGTGAAACTTTACTTTCACTTTCATTGAACTGGGAAGGAGGGGCCAAGTAAGTAAGCGACAACTCCTGCACAGTATGTTTGTCTGGCTATATAACTATGTACTATGGTGTCAGATTGGATTCACTTATTTATGTTTTGTTACCTTGCTATTATATGGAGATAGTGGTATTGAGACAACTTTGTCTGAACAGAATAGCTTTCTTGTGAACTGTCTGGCAGTCCTTTCGTTTTGATGTGTTTTGTTTTGTCTGTTTTTGTTTATCCTCCTGTATGTCCTGTTACTGTCTTGATAGAAAAAACTTCTAAAACTATAAATAAATTAATTTTTAAAAATTCATAAAGCATTGGGGATATTGAGAATTATAGCTACTCACCAACTCCTGCGCTGTTAAACATAGCAGGCAGGACGAGCAGGATGTGGTTGGGCCAGTACTTTCTGTAGTGGGGCATCTCAAACTGTTTGACCACCAGAATGTGCAGATGAACGGCACCCTCCATGGCATGGAAAATGTTGAGCAGGCCATGCTCTTGGCGTCCTGTCGTCGGAGTAAAGATAGGACTCCTTAACAGATTAGGGTCCTAGAGGCAGACAAAGAAAGAAGAAAGTAGAGACAAACAAAAGGTTAACCCTCCGGTGGTGCTTTTTGACCCCAAATCATTTTCATCATATGATTAATATAGGTTAACTTTCATAGAATTGCTTGAAATGTTGAGCATATCTGCCCCTCTTATAGATAATATAAATAATATATAGATTATATGAACTCTCTTTATACATTTTTACGTGTTTTATGATTTTTTATAGCATCACAGGTGTGATTTTTTTTTTACTTTTTTTGCTGTCATCTAAAAATGTACTATGTTTTTAAAACATAAGTTTAAGTAAAAGTTGACATAACCTACTCTGTGCATTCCCATCAAGAAATTATTATTTTACTATAACTATTGAAGAAAATATTCAGGTTTTATTACTTTTTTTCTCTTGGAATGAGGCCTAATTTTGTTTATTTGACTAAAATTTACCAATAATAATGAAAAAAATATGAAACTTATATATCAAGTTTTTGGCCATGAGTTGCCTTAAAAGGTGAAAAAAGGTTGGCAATCATTTTTTCTACATGTCCTAAAAACAGTCTTATGTCATGGGGTCCTTTTTGACCCCTGAGGACCATGGTTGTATAGTCAATGGGAGGACTGCAGTTGTGACCAATAGACACAAAAGGCAGTTTTGAGTCTTTCCAGACTTGACTACTGAGTTAACTAACCTTGGTGGAGACCAGAGGCAGGCGCATGCTCTCTAAGTGGCTGCCCTGCTGACTGAAGACAAAGTGCTGCTCCTTGGCTTTGGGAATGACAAACTGGAGTTGGACCTCCTCCCCCAGCATGGACGAGCAGAAGGTGAAAGCATGGAAGGTGCACTCCGACAGCTGCAACACACACACACACACACACACACACACACACATGCATTATTAACACACAGAGATCACTCCTGAGCATGACTACAGAGAGTAAAAAAAGCGCTCAAGCTTTCAAGTGTCAAAGTATTTTGACAGGTCAGGATACATGTATGTGCATCTATAAGTCAGGGCAGGAGAGTCTTAGATGTTTGATGTGAGCCTGTGCACTCACCTGTGAGGCGGGGCCGGCTTCACAGTAGTGGTGACACTGTTCACAGTGATGAAAGGCGTTGTGGGCGGCAAACCTGCTCAGGCGTATGGACTTGGTCTCTCGTTTGGCCGGTGTTTGGCTCTCGCTTTCTTGCTTAAAATCTGCAAAAATTGAACATGTTTTACAATCATACTTTTAAAGGAACTTGCTGAAGTTAACAGGAGTCACTACAGCTGAATAGGGTCATTTTTTAAACTTAAAGATATCACCATGAAACTTCTCGTTTGTTATTTACATTAGGCCAAGTTTTTTGAAATGTTATGTTTAGATATGCAAATTAGATGTGAACTCCTTAAATATGCACTAATTTGCATATATTTCCAGGACATAAATCTACACATTGGATAAAGCAAATTTCGAAGTTATTATTTTATGCTGTTTATATATTACATTCAAAGTTTTTTAAAGAAGGAAATTGGGATATCTCCTTTTATCATTTCATAAATCAGAAAATACTGTCAAAAGCCATAAAAGAAAACATTCGTCATGTTTTTAGGAACAAGACGTTCTATAAATCAGGGTATGAATGATATATGGACAAAGCCCTCTGTAAAAACCTTCAGAGTATAGTTGTATGTAAGTATAACTGTTACATTTTTACCTCCTACCATGTCTCCCCTTAATATTAAAGCAACATCCATGCTGTAATTTAAATGTGTAATTTAGAGACCGCCTCTGCTGTGTGTTTGCATATTTCTGCTGACCTTTTAAGCATGTTGGCATCTTGTCAGTGTAAACAGGGCTGGCCTTCCTGAACTTAGAGACCCGGGGGCAGGGGTCAAAGGGCAGCTTTCGCACCTCCTCAATGTCAGGCAGCAGGGTATTTACAAGCGTCGTAACCTCTGATGTTTCTGGAGGTGACGAGAACATGAAAAGATGAGACCAAAAACCTACATCACAGCCATGAAAAAGAAAAACCGACATCTTTTCCCTCATATTTATGGTGTGTTTCAAACCTTATGAGGTCAGAATAAATTAGTTAGTGTTCCTCACCTTCTTCCTCGTCTTCTTCCTCATCATACACGTCTACCTCCAACAATCTGATGAGCATTCGAAACAGGATGCGGAGAAACTGCAGATAGGCGCCAGTTTTTCCCACCTTACAATGGACAAAAAAATGTTACGATGCAATTAAATCCAGATGCACCATTTATAAAACAGTACTTATATGCACCAACAGGGGGAGCAGTACTCCTCTTACCTGTGGAGGTCCGCTGAGCAGCAGGCGTCGTGGATGTGGCACTGATGGAGCTTCATAATCGGCGTGATGCTGCCTGGCGATGGTCCACTGGCGGTAGTATGTGCTCTGCTCCGCCCCCTGCAGGTCAGGAGTGATAAGGGGCCTGAGCGGGCTGCTCCACGCCACGTCTGCATGAGGCAGCAGGGAGAAGGAGCTCAGCTGACTCCCCGACTCCCCGGCCAGGAGGCTGTATGCCGCCCGCGACAAAATGACTGTCCGCGGCGACACCCGGGTGGGCTTCGGGTCTCGACCGCACTGCGTGGACTGGCTGGGCCTCTGGGTGGAGGAGGAAGACGGGGAAGGGACGGAAGAGGAGGAGCTGGAGTAAAGAGAGGGAGGGGAGGCTTTGGAGGCCTTGGAGGGGTTGGAGGAGAGCTGGCTCCCCAGGGAATCACACTCCTGCTTGAAGCCTTGCGTTGCTGTGCTGATGTCACAGGTGGCTTCTGGCGGGCAGGTGGAGGTGGAGGGCTTCTGCGAAGAGTCGGCGAAATCTGACGAACTCACGCCGTTTTCTGCCAAAGAGCCTGACGACAGGAAGAGAGTTAAAGGATTCATACAAATAAAGCTCACATTCAAGGTATTAATGAGAGTCAACTTTTGGTGTTTGCATCTTTAATCCTAAGACTAAGAATGATTAAAATGTTTTATTGTCACTCCAGTTGTGCAAGTAGAAACATGCCAGTATGCTCCAATAGAGGAAGCAGTAAATATGAAATATGAAAACTACAAATATAATATAATAATTAACTACATAAGAAATTCAAAATATTTGAAAAAAATACAAAATATTAGAGAATAGTACAAAATATACAAAATAAGCAATAAATAGACAAAAAAATAAAAAAAAAATTCAAAAATATACACACTAAATGTTGAAAAATATATACATCAAAGGGACAGTACACCCCAAAATCAAAAGTACATTTTTTTCCTCTTATCTGTGTGCAGCTAATATCTCCAACACTGCAACTCACACAAAAACATTCAAGACTGATAAATAGCACTACAGGTAAGGTGATAATCTGCATTTTGGATTTGGGGGTGAACTGTCCCAGTGTCTATGGCCGTTATTTTAAAGTTAGTATCTCAGAGAGGTCAGGGACTCACCAGAGGTTCTGGTTGCAGCGCTGCCGTTGCTCTGAGGCCTTTCCAGCTCGTCTCCATCATTCAAACTGGTGGTGGTCTTCTCTCCGTCTGACTCCCGAGAGGCCATGGCCTTCTTGGGCTCCTGCACCACGCCCATGGACACATAGGTGCAGGCCAGACCCACCTCCTGCTCCAGGGCTGTTCGAGTCAGGTAGCTGGAGTCTATCAGACGCAAGTCGCTGTATTTCAGGGACCTAAAAAGGATCAAAGTGTGAAGGATTGTTGTGTTTTTGTTTGTTCTCCTGCACAAGTCTTTTATTTTGAAAATCTCCCCACCGACATCAGGACCTCAGACAGCCTGTACATCTTCCGCCGCAGGCTCAAGACATATCTCTTCCAACAATACCTCGGTTAAGTCATGGTCACCTAACATATATATATATTAAAATAAATAAATAAATAAAAATGCTCTTCTTTTTTGTCTTCTTCTCTTCTTCTTTAACATATAGCACTCCTGTAGCAATGACGAAGTTATGTACTTACTTGATTCCTATGGTCTATGTCTAGTACCAGATTGAATGCCCTTATTGTAAGTCGCTTTGGACAAAAGCGTCAGCTAAATGACATGTAATGTAATGTAAAAAATGCATTTTAAGCCAAAATGTTTTTCTTTGTAAACTATACACAACCTGATTATATTGACAATTGGTTTAAAAGTTTGAATGCTTGTGCTATAAATCCAACATGGTTTACTGATGCTGACAAAACCCAGACGCTGGCACACTCGGCCTGAGACTAAACGTAACTGGAGCTCTCTGGCAGGGAAGACAACCTACACAGTGTGACTGTAGACGTGTAAGATAACACTCAGAGGGTAAAAAAACAGTCAAGGCAACGGCACACCAAGAGGAATTATAGATGAGCTGAAAGGAAATGTGCGATACTTTCCATGATTGACCATCACGTTTTGGGCTTTTGTGACATATGAGCTTACCTCGGGAAAGTTTCTCCAAGAGGGTCCTTTCCTGTGAGGATGACGATGCAGGGCAGCCCCTCCAGGTCCTCATACGTGTGCGGTACCCAGTCTTCATTCTCACAGCCTCTCCACGCCTACAATGATTACATAATGTTTATAGTTTGTTGATGTACGCAGCATTTAAACCGAGAAAAAATAATGCATGTTGAACTGATGCTGGTCTTAAATATCAAACTGGGAGTCTAAGGAAGACTAGTTATTTTCTTCTTTGCAGATATGAAAAAATAAAATATTTTTCTAAATTCCACATTTTCTATATACTTCTAAAAACCTATTCATATAAAAAGGCATTCTCTTTACCCTTTATGTATTTTATTAATTTTTAATTGTAAAATTTGAATAATTAATTTTATTAATTATTGTAATTATTTTATATTGTATATTTATTATCCTTTTTTTATATATTTTAGCTCATTTTGCTCAATGTTACATACTTTTTAACTGTTAAATTGCCTTTATCGCTGTTTGCTGAGTTGTTTTGGTCTTTGGTAAAGCACTTTGTATCTTTGTCTAAAACATTCACTGGCTGGGTTTCAGTGTGGTTATTTGGTGGTTTAAATGAGCTTTGAGATTAATCTCAATGTTCTCAGAAAAAAAGTCAGAGAAAAAGAGATAAGTCAATTCGGAGAATTAAGTCAGTTTCCCGGATAATCACTTGAGACTTCTCCGTAAAACTCCAGTTTCATTTGAATCCTAATATCTATGCAAACATTGAAAAAACTTGAGTGTTTTACTCCAGGATGTGATTTCCTCAGCACATCTCGAATGCTTGAATAAACAGCAGTACGTTCGTGTTACGGCGTTTAAAACACAACGAGAGGCTCATTCTCACCCTGAGGCGGCTGGTGAAGTTTTTGGGCAGGTTGAGTTCGGAGGCGGGGCTTCCCAGCAGCACGGCGAAGCACAGCTGGAGCCCCAGTTTGTCCCTCACGTCCTCCAGTCGTTCCCGTGCCAGCATCGCCAGCTGCAGCGAGGGGACCCGCACCAGCAGCATGTGGCCCCGGCCCTGGGAGCCCTCTCTGCTCGGGGCGTTGATCAGGTCCTCCACCATGGCCAGGGTCTCCGGGGTGATGTGGTCTCTCAGGGACGGGGAGGAGGTCAGAGCCATCATGGCCTCGGTGTACTGCTGAATCAGCAGGTAGCTGCGGATCACCATGCTGTGGAGGTGCGGATGTCTGTGACACAGAGAGGGGAGTCAGTTAGCTTGATAATGATGAACAATTTAACAGGTTTGTGTCTTTAACCACATTGCCATTTCATAATGACAGAAAACACACATCTCTGTGAGATCCAATTTGAGAGCTCCAAAACTGTGGAATGAATTGCCGCTGCACATCAGACAGGCCTCCTCACTGTCTCATTTTAAATCTCTTCTTAAAACCCACCTCTTCTCGTTGGCTTTTAACACCACGTAGAGTGTTGATTTTATGTTGATTTTATGATTTTTTGTTTTTATTGTATTCATGCATATTTTATTTTGTGCGGGCAGTACATTTTACATTTTATTTTATCTCATTTTTAATTTATTTTATCTTATTGCATCTTACTGATCTGTTGTTTACTACATCTCTTTGTATTGTGTTATGTATTTATTGTTTGTGCAGCACTTTGGAAACCTTGTGTTTGCTAAAATTGTGCTATATAAATAAAGGGGATTGGATTGGATTGGATAATTTTTTATTTTTTTTTAAACTTTATCTTTTCCAGTCAATAAAACACACACAGAAACATACAAAAACACAAGAGGGGTAAACACTACTTTGTCACATAGAGATGCCATTTTGTCCATCTTACAACATATAGCTCTGTTTTGATTCTAAGACTGTGGGTCGTTTGTTCTATTGATCGAATTTCTTCTACAATGTCCAGCCAGTGGTTCAGTCCAGGAGGGTCAGTTCTCAGCCAACTTCTTGTAATGGCTTTCTTAGCTGCAAGTGATAGGATCTTGAACAGGTATACAGTACAGGCCAAAAGTTTGGACACACCTTCTCATTCAATGTGTTTCCTTTATTTTCATGACTATTTACATTGTAGATTCATCAAAACTATTAAAGTAATGATGGCCACTCGTTTCTCTTTACTTAGCTGATTGGTTCTTGCCATAATATGAATTCTAACAGTTGTCCAATCTGACTTCTGCACAACACAACTGATGGTCCCAACCCCATTAATAAGGGAAAAAATTCCACTTATTAACCCTGACAAGGCACACCTGTGAAGTGAAAACCATTTCAGGTGACTTTCTCATGAAGCTCATTGAGAGAACACCAAGGGTTTGCAGCTCTATCAAAAAAGCAAAGGGTGGCTACTTTGAGGAATCTAAAATACAAGACATGTTTTCTGTTATTTCACACTTTTTTGTTCAGTACATAATCCCATATGTGTTCATTCATAGTTTTGATGCCTTCAGTGAGAATCTACAATGTAAATAGTCATGAAAATAAAGAAAACACGAAGAGTTTCTTCTCAATTGAATGAGAAGGTGTGTCCAAACTTTTTGCCAGTACTGTATGTCTTCTTTACCTATTACATTATCTGCTATCAGTCCTAGATATATACACCGTAGATCATTAGGGATTATACCCCAAAATTTCACCCATTGCTCTTAAAACCCCTTCCCAAAACAATTTTACCACATGACCAGAATATATGAAAATGGTTGGCATTCAGTTGCCCACAATTTCTCCAACAATATTGTTGATGGCCTAATTGTTTATTTTTGATTTTGGGTGTCATAAAAAAACGTGTTAAATTTTTCCAACCGAACTCCCTCCATTATTTAGAGTTTGTTGAAGTATGTTGGCTCTGAAATATCTTCTGCCAATCGCTCCCAGACAACTCAATATCAAATTATTTTTCCCATTTCACTTTTATATACTCTGTATTTCTTCCCTGTTGTTTCAATTTGAGATAATTTTATGTTTGATCTATGTTAATGTTTTCTCGGTGATGACACCACACTGACCTTTCCAGCAGTGTGTGGACCATCTTCTCAAAGGCATCATCACAGTGCAGGATGGGGCTGGCCACGCCCCACTGCAGGGAGCTGCTGTAGTCCCTCAGCCCGAAGTAGAGCAACTCGTTAGGAGACTGCTCCCCCTGCTGGAAGAAAATTATACCACCGTAAGTGTTCATGTATTTTTTCCCCCCATTTAACCCTCCTGTTAAGTTGCGGGTCAAATTGACCCATTTCAAAGTTTAAAAATCCCCCTAAAAAATCCTTAAAAGTATTTTTTTCATTAAAAAAAATAAATAAATAATTTAAAATAACATTTTTTTTTAAAAGAAAGTCATGTTAACTATTGTATTTTATGTGTAGATCTTTTCAATGTACATAAAAAAAGTTTTAACATGCATTTATGAAAAATGAGTGAATTATCCTCATTGAACCATGATCTGTTCATATCCATTCATAAATATTGATGGAAATGGTTAGTAATAGAGTTATTAATGAAATATAAACAATGTTCATTGGGATTTTTTTAGTTTGACACTGTTGGATAATATAAAATATAATATTAAAAAAATAATAAATAATAAATATTTTAAAATAACATGCCCTGGGTCAAACTGAAATTTAGTGTTGAAAAACATCATGTAATCAGTCTTGTTTTATTGCATGATTCTTGATTCGATATATAGACTATAGTGTGGAAACCCACATTTTTTCCCCCAACATTCATGACACTTGTGGGCCCTTTGAAAAAGAGATGTGTATATAAATTCCATTCTGAAAATGCTCGGGGTTCATAGGGCTAATGTTCGGTCATTATTGTGATAAACTGTTATAATGTAACTGTAATATTTTACACAAAGATTTGTGCCAATTTAGTTTAGATATTGATGCAAAATTCTTTATTTTTATTATTATTTTCTTCTTTTAATTTTCTTTGTGTTCTCCACAGTGGCCAAAGTTCAGTTTTATTCTTTGAGCTTGTTATCTGTTCATTAAATAAAAAAGATTTTTGCACAGATTCGAATTGGCTTTTGATAGTTTATTGCCGCAGTGATTCAGCTAAGTCTGATACCATGAGAGTGGCACTTTTTTTCTCTTTTGTTTTAACAGTAAAATAATAGTAATACAATAATGTCACAAGATATGTATGATATAAACAGGATTTGTCAGTGCTAGTGAGGTGAAGCTATGTTATGTTAGCTATGTTGGTCCACTTCCGAAACTTTATTAATAAAGTGGAATAACTGATCAATGTAATTATTTCTTTGCTTTTGCATTAATGTCTACCAAGGTTATAATAGTTTTGGATTTTTCATTAGTTTTAGTTTTAATTTTGTTGTGAATTTTTGTCTTCAAATTCAGTTAGCTTTAGTTAGTTTTTAGAGTGAGTTTGCTAGTTTTAGTTTAGTTTTTAGTTTTTGAAAATGCTTAGTTTTAGTTTAGTTTTTATTTGTTTTAGTGTTAGTTTTAGTTTTTTTGTAATGGGCTGTTGGGTGCCAGATTCAAAGAGGTCATAATAAAGTTTGCCTTTATTTCCTTTGGTTTATCCATCTCAGCCCCAATAAGGTTATTAACTCTTACAGTTCGTGGTGTTTTGTATTTTGGTTGGAGTGTAGACATCCCAGTCTCAGTAAACATATTTACCATGTGTTCCTGCATGTTGAAATAGAAACACTGAATTATGAATGAAAAAAGTTGACGAAAACGAAGGACATTTACACTATAATTTTAGTTAATTTTAGTTAGTATTGTAACCACACAATACAGTTTCAGTTAGTTATCGTTTTTTTAAAAACTCTAGTTTTTATTTTTATTTCAGTTAACGAAAATGTTTTTCGTTATTTCGTTAGTTTTCGCTAACTATAATAACCTTGATGTCTACTCATCAAAAAAGCATAAAGTTACAGTTCTGTTAGTGTAATTACATCTTGTGTCCACCAGGTGGAGTAGCTATACCACAGCTGTTACAAACTGGACTCTGCATGCTGCTACACCGTTGAAATTTAAATGTAGAAATTAAAGTACTTTGATGTCAAAATATCTCTGTATGACTTTCATCGAACGATGCCTCCTGGCAAGAATTATGTGACACCCTTTTAAAGACTTGAAGGACTTTTCTTATAACTTTAGAACATACATTGGGGTTGATGATGTAAAAACTCACCAGACTTTCATTGGAGGGCCAGTGAACCTCGTTGTGGGTGCTGATGCGGGACTGGTGGGTCTGCAGCGTGTACGGGAAGCAGCTGACCTGCAGCACCAGGAGGTTCATGGCCTCCAGGACTTCCTGGCAGTTCACCACCCGGTCAGCCAAACCCTGCAGCTCGCCATGGCACACGGAGCCTGACAGAGCACTGCAGAGAAAGAGGGGCAAAGTGTTTGAAACCTGTCAGGGATCTTCTAGATTCCTGTACAAATCACACCATTTGACATGAATGCAACATAACAGCTCCATTAGGGCTGTGGTCACGAGGGCTTTTTACATTTGCTCAGCTAACTGCCCAGTGTGTTGTAGGTCAATCCCAAGAAAAGCCCTCTGAAAAACAGAAGTGATCTATTTTATTTTCTGTTTCTGGCGGTGAGAACGCCCGTTTGCTTGGAATAAGCTCTTGGCAGCTGGCAGCAGCAGCAACCAGCTCTAAACAGGAACATAAAACGGCTACAAATGTCAGACTGCATGGACACAAATCCAGCAAACACTGTGGATCGAATATCACTTAAAACCTAAAGTCTAGAAAAAAAGTCTAAAAATATTTTAGTGAACAGATATCTTACATTGTTTGGCGTATATTTGACCAAAATTCATGGTTATTGATACTCTGTTTCGTCTTTGTTTTCATTTGCCTGCAGCTGTTTTCCTCTCTCCGTTTTAATCAGCGTATAAAAAGGACGAGGCTAGATTTCCAGCCATAGCAACTCATCTTTTCCCACGGTTTTAAACTGTCAACACAGCAAAATATTGACATCCGAGTCGTGTTACCTTGTGAGGTCGACGTGTGAGTTGTCATGAATGAGGACAAACAGTGTGTACGGGTTCTGCTTCACTTTCTTCATGAAGGCTTCCATCTTGGCGTGAACGTCCCCGTCAAGACGCACCACGTACTTGTCTGATTTCTGGTGTGCTGAGCAGACGTCTTCGATTCCCAGGTCAACAAGCACTCCTGAGCAAAAATAAATAAAAAAATAATCAAAATGTGCAATAAAACTGACATGTGCAATACAATTAATATGTTCAAGACATACTATCTACCCCGTCTATAACTTTTGTAGCATTTTCAGTGGTCATTTATTTTTTTAAATATTTATTTATTACATAACACATCTTTGTCCTTGTTTTAGCTCAGTGTTCTAACATGTTTTTTTAATGTTTTACTCATGCTTGTTTTGTGTTATGATTGTTTTAGCTATGCACCTTAAGCAGTGGCTTTCTCTATTCCGTTGTATAGTTGACTATGTAATGACAGAAAAGGCTATTTGATTTGATTTGATTTTATTTGATCATTAAATCTCTTATGGAAAGTTTAAGATGTAAGCAGGCGGTAAAGTCATCCGTGTATTCAATTCAATTCAATTTACAACTTTATTTATCCCAAATAGGGCAATTCAGTTTGCAGTCTCCAGTCAGACAGCGCACGAGACAAAGCAAAAACGAATCAACAAACAAAACAAACAAACAAAACAAAAGCAGGACAGCACATAAACCAAACAATTCCCTCTGTCAGTGGCAACAAATCAGTGTAAGGGTAGCAGCAATATCCAGTCCCCAATGGACCACAGTGCAAAACAATCTCAGGACAAAATGAGGGGAAGAGTAATAAATAAATAAATAAATTTCCACCTTATGGCTGGAATAAATAAATACATGACTAATTACTGCTATCGGTAGCATTTAGCAGCTTGATAGCTGAGGGAATAAAAGAACTGGCGTGTCTATTTGTTCTCCTTGGAGGGGCAAGATACCGCCGTCCGGAAGGCATTAAGCAAAACTCCTGGCTAAGAATATGGTCAGGATTGCCCATGACCTGTCTGGCTTTCTGGACTACACGTTTCTGCCAGAGGGAGTTCAGGTCTGACAGTCAAACTCCAATGATCTTAGAGCAGACATTAACAATGCTGCTGAGACTATTCTTCTCCTTTACTGACAGTCCATGGAACCAACTAATAAAAGAAAAGGTCAAAAGACTTTCAATAAATCTTCTTTATTTTGCTGGGGTTTTTTTTCACATCACTGGACACAAACCTGATTGTCGGATGCGCTGTGCCGTCTGGTGTACCAGAACGTGAGACGGAGGGACCAGAACGAGAAAGTCCACTTTGCAAAAACGGCCCAAGTCGAGGTTCTGGGTTCCTGAGTCAGCGATGGAGCAGACTTGAGAGAGGAGGCTCCGAGCCACGCTTAGCTGGGTCGGATAGATCTGGAAGACCTTACATAACTGCTCTGCTGCAGGACGACAGAGAGAGAGAGAGAGAGATGCATCAGCAGGATCCTTAATTTCAGAAATAGTGCTAATACTACACTGTGAAAATACCTCACTACTAGGGTTGTCACGATACTAAAATGTTCAACTCGATACCGATACTCAGGAAAATATTCGATACTCGACACCATTTTTGATGCCACAAGGATAAAAACAAAGAAATATTTTTATTAACAAGAAAAATGCAACATGTAAAAATGATCAGAATCACAGGTTAAATATCTATAATAAAAAACAGTTCTGCAAAAAGAAACTGCAGGTTTGAGGTAGTGCAAAAAAATAAATAAATACAATAAACAATAACAACTTCAACCATATTTTGAGGTTGTATGCTGTGCACAATATTAGGCAAGCTTGATAAAAAAATAACTTAAGTGTTCTTTCCTTGGCTAGGTATCGATACTTTTGAAAATGAGTATTGTATCCGGATACAACGTTTTAGTATCGATACTTTTTTGAGTATCGATACTTTTGACAACCCTACTCACTACATGCATTCAAAACCACACCTTACCTTTAGTAAGAATGACCTCAAGTAACACAGACATTTAAAATTCGCAACCACTGTCAAACATTGCTATGAATCGGTGTTTGCATCTTTAATCCTAAGACTAACAATGATTAAAATGTTTTATTGTCACTCCAGTTGTGCAAGTAGAAACATGCCAGTATGCTCCAATAGAGAAAGCAGTAACTATTAAATATGAAAACTACAAATATAATAATTAACTATATAAGACATATAAGATCTTCAAAATATTTGAAAAAATTACAAAATATCAGTGAATAGTACAAAATAAGCAATAAATAGATAAAAAAAAATAAAAAAATATATACACTAAATGTTGCAAAATATATACATCAAAGGGACAGTACACCCCAAAATCAAAAGTACAGATTTTTTCCCGTCAAACATTGCTATGAATTAATTGTAATTTATTGACTGGTTGTTGTAGAATAATATGGATTTTAAAGTGCCCCTCGCAGGTGAGCCAGCAGTTCAGTGACAGAGAGCGGTCTAACCTCTGTCTGAGGGTGGTGACATGCTGGCGGCCTCCTGGGAGTGGATGTGGTCAGTGACATCGCCTTGAAAGGGCTGGATGACCTGTCCCTTTCGCCGGCGCTGATATCGCACCAGCTGCTTGTCCAGATTGTCCCCTAAAAACAAATAAGTCCCCGTAGTCACACAGAGCCCAGCCAGGCACACAAGCTGCTACGACACAGATTCTCATGGAAAAAAAGAAAGCCGTTTTCCATGGTTTTCTTGCTAATAGCCAAAATCCTCGTCAAGAAAACCATGGAAAGTGGCTAGATATCAGCTCTTAATTTAAACTCTTATGAGCTATTTTTGTTGTTATCATTGTATTCGTCCAAACAAATGTACCTTTAGTTCTGCCAGGCATTAAAATGAACAAGAAATGGAAGAAAACAAGGGTGGTCTAATCATTTTTTCCATGACTGTAGGCCTATATTCTCATGAATTTACAGCACAGTCATTTAAAACACAGACACAGAGATGTAGTTATCATACGAATCATATTAAGCTGTAAAACACACCTTCCAGCTGGCAGGGTTAGACCAATAAAAAACACATTTGATTACTTGAAGATATTTAGTTTCGGTCATGTTTTAGCCACACTAAATCAGCACATTTTAAGAAACTAGAAGACTTTACCCCTCAAAAAAAGCCTCATGCATGCATTTTGGCTTTACAGTCCTTCTGTTACAAGCTTTGACCTCAAATATTTTTGGTCTAATCCTAACCTTAACCCCCCGGCAGGCAGCTACGTTTTAACAAGTTAAACTTTTGTGCAACAGCTTCAGTCTCTAACATTCAGACGACATCATGGTGTCAAACTTGTCTTGTTATCAATTTAGTTATTTGTCATTAGAGAACATTGGCTTTGAGATTCAGTTCTTTAGTGTTTTCCAAATTAAGATATAATATGTCTCAAGTGTTATGCCTCCTTCATCAGACAACAACAAAACAATAAGTATGGACGCAGAACTCACCTAGTGACGTGGTTTTGAAGTGAGATGCCAAGACGCTGACTTTCCCTGTGATGAGTTCGTAACTGATTTCCTTCAGAAACTCGTTGGTTGTCAGCATGCCTTCAGCTAAAGCCCGGGCTTGGTACTTTCCTGTGTCCAACACGTATGATTACACGTTAATATAACTTTAACAGACATATTGTCCACAGATTGGTCAAGGTAACATGGTAGCAATCAAATTAAATAATAATAATTATAATAATAACTTTATTTATATAGCACCTTTCAAAAACAAGTTACAAGGTGCTGTACAAAAAAAATAAAACATATCAAATACAATTTACTGACAACAACAAAATAAAACAACAAGAAGAAATTACATTAAAAAAAACTTTTAAAAAAAATGTAAAATTCAAAATCACCAATCACAACAAGGTAATCATACGTAATAAAAGGAAATTAAGAGAAGGCCAACCGATAAAAGTGAGTTTTTAAAAGACATTTAACCCTTTGATGCACAACATGGGTCTAAAGTGACCCGACAGAGTTTCTATGTTCTATATCTTTGCAATAAACTATTTTCATCATTCAGTATTCCAGGTTTTCTTCAATTAGTTTGTTTTTGATCATCATACATCCTAATTTTATGTTTTCCTTTATTCGTTTTTTTAATAAAATCTTTTTGTTTCACTCCCCTTCTAATGCACAACATGGGTCAAAAATGACCCATATCCATTTTTTTAGCTAAGTAGCTTGCTAAGCTAACTACTTAGCTAATTCCTCGGCTAAGTAGTTAGCTAAGTAGCTTGCTAAGCTAACTACATAGCTAACTTCTTGGCTAAGTAGTTAGCTTAGCAAGCTACTTAGCCAAATAGTTAGTATGTCATTTAACCAAATCTTTTTTTCTTCATAAAGTATGAGAGGCAAAATAGAAATAACTATCTGTTGTCATCAAAAACAAGATATTTAAAGAATACTTGGGATATTCAATCATAAAATAAGTTGATATCAAACGATGGAGCACAGAAACACACAGCAGCATTAAATAACATGGCAAATGAATGCGGGTCATGTTTGACCCATGTTGTGCATTAGAAGGGGGTCAATATGTTGTGCATCAAAGGGTTAAAAGAAGCCACTGTGCTTGCCTGCCTGAGATCGCCGGGCGGAAATGATTGAATGCAACCAGTTGATGACACTCACCTAAAACAAGCACGCAGAACTCGTTGCCGCTCATTTTGGAGGCACATATAATGACTACGTATGTGGGCAGGCACTTCTGGTGGTGAGGGCCCTCGCTGAGAGAACGAAGTGACTCCGAGATGCCCTCTCCCAAAGAGTTATGGGTAACCACGACTTGGACGCTGCCCCCCGAGACGCTGGCTTCCAGCCGAGCCAACCAGGGCAGCTGGGACGGGGAGATGGCGGGACCTCTGGGACAGCACAGCATGGCCTTCAAAACAATCTGCTCCAGCTCCTCCCTCAGAGGAATCTGCTCCGAGCCTGCAGGAAACATAACAAAATATGACTGATATTGAAGCGTGCATCTAATAAAATGTGCAGCAAAGTTAGACATTTTTTTGACAGCAATGATTCTGTTTAAAGGCAAGGCAAGGCAAGTTTATTTGTATAGCACAATTCAACACAAGGTAATTCAAAGTGCTTTACATACACATTAAAAACAACAAGACACAATTGAAAACAGTAAAAACAGTCAATTAAAACAGGGAAATAGAAATAGAAATACAAATAGAAATACAAATTATTATATATTATATATCATGTTATTTTACTTATAATTACTTTATTTATATTTTTCATTTTATTTTCATATTGTTTATTATCTATTATTACATATTGTATTATATATATTATATTATATACTGTACTATTATTATTATTATTATTATATACTGTCGAGTCACTATAGCATTGTTGCCATCATATCACCAGTTGAATTATTACTTCTTAAGTGTCCTTGTTCTATTCTGTGTTTTTATCTATCTATCTATCTATCTATCTATCTATCTATCTATCTATCTATCTATCTATCTATCTATCTAAATAAGATAAAATAAGATACAGCAGGATAAGATAAATACAAAATAAAATAATAAAAAGCACAAGTCAAACATTGCGTAGTTAAAAAGTAAGGGCAGTAGAGTAGAGCAGATAAGTGTTAAAGTTAAGAGTACGCTGCAGTAAACAATAGTGTTTTTAGTCCTGATTTAAAGGAGCTGAGCGTTTTGGGCAGACCTTGGATCTACTTAAAAGCATGCAACATGTTAGTGAAAATACTTATTTGTGTTTGCTGCTCACCTAAACGTGCAAGATACTGTAAAGTGAGCAGAATCATGGTTTCCACACAGAGGAGCTGGCTGCTGTTGAGGCCCAGCGTCTCCAGGGTTTTCTCTGTCAGCTGGCTGCTCTTAAAGCAGCTGACCAGCAGGGGGCTCACCACGATGTCCCCAACATTCCCGTAGAAATAAGGTAAAGTGCCGTGCCCTAAAGAGAAAAGTTGGCATGAGAAAAACCCCAAAAATATTGTAGACAGAAATCAACGACTTCAATATTTGTTCTGCTGAATTAAAAAACTTTCAAAGCTTGATATTTGGACACTTAATATTTGAATATTTGATATTTGAATCAATATGTGGTGTGTGTGTGTGTGTGTGTGAGTGAGTGTGTGTTTGTGTGCTTGCATGACTAAATGCGTGTGTGTGCATGTTTGTGTATGTATACTTACAAATGTGTATGTGGGGGAGGGAGGGGTGGGTTTTGTCATCTTTATTGTTTGTTTTTATTCTTTTTTTTTTTGTAAAGCACTTTGTGTTGCATTTTTATGTATGAAAAGCGCTATATAAATAAAGTTTGATTTGATTTGATTTGAATAAAAAAGGTACAAAAGCTATCAAGCCGGATTCGAAATAGCATGTTTTAAACTTGTGTTTTTGATTGTTTTTTTATTTGGGGGTGAACAGTCCCTTTAAGTGTTATTACTGAAACTACTCATACATTTTAGAAAATACTTAAGTAGTGGATGGTATCCCGATTTCATCACCCAGATCATTGACATTTTACTTTATTTACTTTATTCTAGTCTGTTTCTCTCTTTCTGCCATAGATAAACATTGTTTTGCTGTTCTCTGTAGGAGGATATTTCACTTGCGGTGTCAGGAAAAGGCTCAGATCATTAAAATAAAGCTTGTACCGATGAGGATGACAGGGCGAACTCCTGAAGAGTTGAGCAGGTTGTCGGGCACGATGACCGTCTCTCCAGCGGTGATGGGCTGGGGCTGAATGACTCCTGCTACTGGCGGCTGAGGAGGCGACACTCCTAACACAGAACCTGGAATTCATGTCAATACAGGATAAATATGTTCATTTTTAGTCTTTCACATTATGATGCCTGTACATATAACCACAGTCACATGATGTGGCAGAAATTGTCCTCAATCGTCCTGTCTGCTTTTTTTTGCAGCAGCAGCAGCAGCAGACTGTCCAGCTCTATCTCCATGACGATACTGGATGAATCATCCCTAACAACCAGAGGACGTCAGGGACGTGGCGTACTCATCCCCCACCCAGAGGGAGGGGGGCAACCAACAACACAGCTAATGCTCCTCAGGGCAAAAAAACACCCTTCTGCTCTCACATGCTTGGACACACATGCACAAAAAGAAGACACATGACATAAGAGGGTCAATTTACAACAAATCCCACACTGTCTCTGTTCGGGGACTGACCTGGAGGACAAACTATCGGCCGGATGGCCGGCACGGGGACGGCCGTCGGCGGGACGGGTACCACCAACGTGTTGGGGTGCCAGCTCCGGTGGCGCTTCTTTGGAGGACCCGAGGTCATGGCGGTGGTTACTGGACGTGCAGAACAGACACGGATGTCAAAACATAAAACAGAGCAATCATATACATATATATGAGTGTCAAGGTTATTATAGTTAACGAAAACTAACAAAATAACAAAAACTAAAATTGAAAAAACATTTTCGTTAACTGAAATAAAAATAAAAACAAGAGTTTTTAAAAAAAACGATAACTAACTGAAACTGTATTGTGTGGTTACAAAACTAACTAAAACTAACTAAAATTATAGTGAAAATGTCCTTCGTTTTCGTCTTTTTCAACTTTTTTCATTCATAATTCACTGTTTCTATTTCAACATGCAGGAACACATGGTGAATATGTTTACTGAGACTGGGATGACTTCACTCCCACCAAAATAGAAAACACCCCGAACTGTAAGAGTTAATAACCTTATTGGGGCTGAGATGATAAACCAAAGGAAATGAAGGCACATACCCCATTACAAAAAAAACAAAACTAATAAAAACTAAACTAAAACTAGCAAACTCACTAAAACTAACTGAATTTGAAAACAAAAATTCACAACGAAATTAAAACTAAAACTAATGAAAAATCCAAAACTATTATAACCTCGATGAGTGTATAGAGTTCCGTGCTTCTAATATGCAACTTTAGACTCACCAGGACTGTCTCCTAGGTCGGCGGTGCGATAGCCCTGACTCTGAGGTCCTAAAGAGACCTGCGAGGGGCTCAGTAAGGGAGAACGCCCGTCAACACCCAGGCTATTTGTCGGCACATTCACCCTCAGAGCTGTGGGTACTACAGACGCACATACATGCACATAAATACACACATTAATACACTCAAGCGGGTTTATATTTTACTTTAAACTACGTAGCTCTACCACCCATGAGGAATAATTCACAGGAAGACAAATGCAATTTTTCCAAATTTGACAAACAACAAATGTATTGATCATGTAAATATTGTTATTTTATTTTGACTGTCAATGATAAAAGTCAGTAGGTTAATTTTTTTACTTGATCCCATTTAGGGTCAGCTATAGACCTTTGCTATAGATCGTTATGAATCGAGACTCGATAGTGGACAACGGCACGGCCTTCAGTGCTTAAAAAATGTTTAAATCTGGAATAGAATTAAAATATGATAATCTAAAGCATAATAAAATTGTACATTTCGAAGAATCATGACACCCGCAACTTTTACCATGTTGATAATCTTAGTGTTAGCATGCTTGTATTTGCCAATTAGTACAAAACAAGCACAGCTAAGGTTCAATAACTTTTTTAGGTATTAGGTCGTAAATTAAAAAAAAAAGATAAGCAACATTAGGAAAATTCCTCCTGTGTGCACTAGAGCCTGACAGATATCAGATGACAGATATTATCAGCAGATACTGGCCTGTCAAAGACATATCAGTATCGATGTATATACTGTCTGATATGTGGCGAATAAAATCCTGAAAACCTTTTTTACACAATATATAATGCAAAAAATGTTGCTTGGTATGATTTAGAAATAGTGATAGCAGTTTTATTATTTATTACTTTTATTATTTTTTATTAAATGTCAGCAAATGACTGTTACTGAACAGAAATTATGTTTATTTAGCTATTTATTTTATTCATATTTATTATTTATTTTCTCGGTTATCATTTATAGAATTTGCTGACAATGTGATACATTGGTTGTATAATGTATAATAATATATAACAATGTTAAATAGTATTTAATAGTTTTATATTTGAGAAAGTAGCTCTCTGAGTACATTTGCAGAGTGAAAAGTCAGTGCACAATACACATAAAAAAGGTCTATTTTCATTCTAGCTAAAAAAAAAATTGCTATATTAGCCACCATATCACTTATCGGTGAATTTCTCTTCTTTAAAATCAGATCTGCATCGGCATCAAAAATCCCATATTGGTCTGGCTCTACTGTACACCGTGCATTCTGCAAAAAATGTCACAGCAATCCATCCAATAAGTGTTGAGACACAAACATAAAGGTATTTTCGCAGCTGTTATATCTGCTGAGCAATACATAAAAATGCGTCAGTGCTAACTCATTGATTGCCTATGCATTGACGTCTGTCGCCAACGACCGGATTGGACGTTTTGCAATCTCATATTCACCGTGTTTGCAATACACTAAAACATTGATCGGTGTGTGTTGCCTTTGCTTGTCAATATCACAACCTTGTAAAGGAGCTAATGGATAGCAAAGCCTTAAAAAGTCATTACTGCATTCTTTCCTTCAGCATTGATTGGTGTGTATTTACGAGTGCACACACATTCATCTGTTTGTGTGTTTGTGTGTTTAGCAGGCTTTGGCAGAGGTTAATCTTGGCTCCATGGTCAGCCGCGGCTCCATCTGCTTTATGGTGAACCACGTAGCTAAGCAACCCTATTGCAGAATAAGTACAAGGCCACTTAAGTGTCACTCACATAAAAAACAAAGGCTTATTGCCATCTAAATCCTTGCAGTTACCTGTGTCAGAGCCTGGATGCAGCTAGGAATGTGGGAGTGTGACGGAAATATATGTGGTGTGCCTCTTGTATCTTAATCTAGGAAGATTAATGATCTTGATGCAAAGCAATGCATAATGCAGAAGGGAAACACACCAATGACATTAGCTGATAAAACGGCATTCAATTACAGAATAAAAGAGCTTCACCTATTGGTAGAGTCTTGTTTCCAGATGTGGATGACAGAGGTTTGAGGAAACTGCTGTCTCTGCTGAGGTCCTGACTCCCGAAAAAGACAGAGGATACTTGTGACGTTCTGGTTGGTGGAGAATCTGCAGATAAAAATATGCATATAAAAAAAAATATATATATATACAAGTCTTATCCCATTTATCCCAGGCATCCGCATAGAAACATATTTCAGCTTTGCTAAAAGAACCTCTGTCGCTTCAGCAGAATTTGTCTGGTCTTTCTTTCGGCTTACATGCAAGTAAAAAAAAGATTAGCTTCATTTTGTGCACATGTGCGCTGCCTAGGAAGTAATTGTTACTATATATATATATATATATATATATATATATATCATACTTTAATTCAATAAATACATTTTACATTTTTTAGAACTTTGACAAAATACATTGTCATATTACCCTACAAACACTCACCAACTCCCCTCAGCCTTCATACCTATGTTCCCCCTGAGCCATTATGCTGCTAATCAAACGCTAACAGACTGTTCTCTGTCTGTATCCAACGTCCATTGCACAACACAAACAAACCATTGCTCGCCTTTTGACGAACCGTTCCAAGATCAACAGTAAATTGGAGCAGAGCTGGAGATGTGCATATTACAGTGTTTGACCTCTTGGCTTGCTTTGTGTCAGCAACCTGTTTTGGGACAGAGTGTACCTGAAGGTCAGGAGTTATTCAGGCCAGGGTTATGACAACAATGAGCCCCGCAGCTCGGTTGTCGAACACATTAATACGTGAGATCTCTGCTGACAGGCAGCTTCCAGGTTCAGAACAAATCAATACCGTAAGCCCAGGAGCTTTTTTTCAATCAAAGAGGGAACATTCGCTCGTGTTGTGAGAGGTCAGAGAAGAAACGTCTCCTTGAAGAGAGGCGTAATCCGTCTCGCGGGCTTTTGACATTTCGCTGTCGGTTTACCTGAAGCTATTCAGGCTTTTATTCCATCACACTGTTGTTAAATTTGACCTCTATATGACAAACAGTGACAGAATTTTATTGTACTGCTACTCAATTGCATTAAGTTTCCTACAGCCCTAACAATATGGGATTTTTGAGGCCGATGCTGATTTAAGAGGGGAAAATTCATCAATAACCTAAAGTCATTTTTAAAAAAGAAAATTTAGTATAAAAACAGATATTTTCTATGTGGATTGTGTGCCGATTTTTCACTCTGCGAATGTAACCAGAGAGCTTCTTCCTCAAACACAAAACTATGAGAAATAATATTCAACATTGTTAGATATTATTATATATTAAACAAGATAATATATTTCATTGTCAGCCAATTCTATAAATGATAACTGATAAAATATAGACTAAAAAGGAATAAAATAAACAGCTAAATAAACATAATTACTGTTCAGTTTCAGTCATTTGCTGACTATTAAAAAAATAATAATATATTAATATCAGTCAACTGATACAGCTGTTGGGCTCTAAAATGTAATTTAAATATTACAACATGACAGAGGCTGCTGATATCAGACGCTGCAACAACAATGATAAAAAATATACTGAAAAGGTTATTAACTATTGATGAAATATCAGTATTCTAACAAGCAACAAAAAGAGATGAAGCACAACCAACAGAGTCCTCTCTTCGTCACAAACTCACTCCTAAACAGCAGAATGAAGTGTTGTGGTCCAAGCGTCACTCTACGCTCACCTCATGAATGTCATTGTTAGTCACCACCACCTCTCTCTATGGCAACGGCATAAACCTACTGTGGTCGGAAAAATGTGTTCTGAGGAAAAAGAAACACTGAAGCTGAGAAAAGAGTAGCCTTTAAAAAGGGGCTTATTACCTGTGTCTTTTTTTTATCTACTGCTGATTTTAATGTGTCTGAGTTTTCTCTTAGTCTTTTGTTTTTTGTTTCTGGTTTCTGTAGCACTTTGAGATTTCTGTATGAAAAGTGCTTTACAAATAAAATGTATTATATTATTATTATTATTATTATCATTAGCCCAGATGGGAAAACTATTTTGGGTCTCTGAGGCTCAGTCTCATGGTTTAGTCCCAATATTCTGACTAATGCAGCCTCTGCAGCCATGCTTGTAGCCTAAATATATATGTAATTTTATATTATGGAAGTAATCAATTCAGGTGTTCACCAACGCAATGCCTCCTTTAAGTGAAATATGTACCTTCCTGGGATTCATTTTTCAGCATTTGAGTCAGTTTTTAGTCAGAAAGCTGTTAAGATGTTAATATAATCATCTTGAACAAAAGTTAATCCATGCAAGCCTGAAGAGGTTTGCTACATCTTTACGTTTTTATCAGCTTTTTAAGAGTAAAATTGCATTTCATTTCTAAGTACTTTCAGGGTACCTAAACCAAAGATCTTTAGCCTCTCAAAAATGTCCAAGTCTTTACTATAAATGTGCATAAATGCATTGACTTTTGTAGTTGTTACCATTTGTTTTATATCAGCTTTGATTGCATGTTTTGACCACGATTTCTTAATGAATGATTATTATGAGCGATTGTGTAGGTGAAAGAACCAGATTATGTTGAACATCAAGCATTTTCAAGGAATATATACAGTACAAGCCAAAAGTTTGGACACACCTTCTCATTCAATGTGTTTTTCTTTATTTCCATGACTATTTACATTGTAGATTCTCACTGAAGGCATCAAAACTATGAATGAACACATATGGAATTATAAACTTAACAAAAAAAGTGTGAAATAACTGAAAACATGTCCTGTATTTTAGATTCCTCAAAGTAACCACCCTTTGCTTACTAGAATATAAGACATGTTTTCAGTTATTTCACACTTTTTTGTTAAGTACATAATTCCACGTGTGTTCATTAATAGTTTTGATGAATTTACAATGTAAATAGTCATGAAAATAAAGGAAACGCATTGAATGAGAAGGTGTGTCCAAACTTTTGGCCTGTACTGTATATATATATATATATATATATATATATATATATATATTTATACACACATATACAAGCATATTACTGACCGTGAAACATAATGGGTAACGTTTTCCAAACATACCAGACATTGTTTGAACCCTAAATTTATTTTGAAATGCATTCAGTCTCACCCGAGAGGGAGAAGGGAGAGGAGCTGTGTCCACTGGCGCCTCCGTTTTCTTTGCTGCTGAGAGACGAGGACGAGCTGGGTTTGGACGTTGACGCGCTGCTGGAGAACTGACGGGTTTTACAGTCTGAGAAGGAACAGAGAGGAAACGTCATCAGAGGTTAAATCAGTGCATTGCGAGACAGACGTGTGATATAAACGTCAGGATTTTTCGTTACCTTTCCAGCAGATGAGGGGTCCTTTGCACAGAGCACCCTGAGAATTCTTCACCAGGTAGTATTTTAAGTGCTTCTGCTTCTTGGGCTGGGTGGATAACTTCAGGTTGATGTGGTTGGAAAACTCAGTGAAGTATCTGAAACCCTTTTCCCCACAGCCCACACAGTTTCCTGAAAAACCTGCAAGTAATGCAACAAAAAAAGGAATTATTGTAATGTATTTTGCAAAAAAAAAAAACCCCATCAACAACAGGATTTAGAGATATTTACAGGTCAGTTCAGTGTATAGATAGATAGATAGATAGATAGATAGATAGATAGATAGATAGATAG
Source organism: Centropristis striata (assembly GCF_030273125.1). Lineage (NCBI taxonomy): Eukaryota > Metazoa > Chordata > Actinopteri > Perciformes > Serranidae > Centropristis > Centropristis striata. The sequence continues at coordinate 21,032,888 of NC_081527.1, read as the reverse complement.
ATAGATAGATAGATAGATAGATAGATAGATAGATAGATAGATAGATAGATAGATAGATAGATAGATAGATAGATAGATAGATAGATAGATAGATAGATAGATAGATAGATAGATAGATAGATAGATAGATAGATAGATAGATTACTTTATTAATCCCCGAAGGGAAATTCGGTTGTCACAGCAGTCCGGTGTTCAAGTACAATAAAATACAATAGAATACAATACTGAGGTAGCATAAATAAAAACAACAATAGAAAAAAAACAGAATAACACAAAAAAAAAGAACATCAGTTGGTAGGATGGTTGGCAAGATGATGGTAATAATTAAACTGGTGATATGATGGCAACAATGCTATAGTGACTAGACGGTATATAATAATAATAATAGTACAGTATATAATATATATAATATAATATGTAATAATAGATAATAAACAATATAAAAACAAAATGAAAAATATAAATAAAGTAATTATAAGTAAAATAACATGATATATAATATATAATAATAGTAATAATAATAATAATAAATAAGGCCGGTATAATAACAATAGTAGTATATTACAGTATATAGTAATAATAGTAATGGCAGCAACAGTATATATAATAATAATAATAATAATAATATTAATAACATAGCAAAGTGTCTTGCGTAGTGTATAATTAACATAACAACGGTGCGTCATCATTGTGCCAGTTACTCAGAATGCTGTCTTTCATCTCAGACCGGAGGAACACACTGACCTAAAAGTGCATTTTTCCCATTCTCGTCAGGCAGAAAGCGGCGGTCCACAGCACACACCAGGATGTGCTCGGGGACGCTTGGGGACTTGGCACCGACCAGCTCGAAGCCCGCTGGGACTTCTAGGGACTCTGTTGCGATGGAGACAAGGCGGAGGTCCTTGCCTGCCTGACAGAAACCTGAAGAGGAAGGATCTTTTTCAGTCAAAAAAATGGGTAAATTAAGATGGATGGGAGGAAATATGTACTGAAGCACACAAAGTAACTGACTCGAACCCATGGCAGGAATTCAGGTGGACGGTTATAATCAGATTCTTTAGGACACCAGCAATCATATTTAATATGGGGCTCACACACTCAGATAAATGCTGGAGAAGTTGTGGTACACACATTGGTAACCATATTCATTCATCACTTGGAAAAGTATTCCAGAAAAGTTTTAATAAAGATCCCAAGATGGTAATGTTTGGCCTCATACCAAATTACATAACTGGAAGGGGGAAAAAATATCTTTTACAAATATTACTGATTTCAGCTCTTAAATGTATTACTGTTAAATGGTTAAAACCAGACCCTCCAACATACAATATGTGGATTGAGAAGGTCTGGGAAATGTATCACATGGAACAAATAACTTACTCCTTGAGGCTCCAAAAAGATATATTTGTTAACAGATGGAGACCTGCCATGACCATATTAATGCAATAATCTCATGTTACCTTTATTTTACTTTATTTCACTTCATTTAATTTGATTTATTTCCATTTACACAGTTTATTATTTAATTACTTTGTTTGTGTTACCTTTGTTTAACCATATCATTTATACATATTTGACCTGATGTATATGCTTTAATGCTGTATTAAGCAGATCACAAATGAAAAACAGCAGACTAAATGTGAATTTGTATATATATGTTTGTATAAGCTGCAAAAATTGAAATAAAATTTAAGTCTAAAAAAAGGGTAAATTACACTGTTTGTATATTAGGTGATGAAAACAGAGACATAGAAATCATATCTTCTATAATTCTATTTTTGTATTCCATTTAAAGTGCTTCAATATAAATTAGAGCCTAACCGATATGGGATTTTTAAGACCAATGCTGATACTGATTTTAGAGGGGGGAAAAACATCGATATTTGAAATGGGTTTTTTTATGACCTATTTTATGTGGTTTGTGCAATCTTCATATAGTCTTGTCCCTGCTCTTGTATGTACTTTAATTGATGTTGAATGTGGTGTATGAGAATTGTGGTTGATTGTTCTTATTTTATCATGGTGCTGCCTTCTTGGCCAGGTCATTCTTGAAAAAGAGATTTTAATCTCAATGAATTTTACCTGGTTAAATACAGGATACTGATTGATTGATTGATTGGTTGATTGATTGATTTGGTTTGATTTATGTATACCAGATGTTTGCAAAATGTCTGTTAAAATGTTCAATAAAAAGAAAGTTAAAAAACAAAAAAACAAACAAATAAAGGGCGTTTTGGGTTACCGTCGAGTGTGCAGCAGCCGTCGGGTGCGGGGGCCTGCAGGTAGGGAAGAGGAGGGCTGCTGCTGTCTGAGTCATCTTCGTCCTCCAGCTCCTCCAGATCGTTGGAAGAATGGCCGTTCAGCAGATCGTGGCCTGGAGGCTCTCCATGGAGGTCAGCTTTTGACTTAATGTCTGATGGAAATTTTAAATCTGATGAGTTTCTCAAGAGCTGAATTAGGATTCTTAAAAGGTTTCCTATTCTATTAATATCCAAAGGAAATGGAATTTTAGTTGACTAATAATAGGGAACAATAGTGAATTAGAGTCTTATAATCATTGCACAAGAGGTCTGCTGAACAGGCAAAAATATGACATTTTTCCCACAATAAGCGTACAATTCAACATAAATGAAAAATAAAGTACTAATAATACATCAAAGAATTCAATTTCGCTGCTCTTTCAAGGAAATATTATTCATTTTGTCTCCAATTATTAGTACCAAATAACAAAGTTCTTCTCATTCTAAAGGTCAAATCCAAGCAATTTACAAGCATTCTAAGATGTATTTTCAAACTATCCAGCACCTTGGAGCAGCGGTAATTATATATGTATATATAACACATACAGTATATTGTATATATTGATTGATTGATTGAGAATTTATTTGAACACAAAATAAAAGATGAACATTTAAAAACAAACGAACAACAATAAATACAAGACAACAACACAAAATGAAACAACAACAAGACTCAACACTTATTTGTGTTCAAAAGGAGCGGGAAGAAGCCAAAGCTTATTAAATCCCTCCCCTTCTCCCTATGTTAATTTACTATATTCAGTTATATAACACTAATATTTATATATATGTATGTATAACACATAGTAATGTAGTTTATAAACTCATTATTACCATTATTAACACACATAACTTGTTATTAACTTACATGACAGATCATCACATTAACCCATTGACGCCTAAAACTGCCTGTAAAACCTCTGGGCGATTTTAAAATAAGCCCCTAAAACCTGAAGTTTTTCTGGAAATTCAACAGAAGTGTCAACGCTTCTACTAAATAATAGATTTTCAGCCTCTGTAGCAGATAGAAATGAAATGCAAAAAGTATTTGAGAGCTTATACAAATACTACAAAACGACATATCCGCTTTCCAGGCTTCAATGGGTTAAATCAAATGTTGTGGGGCAATAAACCACCAGAATTATGTTTCATGACAGCATTCTCATCCTATATGAGCTTAATTCTAAGCACATTAATCAAACTTTGAAAACACCACATGAACACACCCATACAATAAAGTGTTCCTGAAATGTACAGCAATTACACCACAGCTTTGACTCAATATCTCAATTCTGATAACATAATTGAGGTATTGCTGCATACATTATAGCCTTTAGCATAGCATTTCTCACCGTCCATGTTTCCAGGGTACTGCTCCGGCTCCAGGTACAGCTGTGTGAAGATGGGCTGTGGATCTCCGCTGCTGGAGCGCAGCGACGCCTCAATGGAGTTGTGGAGAGCCTCTTCGAATCGAGCAGACTTCAGCTGCCCGGCGTATGAATTCCCCATTTTCTGCGAGAGGAGCAAAGAGAAGCAGCATGATGAGCAAAGCTGCACAGTCATGATGCTCTTTATCTCGATTCATTGATTAAAGCTCTGCAGATGGCAAACCAGCAGCAGCAGGTGCATTCAATTTTTCAAATGAACACAGCTGCATCCCTCTGAGGGTTGTGTCAGTGTACGTCAATGGGCTTTCTATTTATAATTATACATCAGCCAGTGCTTCAGCCGTCACATTAAACTCTGGGCAATTATGGTGGGAATTTTTCTATTAATCAGTCAAGAAAATAATCACTGAAATATTCAATTGTAAAAAATACTATGTAATTACTACTAATATGTTGTTGCTGGTGTTATCTGTGCTGTACTATATATGGAAACTTGCAAACCTGCAAACACACATATTACGTTGACTTCCATTCATTTTGTACTCAAACCTAACATAACCCTCCCTAATTATTTTAAGGGAACAGCTTAATTATTTAACTCTATTTATGTACTTTATTCTCTTTATGAGGATGATAAAATTACTATTATAATCATCACTATTCATTATTCAATTGTTTTTATTAAGGGGTTTGGTCACTATTTTTAAACTTTTTATCCTTCCTAGGCTGGTTTAACCCGGAAAAAACTCACCCATAAAGTCGGAATTATTTTGTTTTCGGACACAATCCTCTGTTAATTGTGGTTTTACTTTCATTGTGATATGTTTGGAAGAGACTGATTAATAAAGTTTTGAGAAGATATAAACATTGTGAAAATAATTTCATGGAAAGAGGTAAAAAATATTTTATTACAACTTTATGAGTGACCGTGTATATCTATAACCTTTTTTATAAGTCTTTTTTAACCTAAACCTCCACTGCCTAAGTCACTTGCTCCTTTTTAATTTTTTAATTTTTGATCAATTACACAAGCTTTTTTTTTTTAAGAATTATTTTATAAATGAGGATTTTCTGTGATCAACAGCCTGGTCTAATTTTAATTAAGGAACACTTTTAATAAAATGGTTTTCACTCCTTCAAGGTGATACATTGGTAACGCTTTATAATAAGGTCCTTAATAACCATTAATTAACAAGTAATAAGACACTGTTCTCGCTTTAGATACGTTAGTTGCAAAAAGCATAGTTAACTTATAATAGATGAGCAGTAAAGTATATTTTAATATCAATAAGCAAACAAAATAAGATTAATAAAGGCATGGCAAAGACATAATGGGTGGGTCATGGGTGTCTGTAATGCCATTATTAACACTTATATAAGCTTATAAACACACAATAATGTTAATAAGCATCTTGTTAGGACTTACAATGGCCTTATTACTTGTTAATTAACGGTTATTACAAGGACCTTAGTATAAAGCGTTACCGATACATTTTTTAAATATAACCGATTCATGCCTGACCTGGGGCTGGGCGATATGGCCCTAAAAGAATATCACAATATTGACGGCTATTTTTGCGATAACGATATTCTAGACGATATTAGGAAATACTTAAAAAGATATAGAAAATATGATTTTTTTTTTAGTCTGTATAAATAAATAAAAATCTAAAATGTAGTTTGAAGGGCAAATCTCAACAGTTGCGAAATACAAAAAAATGACTCTTGACTCTTAATAATAATATAATTTAACATTTATAATAAAAATAACCATTTAGGGGTTCCGGGGGCATATTTTAATGACATTTTGTAAATGAGAATAAAGGTTCTTGTATGTTTTATATAAGGCATCTTATTTTGACAGTCTTCTTGTAAATTCTGTGGTGGATTCTCTTAACACACTGTGCTCTTATTTTGAAAGCTGCATGTGTTTAGCGACAGGGGTAAGTAGCTTTTTTAAGTAGCTTTTTGTGATAAAAACAACTTTAATTGTTAGCCTTACGCCACTACATCAAGTAGGAACGTTGCCAATATCATGATATGCATTTTTTTTAACCATAACAAAAATATACCGATATTATCGTGAACGATACAATATGGCACACCCCTAGCCTGACCCAGTCAGATGGTGAACGAAGTACAATTTCTTCCATTTTCTTTGCACCTGTTGGTCAGCATAAACATAATGACCAAGACCAATGGCTTTTCCCCTCTTATTGGGCACTTCTTCTTTTCTCCTTCTGTCTCTTGTGTCCTTCTGCCTGCCCTCCACCCCGGTGTCCACTCTGTGACATCTGCCGGGGTCGGCTGTGTGGGCCCGAGGTTGGCTGGCTTCTCTTGGTGGCAGGTGGCAGCTGGACAGAGGGCTGCACACGTAGTCTCAAAGAGGAGAGCGCAAGAAAGAGATGAAGGGGGGGAGAAAGAAAGAGAAGGAAAGAAAGAGAGAGAGAGGGACAGAATGCACTCCACGCTCCCGCAGTGCAGCTTCCGTCTTAAACTCCCACTTTTTATCGTAACATTTCACACGATTTCACACCAAGCGAGTAATAATCAAGAGCCTTCAAACTGGGTGGTGAAAGAAAGCAAATAAAAAACGAGTTTTGGCTGCTTTCCTGACACATGAGTTCAGCCTGTGACACCTTCCATGTTTGTCCTTGGACTACATCTGACCGCTGTTGTGGTTCTTCACACTTACTGCAGCCAAGTGGAGGCCCAGGTTGAAAACTTCAGCTGCTTAAAGAAGCTCAAACTGGTTATTCAGGTCTAGAAGAAGATCCAGAGCAGCTGTTAAAGCACTGACATGACAACGTTATGTGCTGTAATGTTAGCTGTGATGACAGTCAGCTGTTTAAGTGACCTAAACTTGAGCCCAGAGTTTAGTAACGATTTAACTAACTTGGCCTTTCAGAAATGTTTTCTCCCCTTTGTATTGTAGATGTTCGCTTGAATGTTCTTTTAAAAGTTGTATTAATTCTGTTATTTAAATGTAATTAGAAATGTAGCAGCAGCAACTTTGCTAAATGTAAAAAAAAAAGAAAGATCTGAAACACTTTACAAAAATGAATTAATTTAAAGAGGAACTATACTAGATTATTTTGGTACTTTTTTTTTTACTTTTGTAAGGCCAACATCTCACACAACAATCTAAACTGATGAATAGCCCTACATATAAGAGGGAAATATGTATTTTTGATGTTGGGGTCCCTTTTACTTGTAGATCAGTTACTTTTTAAAACTTAGTAGAGCAGAACATTTCTTTTCACTATCAATTAATGTGATTATTTTCTCAATAAATCAATGATTCATTTTCTCTGTAAAATGTCAGAAAGTAGAGATCCATCCATGACCGCAAAGTGAGCTCTACATACTGTTTTGACCAACAAACAGTCCAAAACACAAAGATATTCAGCTTTCTTTTTTAGCATTAAAATAAACAATTTCTATGTTAGTTGCTATGTTCTTCTTTACCACAAGCTGAATGTGTCAGTCAGTGAATCAATATCTACACTGTCTTTTGGCCACCTAAACCCTGAACCTTTTTATTTTGTCAATAATGAGCAGGGTGGGAATCAAGTTGGAGCTGCCTTTCTCCTCCCAGGTCGCATTGTGCCCCTGCCTGGACAGGTTCCAGACCCCGTGTTTACCTAACAACCTTCCAGGGGAGGAATCTGACCAATCCAGACAAAAGACAAGATTAACAGTGCCTGACTGTGCTGTCAAAGAGATAAGCAGCTTAACAGAATGAAGCTACAGTATTTCTTGCTTAACTGATGGAGGAAGGTGGCTGCACAGAGAGACAAAGAGAGAGGGGTGAGGGGGCCTGGGGGCCTGAGGGTGTTTTTAAACAGCGGCTGCCTGTTCGATTGTGAAGTCAAAGGAGGCTCCGGAGGCCTCTTTGGCCGGCTGACCCTCAAGCCTCAGCGGACAGATTTGTCATTAACCTTGCGCGGGCCGGAGGTGAACACAGAGAATGACCTTTTATCACCTGCACAACTTAAAACAAAGCGTGACTGTGGCAGAGGTCACTTAACGGATGCTTGTAGGGTGTGACTCAGGCGGTTGCTAAGGTCAGTTGTAGTGGCGGGGGGGGGGGGGGTTATTTCAGGTGAGTCAGCGGCTGCAGTCGGCTTGACGGACGAGCAAACATAATGAGTGGACTCTAGTGAGGGAGAAGCAGTTCAACGTTCAAAGACGTTTAAAAAGAGGCGTTCATGTCCCCCCGAGTGGCAACTTTAACCCATTGAGGTCTAAAACGCCTGTAAAACCTCTGGGTGATTTTAAAATAAGCCCCTAAAACCTGAAGTTTTTCTGGAAATTCAACAGAAGTGTCAACGCTTCTACTAAATAATAGATTTTTCAGCCTCTGTAGCAGATAGAAATGAAATTCAAAAAGTATTTGAGAGCTGATACAAATACTACAAAACGACGTATCCACTTGTCAGGCTTCAATGGGTTAAAGCGGTCCCTGAGCTGATCAGATGGCCGGTCAAAGCCACGTCTCGGCTCCTGGGTGGCTTCAACAGATTGCATGAATGTGACCCCGGGTCAACGTAGGGTAATCTTCACTCAGTGGATTTCAGAGGGACAAGACAGGAAAAAATATGAGAACACAGACAAGTTCATTCTCAGTGCATTAAAGAAAAACTGAAATTCTTACTATGTCGGATTGTTCCCAGGCGTGAAGGGACGTGTTCACCTCTGCTACATGCTGGATCGCTACCACTCAGCAGAAACGTTCAGCCAAGACATACCACTCAGTGCTTCCAGACCTGGAGGAGAGCAGGGAGATAACTTTAGCTCACAGAGTGTCACTGTCACTGATACAATGAAACACAAACTCAACAGATTATATCTCCGGAACAATACACTGAAGCATTTCGGGGGGTTAGTAGCTTTTTACGTGATTACAATTTTTTTTATTCATTCAATAAACAGGGTCCTGGGAAGCATTATTGAGCAACACATTTAAGACTAAAGTTTAAAAACTTGTGTCTTATTTGGTCTTCAAGAATTGTTTTTCCTCAAACATAAAAAAGACATCTACGAGTAGGGCTGAACAAATAGTATGTGCTAAAATACCATTTTTGAATGAATTATTGTGGTGCTGCAAGATTTCCTGGCCTGCAAATCATATTTAATAAGGCCTAGTTTAATGTGACAGGTATTGCTTGAAAAAACCCCTCTCAAAACATGAAGTAAAATGACATATTAAAAGGTAGATTGCTGCAAGTATACATCAAGAAAATTTACATTTATTCCAGAAGATTGTGAAAGATATATTTTTTCATGAAACTTTTGACAACACATGGAGAAAAAAAAGACAGCAGGTCTAGGTATTGCATGTAAGATTTTTTTTTTTTGCAAGATAAAACCAATGTTGAAGTAATGCACCATTACACTGGAAGCCAACCACTCACAGAATGAATGGGTGTACTTATAGTCACACAATGACAGATGTACTCACTATTAGGAGGCTAAAAATGTGTTATGTGACACCGCCGCCCGGGGCTATTTTCATAAAACACAATTGGGTGTTTTAGTTTGTAGCTGCACTCACTACACACAGTCACTCTAGTCTGAATGGATGTGGCAGTTACTCTGACCCTTTGACAAAGTATTGTTTAGCCACTCAGGCCCTTATACAACATAAGCAAAGTTCCCTTTAAAACACAATCTAGCCTGTCATCACTTCTGACTGAGGGGTACCAAATCTGTAAGAGGGGTCCAAGTCCATCAAAAGGCAACTGTACATAAAGTGGTTCAACTTGCATTTATTGACCACAATGTAGCTTATTTTGTGAATGATTAGCCAGTGTGATACAGCTAATCAAGGGAGAGAGCTAAAATGTCAATATGTCAGACAGAAACCTCCTTCACCTCCTCAGCAACTGAATCACTGACTGAAATTAGAAGAAAACTATTTCAGAATTTGATTTGTCATTGATTGTGTGAAATGTAGTTTTCTGGCTTTCATCGCACAAGTTCACGCTTTCTCCTCCCGCGGGTGTTCCCACAAAGGTCTCTGCTAATTACCCAGGGAGCAGAGTCTTGGAATATTTTGATGCTTATCTTGTCATGAAAGGTAGACGACACAGAAGGAGACGCAGATGTCTGCCGAGATGAAGACGGAGAAGCTGTAAATCTAGACAGCGACACGAGCCCGGCCTGAGGTGCTTCATAAGCTTTTGTTTCTCCTTCAGTGACATTTGAAGGAATGTTTGGGCGGACACACAGTTTTCATCTCTTACACAAGATCAGTTTGAGTTGAAGTCAATGGTTAAACATACACACTTCAAACATGCACTTTGTAATGCAACTGCATGTGCAGCCAGCACGTGTAAATCATACAGTCAGGTGTAAGTTAGACCACTCTGCTGCTGAGGTTGTGATCACTTTTTGCGACACCAAGAGGCAACAATACAAAAGACAAAGGGATTGTTTTATTTTAAATATTAACCCATTGAAGCCTGGAAAGCGGATACGTTGTTTTGTAGTATTTGTAAAAGCTCTCAAATACTTTTTGAATTTCATTTCTATCTGTTACAGAGGCTGAAAAATCTATTATTTAGTAGAAGCGTTGACACTTCTGTTGAATTTCCAGAAAAACTTCAGGTTTTAGGGGCTTATTTTAAAATCGCCCAGAGGTTTTACAGGCGTTTCAGGCCTCAATGGGTTAAAGGATTTTTGGTGATTGTGTTGAAGTATTTTTCCACATTCAAGCAGATTCCTAACCTTGAAAGCAAAATAGCTAAAAAAGAAGCATTCCCCAAACTTTCAAGAATTTGTACAAACCCTGCAGTTAAAAATATCTATCTTTTAAATGATTCCATTAACTTTCTTCAAACTGTTTTTGTTGCAAAGCGAGTGCACCTGCATGTGCACCCAGGATGTGTAAGTCATATATGTGTGTATAATATATGCAGCACAAACAGAAAGACTAACTTGCTGAGTTAGTGATATTCCAGTGAAGAAACATCTAATTGTAGCATTTTAAAATTGTTCTATTGATGTTGTTGAAACACTTTCAAAATTGCATTATCAGTCATCACTTATCTGCTATCTGTTCAGCTGATCTGTTCTGAAATGATCTGATCTATATTTCAATGTTTTCTCTGAACATCTTGTCTTTTTTTTTAAACCCATCATTTTGTTTATTCTTTATTATTGAATAATGGAAAGAAAAAGCAATGTTTAATGTTGCAGGTAAGTATAGATTTTGATCACTGCAAATGAATAAAATGATAAAATGGCACTTACATTTAATGAATCTTGCATGAATGTTCATATTATTTACATCCGCTGTAATTTGTGCTTTTTTTAAGTGCAAATAGTCACTATTGTGTCTTCATTAAAGTGATCCTAATTTAAATCATATTGTAAAAAATGCATCTTTTTAACCAATTTTTTAACTCTATCAAATTGATCTTACTTTTAACCCTGCCTTTTCTTTCTCTCCTTTTGTTTCTCCCTCAACTGCTTAATTACATTACTGTTTAGAGGGAGAGAGGCAGGATTAAACTTACTTCCCCTCTTGACCTAGTTTAATCAAATCCTGACTCAGCAGATCAAAGCCAACACATTAGTAAATTAAAGTGAAGAAATCCTTTCAGGTGGTTTTATTCTTTTCAATATAAATGTTTGAGAAAAGAAGGCAGTAAGATTTTGATACTGTAGATACTGTCAAACTTGACACTTGGCTATTGTTTAATCTGCTATTAAACAACAGCAAAGTACAAAATCCAGTATTTAGTCAAATAAAAAAAACCCATTGACTTTTCTTTTCACCTCAATCTAAAAAATGCAAATAAAATGTTAATGAAATTTTTGATAAATATCTAAACTGTCTTCACCTCCTTGTTATGCATTTACATTTAAGCTTCATACCAGGAGCTGAAATGCGAGAAAGAGCTGTTAACATTAGAAAAGCTGTGCTGAAAAGACACTGCCCATCAGACAGGAGAGAAAGGGGGATGGGGGGTAAGAAATGAGGAGGAAAAAAAAGACAAACATTTCTCCCTGCTCTCTAAATTAGGTGCTAAAAGCCCATCTCATTAATGCTACATCAGGGCCACACGTCACACTCAGCAAGCAGCTAATAAAAAAAAGCTTCAGCTGTACCTTCCATGACGACTCGACCAGCTCTTGAACCCTTAAAATCCAAATCAAATGCAAGTAAATCCCAAATGTGAAGGAAGTAATTTTCAGATATAGTCCATTTTAGATAATAAATCCTGGTGGGGAGAATTTGTTGATATCCAGGCAGCATATGGAGATTCACTCTTCTCTGGTATGTCTCAAGTCACCTTTGTCATGATACTCTATGGAGAGAAATGAGAATCCCACTCTTTCCCCTCAGAACAGCAGAAACCCTCCCTCTCTCTCTCTCTCTCTCTCTCTCGACCTCTCTCTCTCTCTCACTCACATGCAAACAAACACACACACACATACACACAGACCCCTCCCCCTAGTCCACTATGCCCTCCTCTGTCCTGTGCCATTTGCCAAGGAGGGAGGGAATCCAACGGGGGCTCATTCATCTTGGCCCTGCTGACCCCCTGTGGTGACAGATGCTCTTGGAGGCCTGCGGAGCTGCGGGGGGGGAACAAAGAGGAAGATCCCCGCATTTCCCCACTGCCACACAGCCAGGGCGCCCTGCCACGCGTGACCCCCAGCACGCCAAGACAGAGTCAGGTGGAAGTTTTCATTTTTTTTGGAAAAAAGAGAGGGGAGGTGGGGTACATCTTTAAATCAAACTTTCGCTCTCACGCTCTGTGCTGACACACCCGACTTTTTTATTGGGGGCCAATTCAAGCGACAGGAGAATCCATCCCCAGCAAAATGGGAACAAGAATGTCAGGTCAGCTCAAGCATTTTGTCTTCGTAGCCTTGCCCAGGATTGACCCCACACTGGGCTTTTACTCCTGCTATAAATACCAGGGGCTCATCTGGTCAAAATAAATAAACAGAAATGCACCACAAATCAACAGGCGCTGGCAGATGTTAGGGATTCTATGTCATTAAAGGCCAGTGATCAGGGTTGCTATCTTATCACGGGGCTGCTAAATGGAGAGCGTGCTCATTTACAGGAAAGGGGCTCCAGAGCGATCGCACTGTATGTAAGTGAAGTTAGGTTTGTGTTACATTGCTGCAAAAACATGCACATCTGCAACATCTGAGCAAAATGTCAAACTTACTTTAAATACGAGCCAAATTAAATCACTCTTCCCTTAATCCATTGAGGCCTGAAACGCCTGTAAAACCTCTGGGCGATTTTAAAATAAGCCCCTAAAACCTGAAGTTTTTCTGGAAATTCAACAGAAGTGTCAACGCTTCTACTAAATAATAGATTTTCAGCCTCTGTAGCAGATAGAAATGAAATGCAAAAAGTATTTGAGAGCTTATACAAATACTAAAAAACGACATATCCACTTTCAAGGCTTCAATGGGTTAAGGCCACATAGAGCAAATGATATTAAAGGTTTACAATCTAATATTAACTATTACATTTTAAGTCTGCTAAGTTAAGTTGCTAAGATTATGTATCTCAAAAGCATTTCCTTATTTCCCAATTTTTTTTATCCATTTTGTTAAGTTGTGTACTTAAATTACAGTATGTCCAAAAAATTTCAAACCTCGTGTCTTATGTCATTTTAATGAGTTTTTATTTTGTTGCCTGTCAGTAACGTCATATGCCCTGCAGCATGCGTCAGTGTTGTGGCTGTCTGCCTGAAGCTGTCATAAATGTACTTTAAATGCCATATTTTTACAATAAACTTCTTTTTCCTTTTATATTTTAACTGGATGAAGGATTTTAGCGATCGGACATTTAGATCTTAAGTTATCAGAGAAAAAACATGAGCAAATGTTAGTAGTAACTGTCTGCCAAACAGTGTTGGAGAGACATAGATTTTTAAAATAAACCCACTTTTTTAGCTGTTTTTACCCATTTTTTTATCACCAGGCCCGCTTGTTTTAGAGAAGAGGAGACCTCTGCGGGTAATTCAGCTCCAGGTACAAGCCTCCAGGATGTTTGGATCTTAAGTTATCAGAGAAACAAGCTGAGCAAACATTTAGAACCATGAAACCAACAACCATGAAACACCACTACGTCGTGACACCAACAATCTCCTTCTTATGTTATTATCTGATTGAGAGAGAGAAAATTACATTTTGTGCATTTAATCATTTACTGTGGCCTCACACATCTAAAGTAACAACAACACAGTAAAGGCCTAATGCTCATATGTCTGTTTTCCTGTCTGTCGACTAATTAATGCTGAGTAAAGGCAGCAAGAATTTGTCAGGTAAACAGTAGGTCTAAGTAAACTCACATCTATTTGATGGCAAGGAAAAGGGAACTCTCCATTTAGCTTGACAACATTTTTAGGTCTCTCTTTAAAACCAATATTTCCTCTTAAACTATTTGATCTGTTTCTTGAAGAGTGACTTTAATTGCGATGAGAGAAGAACAGCGTGTATTATGTGCAAGAACAACCTGTCTTGGATTTGGGTTTTTCTGGTAAACATGAGTACAAGAGTAAATACCTGCCTAAAACAGGCTACAATAGCAGTAAATGATTACAATAAAGCCTGGTTACATTTCTGTTGTCGTAAATTCTCACATCAACGTCTCCCTTTACTGGCCCAGGTGTTTTGCTTCACTGAGCCGTGTGACTGGTGTTCCAGTTCATTACCACAGACACAGTCGACAGTTGTTTTAATCGAGTCGTGTGCAGCTCTTCTCACCTCCTCTCCAATGGTTATATTAGGGCACCGTCAGTGCAACGGCTGCTGTAAACCACCACAAAAGCCAATCAGGGCCTCCATTAGTGCTTACGGGGCTCTCATGCGGTCATTTCTGTCAATCAGCCACATTTGTCTAAACATTGGGCTTGAGTTTGACTGTGAAATTTGTCCGGCTATTGCTGATTTAGACCACACATGGGAACGTATCGCTGAGCCTCGAGCAGTGCTTCAGAATCACATTTTTAAGTGACGGAGATGTTGTAAATTAACTGCAGCTATCAGGTGTGAGAAAAGTGAAATCTCTGAACAATGATCCATCTGATAGCAGCGCAGCCACAAGTTCAACTGAGGGAAAAGAGCCGTCAGTGTGATTTATGTCTCAGCCCCTGACTTTGACGCGGCCTGTCTTAAATAGCCCATTTAGAATGGAGATAATGAGTAAACCCAGCATTTTGTTTGGCCTCAAAAGAAACTGTGCAAAAAAACAAAGGAGTGTGGATTGAATGCTTGCCCGCCTCCCGAGCCCATCCTTCACCGCTGCATTGAGCTCCTGCTAAAGTCCCTGACAAAAGGGAAGTATCCCTGCCACTGCCACCTGAGGAAAGACGAGTCACATGATCAGCTGTGGGGGGTTCTGCAAGATCTTGGGCTTGATGCTTTTAAATGTAGAGGGGGTGGGAGAGAGAGGGGTTCTTCCTCTCTTAGGATTCCCAGAGGAGCCTCACAGTGTTGGCTGACTCAGCAAGTTTCCAGTTAGTCATGTGCACAACAGTTACAGAGAAGCAGCTGTTGGCAACAGAAAAGTTATATCTCATGCTCCCTCCAGTGCTCATTAACAGGGCCGTCATCCACTAAAGAAATGATTAAGTCAGCTATTCGTGATTTTGTCACCTAATCAAATTCACCGACAGATCTGTCAGGATGTTCTCCACAAACAATCACACAGAGGGACAACTTTAAATCTTGTGTTTACCAGAGGCTTATTCCTGGTAAAATAAGTTATTCAATGACTAATCAACTAAAAAATGTTTAGTTGACTAACTGGTTGCTTCGATCCTAGTAAGTTTCTTTATTCTTTTTCTTTTAATGTTTTTTTTTATGCTGAGTTACGAATTTCTAAGAAACCTATAAGCACATCTCTGGCATAAGTGGCTAAAGGGATGCTTTTACATGATTCTCTCTGGAGAAACTCAGTTTTACAGATCTATCAATTAAATCAACTAGTCATCTAACTTGACCTGTATTTTTTACAGGATTATTTTTCCAGTCTTTGAATTAAAATGTAATCCTTCAGAATATGCAATTTAACCGGTTAAAATCTTGCAATTGTTCATGTTTTCTCCTCTTCCCTCTTCTTGCCCTTTACCATTGACCGGTGTTTGACCACGGCCGCTGACAGCTTTACAGTATGAAATAGAACTCATTGTTGTCTTATTCAATATGGCTACTTGACTAGAGGGGGCAGTCCTACAGATTAATTATGTATGAAGAAAAACATGCAAGGAAAACAAAAAAGAATCTAAGACACAAAATAGTGTAGTGTTAAAATATAGGACTAAAATATATGACACCAATATATATATATATATATATATATATATATATATATATATATATATATATATATATATATATATATATATATATATATGTATATTTATATTTATATATATATATATATATATATATATATATATATATATGCAGATGCAGATGCAGATCGTATGCAGATGTCTGTTTCAAGAGATCAGAAGTAGGTGACCCAACTACCTGTCTAATTTAGCTCATTAGGACTACTTTGATTGATGACATAACATGGCAGGTTGAGGCTCTGATACTTCAGGAGAAATTAAAAGTCCTCTGCCAATGAGGTTCAACCGACAAATCTAGAGATGAGAGATGAGTATCAGGTGGGGAGGAAGTACAGCAACCGAGGTGCTACTTAGCACGTCTGACTCTTATAATAAGAAAACAATCCTGCAGCGGAACTGTCAAAAAACAAAACAAGAAAACAAAACTGCCACCATGTGAAAATTCCCGCAGCAGAGCTCCCTTCTCTGCCCGCGTTAGGTGGGCTACCTGACGCCAAAGGTGTGAGTCCTCGCACTGTTGTTTACTATCCGGGTGGCAGTCCACGGCTCTAATTTCCTTATAAAAGCCCCACAACCTTCTTCGAAAACCCCTCCTCCCGCTCCTCGGGACTACCTGCTGGGCCCTGAAGTGCAAATCGGTGCTAGTGAGGATAGCAGATGAGCTAAGGTCATTCATGGCTTTCCAGTGGGCCACACAAACAAAGGCAAACATTCCAGCTGAATGCCATTGCTGAAGTCGGCAGCAACAGAGAGAAAGAGGCAGAGAAGGAGACAGAGCAGGGCTCAGTGGAGATAATAGCCTGAGGGTGCATGTGTGTGTGTGCACGTGCATGTGTGTGTGTGTTCTAGGGGATTATCTGTGGAACTATAAAGTGGGGTGAACCAGGGTTTAAGGCCTGGTGTGAGCAGAGGGACCGGGGGCAGGGTACAGGACCTGAGGAGGGGCGGACAAAAGGAGCATTTGGGCAGATGAAGAAGTCATCATCATTAAGCCACTGGAAGTTTACTGTCCAGTTATAAAACTCATTTCAAAATTAGGGCCGAGGGGGTGCGTGTGAAAGGGCAGCGGGGCTGAGAAGGCCTGCGAGGAGCTGGAGGGCGGTGTACCGACTCGCTGAGGAACTATAGCGCTAATTCATTAGGGGACAAGCGGCCTTTGTGTTAACACTAGGTTGATTGGAGTGGTGACCTTGCCACACACTCTGGCCCAGCGGATGAGTTTAAGGGCAAGGCATTTAACCTTAAACTAAATCTCTGCCACAGACAAAGGCATCATTTAATGCCACAGGTCCAACGGAAAGATATCTGATTCAGCACAAATGGAAAACAAGCCACCTCATGGATTAGACTCTGCTTGTTTATATATAAAATAATTATAATCTATATTAAAATGTATATTTTTGCATTATTGCTTTAAGTTTCTTGTTTTTGTTAAGTGGCCGATGTTTAATTACCTCTGCCAGGGAGGTCATGTTTGTCTGATTTTCAGCAGGATTACAGAAAAAACTACTGGCCGGATTTTGGTGAAACTCACAGGAACACAAATCGTTTTTCCAATGCCCTCCAGTTGTATGTTTTTATTAATTACATTTTAATGAATACAGATTTTTTTGTTATGCCGTGTGGCTTTGTACTGGTGTATCGTTTTCATTTTTGTTGTTGTGGTTATCCTTTATATTATTCTTTGTATGTTATTTGTGTGTACATTGTCTAATTTGTAAATATGTTTCTGAGTCTTTGTTGTCTAGAATTGTGTTTTAGTGTTTTGTTTTCATATTATGGCTCCTAATAAGTAATCCACTGTTCTTTTCTTTGTTTCTTCGTTAATAAAAATAATTAGATAAAAAATTTAAATAAATAAAATAAAAAATAAAAAAGTATGGGTGTTGAATCATGACAGACAACCAAAAAAACAAAAAACAAATGTATTTTTAATATTTATAAAACAAGAAAATAAAATCTATAAAATGTCACAAAATAGTGGCCATTATCTAATAAAACATTTTTTTATGTATAACTGGGGTTGCTCAATTTTTGTAAAAAATGAATGATTAATTGTGAGTTAATTATCAATTATTTTATTTTTGTTGTACAGCAGTGGTTCTAACATTGTACAGTAACAAACAAGTTAATTCAACCTCTCATTAGCTGTGATTTTTCTTTCAAACTGATTTACATATCTCATTTTTCCAACAGTAAAAATAATCTTGCCAAATCTAAACTGAGATGGCTTACTTTGGGGCATCTCAGCCATAAATAACAAACCTCATATTTTCACTTTTTTGCACTTTACAGAATGAAAGATAACGTAAATTTCCAACATTTCTTGACAAAAAATGTCCACTCTTTGATAACGTGACCGGGGAGCAGAGAGGTCAGTTCTCATGGCCGTTATCCCTGATAGAATAAGTGAATGAAAGTGAAGGACGAGTGACAGTTTACAACGCTGTTCATGACTGTGTAATAAAATGGAAGGCCTGTCAGTGAACCCAATCTGCATTTTACAACGCTGCCGGGTTGAACGTCAGTTCACCCAAGTCAGAACAACAGGGAGAGACACAGGACCCTAATGCATTTATGGACTTATTCAGTGAAGCCATATTGAATAAGACAACAATGAGTTCTATTTCATACTGTAAAGCTGTCAGCGGCCGTGGTCAAACACCGGTCAATGGTAAAGGGCAAGAAGAGGGAAGAGGAGAAAACATGAGCAGTTGCTACATTGTAACTGGTTAAAATGTATATTCTGCAGTTTTAACTGGAAAAATAATCCCAAACATTATACAGTACAGGCCAAAAGTTTGGACACACCTTCTCATTCAATGCGTTTCCTTTATTTTCATGACTATTGACATTGTAAATTCATCAAAACTATTAATGAACACATGTGGAATTATGTACTTAACAAAAAAGTGTGAAATAACTGAAAACATGTCTTATATTCTAGTAAGCAAAGGGGTGGCTACTTTGAGGAATCTAAAATACAAGACATGTTTTCAGTTATTTCACACTTTTTTTGTTACGTACATAATTCCATATGTGTTCATTCATAGTTTTGATGCCTTCAGTGAGAATCTACAATGTAAATAGTCATGAAAATAAAGAAACCGCATTGAATGAGAAGGTGTGTCCAAACTTTTGTCCTGTACTGTATATCTATGAAAAACACGTAAAATTAAAGTTTCTTCTATATTATTTATTTTTCCACCAGTGCTTTTAATTGTAGGATGTTTCCTGTTTTGATATAAATTGATCCTCCACCATCATCACAGCTCCTTCTAACATCTGGTGCACACCGAATGGCTCATCCCAGAGCAGATCTTTGATGATGGTTGACCAGGCCTTGTCCTGGCCATAAACTGTTGTTTAGACAGCCCTGTTTGTTATGGGGTGTAAAAGGAGAGCCATGGATCACGTTGAGAGGGCCAACACTATCAAAACACTGGCTCTTATCAGATGACAGAACTTGCAAAGGGGTCAGGTTTTGTTTCAGGGGCTGGCTGGAGCTGCCACATCCCATTAGTCAGACTGAGGATGTGATAATAACGGGGGAATCAAGAGATGATCATCGTGTCAACCAGATACATTAGAGGGGCTTGGTGTTCTGTGGAATTTTTTCAAGATCAGTTATTGTGCCAATATGACACATCGGTTACGGTACTAATACCAAAACATACGTGTGACAAAATAATCTTAATTTATGATATATAATTGAATGAATATAATTATTTTCACCTACACTGTAATAAATTATTCTTCAGGCATTTAATTTTACTTAATATATTTGATAAAATGTATTAAATATAAATGCATCCTTGATTTTGTTTAAGTAACTTTAATATAAAAATGTTTGAGATAGAATCTACTTATTTTGACCACATTAAATATAATCTTTATGTGTGTGTAATTCTAAATAAAGAGAATTTTGAATGAATCCAACACAATAGAAATAGTCTGTTTTTAATTGACAGGCACTTCCTGTTGAGTTGTTATTAACTCAACTTGTAACGTAGTTAGATTTAATTAATAATATTGCGTGCAATCTGTTGCCTCAATTTTATTGAGTAGCTATTGTTTATCTTTTTTTACAGTGTATTCGCTTTTTCTGATCTTACAATACATTCAGTATTCAGTTAGTTTAATGGTTTATGGTATTTCTGAATATTATCCTGATCATTTCGAAGGAAATGTCTTGTATTTAAGTGGTCATTAGAGTGAAAATGGACATTTCCTTGACAGAAAATTTCCATTTAAACCTATCAAAAACGTAATTAACTATTAATAATGAATAAGACTGACTTCAGTAACTGACACCTTTTCATACTCAGCACTACAAACACATTCTGGAAAAGCTTGTTTTAATTGTAAATCGATTAAAGGGTCACCAGAAAGGTTATAAGCAACTATTTTATTAATTTGATAATTATTAGCTTTTTTACAAGAAGAAAAAAGTGCAACACTGACTGGTTTAAGCTTCTGAATCATTCATATTTAAACTGAAACAGACATTTTTTGCTTTCATCCAACATTTTATAGATGATTAATTTATTGAGAAAACAATGAGCAGATTAATTGGCAATAAAAAGAAAAGCTGCAGCCACACCCTGCTCTACTTAATAGTTGGAACATTTTTGATGCTTTAAACTTTTTTTCCACACCAAAGAAATATACATAAAAGGCACAGATACAAAAGACAGGCGATCCACTCAGAGTTCAGTTAAAGTTCTTCCCTGAAAAGTTCACACAGCTGACACACTAACTCAATTTAGCCACGCAGGAGCACTGAGCTCATGGAGAGGACATAAGAAAGAGGTCTGTTGTGTTCATCAGGCGTCCAGAGAGAGACCCACCTTTCACAATAGGACCTCTCCTTTCTTTTCCTTCCTGAAAAAAGTCTCAGCCACCTTGAATCCATTTGAGTGACACCATGACAAAGAGGCTTCTCAATGTCCCGACGAAGGACCCTCCTCCTCTTTCCCTCAAAACTTCCTTACCGGGCGATCAGCTGTATCCATCATGTCCCTCTTCCTGACCCCAGGCGCCACTGCTGCATCAGCAGCACCCTGCCCCCGTCACCCCCCCCCCCCCCCCCCCCTCCTGCCACATGCCCTCCATTACCCCCCACCCTCTCGATTAATAAGCACCAGGTTGCCCTCGGTGACAGGACCCACACTTAGATCCCATCAGTCCTCCTCATTGCAGCGAGAGCCACGGCATCAGCAGGACTCTTTTTTTTGTCTTAATGGGACAATGGGAGCAGAGCCGTCCTTTGTTGAGGGCTCAACACACACACAAACTGTGCTGATGAGAAAGAGTGACAGTAAACCTATTCAGGCCTGCTGCACTTCATCCTCCACTGATCTCTGCGAGAGATGAGATACTTTACCAACTGGCAGATGTGACAATTAAGATGGCACTCAGGAGCAAAGTGAAACTGTGATGACTTCAAATGTGTTCCCTCTTTGTTTTCATCACGCCACAGCACAGAAAAAGGAAATCAAAAGCGGATATTTTTCAAACCCTGAAGTCATGAAGGGCAGTCTTTCCTAGTGACTCTGGCTGTGACTAACACAAAGGCTTCGGTTTCTCTTTAAATTATCTTTCTTACTCAACTTTACCACAGCGAAACAGCAAACATCTTTCAGTGGAATCGTATCGCGATTAAATCATTATGGTACACAATTATGTAATCTAATTAGGGTTGTCAAATGTAACGATACTCAAAAAAGTATTGATACTAAAATGTTGTAACCGGATACAATACTCA
Source organism: Centropristis striata (assembly GCF_030273125.1). Taxonomy (NCBI): domain Eukaryota; kingdom Metazoa; phylum Chordata; class Actinopteri; order Perciformes; family Serranidae; genus Centropristis; species Centropristis striata. Next base: position 21,011,095 of record NC_081527.1, on the reverse strand, counting down.
TTTTCAAAAGTATCGAGTATCTGAAGCTTTTTCTCATAGTTGCAGTTTCTTTTTGCACAACTGTTATTTATTATAAATATTTAATCTGTGGTTCTGTTAATTTTTACATGTTGCATTTTTCTTGTTAATAAAAATATTTCTGTTAAATTTTGGGGTCTTAGTTTTTATCCTGGTGGTATCGAAAATGGTACCGAGTATCGAATATTTTCCTGAGTATCGGAATCGAGTTGAAAATTTTAGTATCGTGACAACCCTAAATCTAATAATAATAATTATATTTTTTCTATTTCTATTTTATGGTTGATGGTTTATGGTATTTCCAAGGAAGGTTTTTGGGAAAAGTAATTCAATGGTAATTACAGGGGAAAAAGTGGAATTTCCTTGAAAAAAACACCAACTCCATTTAAACCAAACTTAAACTTTTAATTAATACTGTATAAGACGTATGGGACAGGTTCCTGACCTGTTTTCATACTTGGTGCTACAAACACAATTTGATCCCTGTTCTCAATTATGTCATCTAATAATAGTAACAATAAAAAACAGCAACTCAAATTTGTCAGAAAATCTGATGTGCATGCATGTAAAAATAATCAGTTTATAGCTGGATTTTTTTTCTTCTATAATTTCACCTGAAACGGTGCCCATTTTGCTGTAAGGTCTTTAATTAATGAGTAAAATAGCTAACCTGGCTCTGCTGGAAAGGACAACTGTATCCCCCTACAGAGACTGAGGTTGCATTATGAATTATTAAGTCTTCAGAAAGGAGACAAGAACAGCATGATCACAGCACATATGGATTACCATACTATATTGAATATGGCACTTAACATAGGGGAGGCTATTTGCAGGTACATTTGTGCTCAAGTATTTGAAGCTGACATTCTGGAAAACGGATAACATACAGAAGGGATGTTAGTGATGTTAAATATATTGTTACATATTGTTAAAAAAACAATCAGGATTTTGTCATTTCCAATGCCTTTCTATGTCCCGTTTACCTGTTTCTATGCACCTCTGGCTGGGCTTGTATTGCAAATGTGCACACAGAGAGAATGAAAAGAGAGAGGTGGAAGGAGAATGACCTCCCCTGCCACAGAGGAACATTGAGTCCTCGCAGCAGAAGGCTGGGTCCTGGTCACCGTAGCCTTGGACGATCTGTGACAGCCTATGGAAAAAGCCCTCTGCTACAGACAGCACTCTCCCTCACAGAGCCTGGCAGCATCAACACACACTGACCTTGTGTTTGATTATGAGGGAGGGAGAGCGTGAATGCCCTGCTTGGGATGGTGTGTGTAGGGAGATTTTGGGACAATATAATATATGTGGGTAAAGGCAATGATGCTGCTGTGGGAAATCTGACTGCAAGCCTGAGTGTTTCCAGCTGTTGTTGGCACGAGGCCTGCCTCTTCACAGCAACGATGCCAAGATATACAACACTGCAGGATGTGTCACAGTACTGTAACTTTTTAAATACTGACAATTCACTGTGAATCAGATAGAACTGCAACAAAATCCTACATTTATATCTAATAAATCCCCTGTCAAAAGTAAAATGTGATACGACTGATGGAGAATAAACCTAGACAGGAGTGCAGAATCTAAAATCTACTGATGGATGCTTCTGCTCATTTAAACAGCTCAATAAGTGCCATAAAGGCAAGGGTAGTTCACAAACAAATATAGACCTGGATAATTACTGAAGGGACCTGAACTGGGCACAGGTCCAGAGGTCCAAAGTGTGCAAAACGTCACTAAAGTAGACATAATAACTATTAAAAGATGATAGTTTAACACTAACCAACATAAACAACTACAACGAGACTCAAACCCACAAAATAACTACTAAGAGACATAAAATGACCATAAAGAAGCATAACATGACCACAATTAGACACAAAAGACGACAAACATACAAAATAACGACAAAGAGACATATAATTAGAGCCCGACAGATATATCGGTTGACAGATATTTTTGGCCGATATTAGTCCATCAAAGGAGTGTCGGTGTATATGCTGTCCGGTGTGTGCTGTTGTGGAAACCATGTGTTACTTATTTTAAAATAATTTTTGTTGAAATAGTTTGCAATTGACTGAAACTGAATAGATCTGATGTCTATTTAGCTATTCCTATTTATTCTTTATTTTCTCAGTTATCGTTTACAGAATGAACTGATGATGTAAACGAATATTATTTAATACAGTTTTATGTTTGAGAAAGTAGCTCTCTGGGTACATTTGTAGAATGGTGAAGAAAGTATTTTCATTCAAGGTCAAAAAATGACTATATCGGTTATTGATGAATTATCCCCCTCAGTATCGGCATTGGCCTCCAAAATCCCATATCAGTCGGGCTCTAAATGTGACTCCAAACCACAGAAACGATGATGAAGAGCCACAAAACAAATACAAAACAAGTCTGTGAATTACTCAAATGTAGGACAGATGGTGCAGTCTGTTGCATGTCTGTCTTTGTTTCCTACCGCCCATGTACATAGTGTAAATATTTGGTTATTTTTTAACACATAACATAAATATATTCACCTGTGTGCTATACCAGTAAAACAGTCTTCCGGAAAAAGATAAAATAAAAAAATAATTGCAGAGGATGATCAAAGATGTGTCTAACTGCCAGGTTAATCAATAGATAGAAACCAAATACTGTGATGACTTATTCAAACGTAGTGCTTTCCAGAAACAAAATTGTGCACTTGTAGCCAAAACAAAGATCAAAATAATGGAATTGAACCTTAAAAAACATTAACTTTCCATCAGAATATTCCACTATGATCTAGCCGTGGCTCAGCACACACTGTACTCTTTAAAAAAGAACAAGTAAGCTATGAGCAGTCATTTCTGGCCGCAGGTGCTGTTCCACTGGGCTTGGCATCTGTTCAGAGGAGTGGGGTGGGGTGGATACAGCGGTACAGCCTGTGAGAACACACTGTTCCTCAACAGTGGATCCTTTCCAAGTTTCAATGGCAAGAATGAGATATTATTACAAAGACCTCTCCACAGAGCCGCATGCACACAAGCTTACATTGATGTAATGGAGACTATAAAAATCCAAGACACTGATCTAAAAAAGTGGAACACTGTAGATATGAGATAAGTACTTCATGCCACAATCCTGCTGTCGCGCTGTGATGCAAGATGCGAGGACTCCGCAGTCAGGGTCATTAACTAAATTTGTTTATTACGGTTGTAAATTAAACAGTTTAACTCAAGGGACACCTTGACATGCCATTACACACAGACAAACACACTCACGCTTTATGGCAACCCTTTGACTTTGCTCTGGACACGCTTGCGGAGGGGTGACTTGGGGCACGTTCACATAAGTTCAATTCATTTCTGTCAAGGAGCTTATTTCATCTTTGATCTGGGGCTGAGAGTACAAAGGAAAACACAGGTACAAATCTGGAACGAACTATTTTAACTTCATTTTTGATGGCTTTTTAAAAATATTTTGTAGCATGATATCAGATGCAGTGAAAAGGGTTGTGTGATCGGGAAAAAGATCAACTTATGTCATGAGACTGAAGACTGAGCAGTAAATAAACTAGGTAAAGGCTTCAGGGAGTCGTTAGTCAACCAGGAGATCTCCTGGTTGACAGAAACCAGGAGCGGTGACAGAAAACAACCTTCCATGTCACAATCTGAGTAACAGGCCAACAGGAAGTACCATCTACCGGGGTCGTGTTCCACTCATGCACAAATGTACACACACACACACACACACACACACACACACACACACACATACAATTAGCATCCCAAGCCTCCCTTTCAACAAAGAGCAGGATGTTCAGGCCACTCTTTTTGGCTGTACTCCTACGTATCGACTCCAAGTTCCTTTCATCCATCACTAAAAGACTTTGAGGCAGCAAGGCTTTTTGTTTGTAGCTGAAGACAAATTTCATCCCCACAACCTTTGCTGTTCCCCTTTACTCCTGTGTAGGCCGTAAACACAGAGGCGTGAAGTAGATAGATAACACCCCAAATTCATGGTCAGACATTTAGGAACAAGTTGTTCTTGAATCATGCTACTTTAGTTAATAAATCTTGAGACTTTGGAGATAATGTGTAGAGGCTTTTGAAATGAATTCAAGGTTTTAAAAAAAATAGAAGCTTTAATATGTGTTAACACCAAGGCTCAATGGCCTTAATTCTGGCCTGACAATAGGACTCTATAAAGTATCAGAAGATAGTAATAAACAAAATGTGCATCACAATTTCCCAGAGCTAATTTTTTTTTTTTAATGTGATCGCTTGTTTTGTCCAACCTTCAATAAAAACATGCAAATATTCGGTTTTCTATCATGGAAATTGAGAAGCTGGAACCCACGAATTCTTGACATTTTTGGGCAATAAAGTTGTTTGAGTGACTAATAAATCAATTCATTAATTTAAGCAAAAACAAAATAAGATAATATTTCACCTCAATGGTCAGTTTACATTTGAACAAAACTACAGTTGTCAACATAAATTAAATTCAAAAAACAATTTAGGGAAATACAATAAAATGTGATTCTGCATGTAAAACAAACAAACAAAAAAAATCCAATGCAAATAAAAAAAAATTATTAGGATTAATTTAAATCAAATGAAATAAAATAAAAAAATAAAAATAAATGTAACGGTTCCTGAATGAAAGAAAATTGAGGGAAATAAAATAAAAAATAATTGTTCCCCTTCTGCATGTAAAACAACAAATAAATAAATAAAAAAGAATCCAATAAAAAATTTGAATAGTTAATGAAAATAAAATAAAATCAATTGCAACAAAATAATTGTTCCGCTTCCTGCAGGTGAAACTAAGATGTAACAGCTGATGGCGGAGGGCTTTGAGGAGGAAGCCCCGCCCCCACCAGAGGGATCAATGCACATAAATGGAAGAGGTCACAGACCTTTGACATCTCCCCTCGGTCGGGGGAGGGGCACTGGCCTTTGTGAGATTGGCTTTAATGATCCAATTGCTGAGTGTGTCATGCACCTTTATACAGTACATACAGTTTGTGTCACATTGTCGTGCACCCTGTGCACACTCCATCCTTACTGTGTGTTCATTCACTAAACTGTCCAGCCACAAGTGTGAAGTTTAAATAAAGAAAATGTTGCTCTCTATCTGACCGGCTGTCCACATCCAGCTGCCTTGTTTTGCTCTTCATCACCCCCACATCTGTTTTAACCTCCCATCAGCCTCCCCACGCTCCTCTGCAGACCTTATCTGTGCTTTCCCTCCCTCCCCTTTTATGCTGCATTTTTCAAGAGGGATTTAAACACTCAAAAGGCCAAGCCAGAAGAAGATGACTACATTCTAAGATACTCTGATGCATGGAAACCATATGGACAAAACAGTGAAAAAAGCATAAACATAAATCGATTGTACTTGATTCTGGCTAAATGGTTTCCTTAAAGAGACACACACAACTACAGCAAACTGTTCAACCTCCAACCTTGACACAATTACAGTCTGTGCATATTTATCTCTCTTTATTTAATCTCAGACAAACACTACCGGTGAACACGGTGTTCCTGGCATTCTTGACCCTCCATAAAAAAGGACAGGTGAAAAGTTTACTGGCATTCATGCAGAACACATCTGGCTCTGCAGATCAGCGCAGAGACCCTCATTTAATTCTGATGTTTCTTGAATTCGGCCATTAAACAGCCTGTGTCTGATATACAATGACCTTTCTTTGGTAATTAGCTAATTCTATTCTATTCAGACTCTGAGCAGCCTTAACTGGATGGTTCATATGTCTTGATAAGAAACATTGAAACAAATATGCAATTTATATGTGTTTGTGAATGTTATTTATCAGTGAATGTCACTAAGCATATTACCTCAAATACAATACATAAGTACTGACAAAAACAAACCTGACTTCTGGTTTCACACTGAACATGAATAGCAATTTCTAGGGTCAAAGTATGGTGTTTATTTATCTCTCCATCCATCCAGACCTTTTTCCTAATACCCCTTTCGACCAGAGCAGTTCCAGGGCCAATTAGAATCCGGTGCCTGATTTCAAACCAGTTCTTTGCGTTTCGACAGCCAATGAATCGTCTCCTGGCCAGGAAAACTGGTTCCAGAGCGGCACCAACTCTTTGCTGGTCTCGAACCACGAACAACGTACATTAGGGGCTGGGAGCTTCTAACATTAACATCTTATGTTCAGTGTTAATAAGTATGTAATTGCCGTCCATAGCAATCAAGAGGAGCAGCACAAATCTGTTGTACCGGTCAAGTTTGGATGCCAATGTAGGCTCGCAAAGCCAGGAGCAACATTTGTAAAGAGACGATGTAGTCCGCCATTACTGTTATTATAGTCACAGAGATGTACGTGGATGTATGCAGTGACGTAATGATGCGTTCTGATACAGTTCACGAGTTGAACCAACTATGAACCAGCACCAGGAAAATAACTAGGGTTGTGTTGCTTGAGAAGGGATATAAGAGGACTTTGTCACTCTTTATACTACTTCACCTGACTTCCTCCTTTGCTCCTGTCATAAATACTACGGCCATTAGGGGCACTCTGAGAGCAAAGACCTCCGACAACGCCAGTCGTGCTTGGTCTTGCACTGCAAAAAAAAGGAAAAGTTGGGTGAACTCAAAATTAACGCTGTTAATAACTTAACATAACGCCGCTATGAAATGTCAGCTAATGCTGTGACCACAATTTTGAGTTAGCATTGATATGCTAACGGCTACTCTTGTAGCTGTAACAAGCAGCGTCGATAGCATCAGTTAGCCGCTAGCATCAGTTAGCCGCTAGCATCAGTTAGCCGCTAGCTTTCGCTAATGACTGAATTTCACAACAAAGAAATAAGAGTTAGCAGAACTATTGTCCCTTGTTGTGAACCCCAACTTAAAGATATAAGTAACAACAACTCACCAACTTGTTTTTGAGCAGACAACTGGTTTCCTTTGTTGTGCTAACTTACATTATTGCCCTAAATGTCAATAATTTATATTTCCAAGTTTTACCAAATTAAATCACTGTTTTAGGCCAAAAGATACAAGTTGGCTTTTTTGCAGTGTGGGATAGTCCAATATCCAGAGTTGGGAAGTCGACTTTGATGTGTTCATGAGCTTTAAATCATAAAGTGTAAAACAATATGGACGCTTTAAGATAAGATTTAAACACATTTTATTTTTGGCACATTTTATTGCTCATATCATTGTTAGCAATTTCAAGTATTTGAGTGACAACAAAAAGCAAGAGAAATAAATCAGGCGTGCCATGAAATATGATCAGAAACTAATCAGTTTGACACTATTGTATTGCTACTTTGCAAAAGAAAACATATTTTATTATTATTATTTTAGTATATGATTATCTATCATTATTGTCAGATTACAGAGTGTGTTTAAATGACACACTCATCTCTAGTGTGATAACATAAGCATGTAGCAAAAGGGAAAATTTGATTTGGTTCTGGCCTCTGTCTCAGTAATTTGATGATTGCCTATTTTGAGGACCACCTGTCCAGCCACATCGTGCTCAAAAAAGTGTGAAACAATAGCACTGATCTGGTTAGGATTTAGCCCCTTGTACCATCTGTACCCAGGATCAGAAAAGCCCACAATCACCCAGAAGTACCTCTGAAAGGATCAAGAGAAACATCTGCCTGCTTTGCTGATCAGTCCCAGTGGTGTTTTTGTGATCCAAATTGGTAAATGATCTGTGAGGTTGTTTCATGTTAAAGATTTTACTTCATTGATCAGTATTTAAAATGTTTCTGAAACTGAAACCCTTTTCGTTATTGACTGGATGGGTAATCAATTGTTATGTAAGCCTTTTTGTTATGACAGCAAAGACAAATCCGAGTGATAAATCACACACTTGTTTGTCATAACATACGGCAATAATGAAAGAACACATACATGAAAAATGTTGTGTTTCCAAAAAACATGCCTCTTTTTCTCTCTCCAGCAAATAAACAGAAACTCTAAGGACCAACTGAGCAAACACAAGCCATAAACAGCACAAGAGGAGCCCTAATGTGCTCAAAACTGACAGTGAGGGAATAATGAGAGAAAATAAATCAATCTGTCACCCTGGTGACAATTGCCTGATGTACAAATGGATGTGAAATAATCAACTATCCAGAGCTTGGTTTAGATTTATTATAAGAAATCACATGTTTCATTTGGAAAAACCCTATTTGCTTCACAATAAAACAACTGGGAATGAGGCTTGGAGATAAAAAAAAAAAGAAAAAAAAAAGAGGGACGGTTGACAAAACAGCATGCCAAATTGATTCGTTTTTATTTTGATAAGGGCATCTTTTGAGGGATGAGCCATAAAGGTTAGTTTTTAGTATGACATATCTCATTTTGTTTGAATAAAATTGCAAGTGTACCTTTTTCCCCAAATACGTATATGACTTAACTTGCATGTGTTTATTTCTTATTATTTCCAGCAATTTCATTTTGTCTGCTTCTGAATATTATTTCTTAGTTTCTTTTGTTCAGACAAGGTAAGTAGGAGATGTTTTTACCTGACATGTTTATTTCTTATTGTCAGCTTATTGTAATAATTTTCAGCAATATGAGCTTACTCAAAAACTCTTTTGAGAATGAAACTAATGAGGGCCAGACAAATTTCAGCAACACATTTCTGTTTTCAAAACTATATCCAAGTCAATTCCTGTATTCCAGAGCCAATGTGACTCATGTTTAGGAAATATAAATGTTAAGATGCTACAGTCACAGAAGGAAAACGTCCACTGTCAAACCTCAACACATCAAGGCCTTCACACAGCAACACGGAAAGGAGATGTCTCCTTCAAGGCTAAAGAGAGAAACCTGTCTGAGCGCAGGAGTGGTGTCACGTAGGCTTTACTTATCTCCTCCCAGATTAACTCCCAATTGTTCCCCGGGAACAAAGGCAGCCAGGGAGGAAACCAGCCCCCCAAAGGCCAGATGGTCAGCGTTCAGAGCCCCCTGACCCCTCCAGCCCTTGCCCTCTCTGACGGAGCTTCGCATGCTCCAGGCGAGACAGGCCACCCAGCAAATTCGCAATCCACACTCCTCACACAGAGCACATACTCACATGACACTGTCTGACGTATGAATTATGTTCAGTGGATGTTTAGTTGCAGAACCATGAATGCAATTAATGGTAATAACGAAGCTTTTAAATATTTTTATGAACATGAATACACATATTTTAAAGATAAGAAATGTAAATGAATGCACCCCAGACTGGAAATTGGTCTACATTAACATAAAAAGTGGCTGATCTGCATTTCCCATTACAGTTGGTGTATCATCAGGGAGCTCGCTGCATCTGGTAAAATTAGTTTTACTCTTCTGTAGTAATGTGCATGTAATTGTCATTAGGTCGCTCTAATGACATTTGGAAAGTAAAGAAAGGGGGTTGGGGGGGGGGGGGGGGGGGGGTGGAGACAGGAGGAATGCAACCTTTGGGACATGAAACATGAGGAATGGCAGATTAGATGTAGTCAAGACAGACTGGTTTGCCTGTAATTACAATGACAAACCACCAAATACATCTCCTGGGCCTGGTCATCTGATATGACTTTATCTATGCTGCTGAAGCCTGTTTCAACACTGAGCCTGAGGCAACTGTAACAGCCATTCAACAGACAAACATGTAAATAAGTGGCCCACTTCCAGATATACTTGACATGACTTTGTTAACAAAGATTAATCGACAGGAATGACATATTCAAAGATGAAACAAGATTATACAATCTGCATTTTAAGGCAGCACAGACTGATCTACAATTCTTAAGATAAATTAGATGACTGCTGGTCTAGAATAGGGCAAATTCTTGACTGCTAACATCACAACAAAAGTTTAAGTACCACACCAGCTCATATTACACTGCCATGTTAATTATAACATATAGGCGTACTAATTAGGCTACATATAGGACACATTTATGGCTGAGCATCACTGACAAGCATGACATTATTCAAGGCCTGTTCATTTGTGTATAATGATGGGAAAAGACAGCTTTAAAAATTATATTCCTTGAGTATTTTTGGATTATTCACACAGGCTTGATTGAACCCAAATGCATCTGAGTAGGTTCAACTTTAAGTCCCCCTTTCTATAAAACACCCTACAGTTTCTGCAGCAGCAGATTTAACGCCTTGTTTAATTCGCTGATGAAACAAACTTTAAGCATCCTTTTCAGCCCCGGTGACGTAGCAGTCACCTCGACCCTCCTCCGGAGGTCGTTAGCAGCCCGATCCTGTTTTACACATGACATGTGATTTTAAAGCAAGAGTGCAGAAAGAGAAACAGCAGCACAGTGCACGCCTACCTTTATCCGCACGGAAACGCGTTACACGGTCATGTCCACGCAGAGTTTGGGTCTGTGGGTTAAATTTGCGTCCCTGGCTTGAACACCGTCAACACACCGCTCCCGCTGCTGCTCCGGTCGCTCTGCCCTGCCACAGCTGATCTGAGCACAGTGAGGGAGCCGCCAAGTGACGTCAGGAAGTTACTGTACGTATGCGACCGTTTGGTTCAGTTCAGCGGCGGAGAAGTTCACTACAGCTTGTTGCTCTGATGGGAGGAAGGAAAAGAGAAAACAGAAAGCCTGCGTCAAAAACGTGACAAATGAACCCTTGTGCATCAATAGGGACATTCTTGGCTTTTTTTTAACCCTCTGGAGTCAATCTATTTATTGAAAATACACGTTGTATTTACATTAATAACTTTATTCATACAGTACAGGCCAAAAGTTTGCACACACACCTTCTCATTCAATGCGTTTTTCTTTATTTTCATGACTATTTACATTGTAGATTCTCACTGAAGGCATCAAAACTATGAATGAACACATATGGGATTATGTACTTAACAAAAAAGTGTGAAATAACTGAAAACATGTCTTGTATTTTAGATTCCTCAAAGTAGCCACCCTTTGCTTACTAGAATATAAGACATGTTTTCAGTTATTTCACACTTTTTTGTTAAGTACATAATTCCACATGTGTTCATTAATAGTTTTGATGAATCTACAATGTAAATAGTCATGAAAATAACGGAAACGCATTGAATGAGAAGGTGTGTCCAAACTTTTGGCCTTTACTGTATATGATATGTAGCCTAGACAAGCTGAGTAAGGCAGTTGAAAGTGCAATCATAGGAGTTTTCACAGTGTGCCATTTATCGAGACCATTTTTAAAATGTGAATTTTCTTTCTATAATGAAAACTATTATTATTTTTAATTTACATGCAAATAGACTGTTTTGTAGTTTTATTATTTGTTATTTTATCTGTGTATAAATGGTAAAAATAAATAAATAAATGGTACATTCCCATAGACACCTGTGTCTTTTGTTTGTATTTTCGGTTCCTGGCAGCTTTATACTTTGTTAATTAAAATAAAATGAAAAATCTGACTGATAGCTAAGTTTGTGTTGAGAAAAAAAGGAGCCATGCATGTGATGTAAGGAAAGACTGAAAGATGATAAACAGAGACAGAAATGAATTCACAGGAAGTTGACAAATTTGAACCAAAATCTCCTGGACTTCAGAGGTTTAAATCATTTTGGCTGTGTTAGTTTGTGCATATTGCATTAAAGAGTGTGAGCTCCTATAATAAGTCTACAACAAGCTATGTAGCTCAAATTAGAAAATGTCCCCACTCAAACCACAACTTTTACACATTTACAGCATTTCAGCATCATGCATTCTGTAATACTAGACTTCCAATTTAGGGCCCTGGCTTCAATATTGTTTTAAGTATTTTCCACCAGATTGAGCCATTTTCCTGGTTTCCACAAGGATTATGACTGTTATATAACTGCAAATTATTTGAATTATATTTTAATTGCAAGATCAATATTGTTGCTAATCATTGATATCTCTCTCTCTCTCTCTCTCTATATATATATATATATATATATATATATATAAATTATCCCCCAATTATTAAGTGTTCAGAATGAATATAACTTTTTGTGTTTTGTAAACAAACAAGCATTATAGAGTTACAATTCTAAAAAAAAAAAAAATGGATATTTTGTAGCTATATTGTCAGGTCAGAGGTTGGTTAAAATATTTAACTCAGTAAAAGTGGAAAAAAGTTAATGATACAATTATATGGTAGTTCTTTGATGCAGCAACCTGCATCCACCAAATTAACCGGTTAAATGAACCAAAATGTATTTTAAATGTGCAGTAAGAGGAAGGACACAAAATCAGACATTATATGATAAAATATAATAGCAACAAAAACAGTCCACCTGAAAATGTCATGGACCAACAGCAAAATAAATGAATTAGGAAAGGAATTTAAAAAGTAATATTACATAGTACCTGCTGTATACACACATGCATAATACTATATATGACGAAATTATATTTTGCCAAGCTGTAAGCACCATTTTATTTTTAACTTCAGATACAGGCCTGCATGTGCATGAAGTTTCTGTGGACACGAATCATTACGTTGTAACCTACAGTTTTTCTCCCATTTATGGGCTCTAAGGTAAAAATCTCTTCCTCTGCTGGCGGAAATACACTGCTGCACTGTAAAGGGCTTTCTATTGTAGGTTGCACACAAACCATCTGATTAGATAAAAAAGTAGCACGTGACAACACTTCAATCAGGAGCTTCAAGTTTCTAAACAAGAGTGAGTGCTCATCACAAAAATTGTACAACACTGCCCTCTGTTGGGTGACCTGCAGAATGAGCACACAGACAGTGAGATCACTGCTGAAAAGAAGAGAAAGAGAGAACTAAAATATTTTTTTTAAAATATGAATGGCATTTGATTCGATTCTTTGTGTAAACTCACACATGTGAAAGTCCTTACAGTTATTAATTTATTATTATCATTGAAGGGTAACATTAAATGAAGGTACACAACATTAGACTGTTATGTAGCAAGCGACTTTTGCAACAAACTAGATAGATAGATAGATAGATAGATAGATAGATAGATAGATAGATAGATAGATAGATAGATAGATAGATAGACAGATAGATAGATAGATAGATAGACAGACAGATAGATAGATAGATAGATAGATAGATAGATAGATAGATAGATAGATAGATAGACAGATAGATAGATAGATAGATAGATAGATAGATAGATAGATAGATAGACAGATAGATAGATAGATAGATAGATAGATAGATAGATAGATAGATAGATAGATAGATAGATAGACAGTTGGATGGATGGATGGATGGATGATAGATAGATAGATAGATAGATAGATAGATAATTTAATTACTGTAAAAACAAAATTTGCAGAACAATGTAATAATAAATAAACAATAAATGTATTGTCTTCCCTGGGATATGGGTTGTTGGCTTTACCAATTTGTCTATCGATCATAACCAAACCAAGGGCATAAGAACTCGATGAATCATTACAATAGAAAGGTAGGCAGTTTAGCTATGATCCAGAAACAAGAGGATCTGCAGCCCATGTAGACAATTTAGATACTGAATAGGATAGAAGAAAATAAGACAGTAAATTATGACCCAGAACAAGTGGGCATATCATTAACTCATATGGAAACATCACTGAATAGAATAGAATAGAAAATTATGATAGGGGTGCAGTGGCGGCCGGTGGTTGGCTGTTTAGTTGGGGCGAATCATCAAAACACCCACATACTTATGGGCCTGAACCCCTCTGGAGATCAACTTGAGTTAAATTTGCACCAGATTACTAGCAGTTGGGTCAAATAATGCATCATTAAGGGTTAGGGCTTACTTAAGTAAAAGTACTTATACCACACTGTGAAATTACTCCACTACAAGTAAAAGTCTTGCATTCATAAGTTAAGTAAAAGTACAAAAGTTTCAGTATAAAAATGTACTTAACCCTATAAAGCCTGAACCATTAAATAATTGCCAGAAAATTCTTCTTTTTTTAAACTGGAGTGTTTATTGAACCTGCTGACAGATAATTAAAAAAAATTCCAAAAACAATAGGGATATATGATTCTAATTTGCATCATATTTGATACATCAGTTCTTTTTGTGCAATTTGTTTGTTTTTCTTGAACTAACAAAAACATATAAAACCCAACATTTTTAACCTTTTAAGGCTTTAATTTCTTTTAACATTTTCCTCAAACATGCAAAATATTTTTTTCCATATAACACAACATCATACATCTGCTGATATGAAGTTTTCACGCAGCAATGACTGATCCACCAGTGGAACCTGCATATAAATTTTGCCATATCTTGAATTTTTGTGAAATTTGTTGCTCATTTTTTTTTCTTCAACACATGTATACATCAGGTTTTTCAGGAAAAAAAATATCACACTGATGATGTATAGGTCTCAAAAACTTGTGTATCAAATATGATACACTTGGCTTTATAGGGTTAAAGTATCAAAAGTAAAAGTACTCGTTATGCAGAATGGTCCCACTCAGGTTTTTATATAGGCCTATATATATTCAAAATATATTATCAGATTATAATTACTGATGCTTTTATGTAGGCAGCATTTTTTAATTTTCTACCTTATATACTGTTATGAGGTTTAATAATAAAAAAAGTTTTTTCATGTTAAATCTTGACCTGAAAAGTAACTAAAGCTGCCATGTAGTGGAGTAAAAAGTACAATATTTGTCTCAAATTGTACTAGGGTAGAAGTAAAAAGTTACATAAAATAAAAATACTCAAGTAAAATACAAGTACCTGAAAATTGTACTTGTAATTGTAAAGTACAGTACTTTAGTAGCCTATGTACTTTGTTACATTCCACCGCTGGTTATGTTCAGTTTGTCAGGTTTACGGTTTTCAGATTAGCTGCATAAATGTCACACGATATTTTCTCCACTAAACAAAACACCAAAAAAACTAAGTCCTTTAAGACAAGGTCGGATGCGCGTTTTGAAGTAACGTTACACCTAGCCTATTGTTTTAAACGGCTGATCCATGGGGCTGAACATGCATCAAAAATGTCATGAGATGAGTCAATCTGCTTCAACACGCCAACTTTGACCTTGTTTCGATTTTGGACCTTAAATAAACAATGCAATTGTAATTCTGCAACACTAGCTCGACGAAAACAACTACCACAACCAAAAGCGATGCTACAAGATCTAACCACTGGGTTAACACATGTCAGATACTATAAATCAGTGGTGGGATGTAACTAAGTACATTTACTCAAGTACTGTACTTAAGTACAATTTTGAGGTACTTGTACTTTACTTGAGTATTTCCATTTTATGTAACTTTATACTTCTACTTCACTACATTTAGAGGCAAACGCTTGTACTTTTTACTCCACTACATTTAGCTGACAGCTTTAGTTACTTTTCAAGTCGAGATTTAACGCAAAAAATGTGATAATTTAGAGTGATTAGACTCATAACAGTATATTAAATAGTTTAAATGAGCCCTGGCTTAAGAAAATTACAAGGCTGTTTACAGAAAAGCATCAATAATAAAAATGTAATAATATATTTGGAATATATAAAACAGTCTAAGTGGGTCTATTTTGCATAAGTACTTTTACTTTTGATACTTTAAGTACATTTTAATGCTGATACTTTTGTACTTTTACTTCAGTAAGTTTTGAATGCAGGACTTTTACTTGTAGTGGAGTAATTTCACAGTTTGATATTAGTACTTTTACTTAAGTAAGGGATCTGAATACTTATTCCACCACTGCTAAAAATTAGAAAATTAAAATCTTAGAACAAACCGACCCCGTATCATTTATAACCAGCATGGTCATAAAACATAACTAACTTACACGTGAAGCCACCATAGACTGTATAAATAGGTAGCCACAGGAACTTAAGGTCAGCAATTAATTAACTTGCTAACTGGTGATAGCAGCAGCTCCACAACACCACTCATATAGAAACGGATCGAAATGTAATGGGATGTAACCAAGCCTATAAATAATTATATTATATATACATTTAACTAAAAAATACTGCTGGTTCAGTGATGTTAGCATTTCAAATCTGATGCCTGCAGTACAGGCTTCAAACGAGGCTCATAAATGGATGTTGTTGTTTTTTTCCAGATCTTTATTTAACAATGAAAGAAATACAGGCATTCAGTATATAAACAAGATATACAAAGAAAAAAGTCAGTTACAGTAAATTAAATACAGTATATAAAAATAAAATAACATAATAAGGCACATAGGGTATAAGATGCTTCTCTTTATATTATTCTGGGGTTTCTGAAAATTTAAAGTGTATGAGTGCTTTCACATTTTTTATTTGACATCAACTCTAAAGTTTCGATATGACATTTTAATTCTCTTGTGAAAACGTTAAAGTTAGGCAGGGATTTGGAAAACTTCACCTTGTGGATGTGAAACTTTCTCATCAAAAGCATAAGATTTGTTATAAAGCATACTGTTTTGTCATTAGATTCAAATTTTGAGATAATATCTTTAGGTTAAAAAATGATGGTCTGTCCAGTCTTATCAAGTATGAAGTTTTCCATATCCATCCAAAATATAGATGACAATGGGCAAGTATAAAATAAATGTAAAGTTGTCTCTGGCTCATCTCCACAGAACGTGCACATTTCACTTATATCATCAAACATCAAACCTGGAAATTGATCTATTACATGGGTAAATATTATGCAAAATTTTAAACTGAACCTCTCTGATTTTATTGGAGAGACATAATTGGAAGGGACACAATCATGCTCTACGCCAGTTTATTCTGTTCAATTGTGAATCCCAAAAGAACTTTCCTCTGGGGGAAATCTTATTTTGTCTCTGTAAAATTGTTCTGATATGCTTGTTTGTGCATTTTTTATCCATTACATCAATCCCACCATTTTTTCATAAATGGATGGTTTCAGTGGGTTTGGGGCTGAAGTGACACATAGCTGATTTTGACCACAGATGACTCTGACCAGGTGAGGCGGGAAATACAAAATACTGCATCCCAATTGGGTTTTTCCACACAAACTAGTATGTATACATTGGCCATCTGTCCGGTCTATCAGACTCCAATTGATTAATTCCTAACATTACTTTCAGAAACAGCCTCTGAAACTGTGTTTTTTTTGTTTTGTTTTTTCTTTATTGAAAATTAATAATTAATAAACATTTCTGGCACATTTTTCACAGTATATACTGTACCTTGCATGAGTGTAGAAAGAATGCTAGGTGAACATCAATCGACAGTAAAACATATAATAATAATAACATCAAAATTGTACATTCAGAGCAGTTGAAATAAAATTAAAATAAATAGACAAAAATAAAATACATATAAAACAGTCTAAATGTTGTTTTCAATAAGGGGGATTCAAATTAGTTTTAACTGTTCATTTCAGTGGGAATATTTTTTAGGATATCATATAATTTTTGTATCTTTGTTATTGTTAGAATTTTCTTTAGATTTTATGTACAATTTTAATTCATTTATCAATAAATAAATTTGGGGGATGATTTCATAACTCTATTCTTGTGGATCAGACATTTTGCTAAACAAAAGATAACGTTGCAACATAGTTAATCGTTTTTGTTTTGCAAAAGCATACCGAAAGTGACATTGTCTCTAGAGATAGCAGCTGGAAATAATATGATTTTTGTTTAATCCAATTGAATGTTGACCCAGAATGTCTGTATCACATCACATGAGAAGAAGACATGGTCCGTGGTTTCAATGTCATTTTCACAGAATGTGCATAAATTGTCATTGATAGTAAAGCGTAGTCTAAGTAATTCTTTAGAGGGATAAATGTTGTTCATAATTTTAAAGTGTGTTTCTTTCAGTTTGGGCGGTATAGGAATGAAACAGTGCTTTAAGAAGCAATTCAAGGCTGTTTAGTGGCAAGTATGTCGCGGCCGCCATTGCAGTTATTATCAGCAACAGGAAGCCGCCAGGTTCTGACCTATGGTTCTGACCTATGGTTCTGACCTATGGTTCTGAAATGTGTACTGGCTGAATATAGTTCTTACCACAGCGCCACCTGTTGTCTCAGTAATTAACTCGGCCACGCCAAAGGCCCTGTAGACATAGCATTGTGAAAAATTGCGTCTTAAAGTCGATCAATAGCAAGATAGTAACATACAGGTCAATGGAGTCTGGCTTATTGGTAGGTCAGACCCCCAGAATTTGAATAATGTATATATTATATAGTAATTATATATTTTAATTCTGTGGTCAGACCGACCCAGGCTCGCTAGTAGGTCAGTAACTTAAAGCTATTAACCCATTATATTTTGTAAAAAGGTCAAACTCGCAAACGAACCACACTTTGTTAAGCATTTTAAACATAATACATGACATCTTACTTCTCCACTTGTAGTGGAGTAATTTCACAGTGTGGTATAAGTACTTTTACTTAAGTAAGCCCTCAGCCTTAATGATGCATTATTTCACCCATCTGCAAGTTATTTTTAAAAATATAAACGCTACATATATCTTTATTTTCAATCAATCACAGGTGGGGCACTGTCCCTTCATCCCCAATGGGCCAGCTACCTCTCAAATCATATCCTTTTATTTCCAATCTCATTTTGTCTTCTGGCATTCATTTGCCAAAAGATAGACATTTTTCATGGTTTTGGCATTATTTATTATTATTATTTCTATAAATATTGTGATGATTTCGTCATGACTTATTTTGGTCAATAATTGTGTTGTAAAAATTTCATATTGTGAACTGTAACACACATAAAATTCAGTCACTGAATAATATAGAGTAGATTAGTATAGAATTAAATTGAACATTTTAATTTTTGGTAACCTTAAACATAAATATTAACCCTCTGGAGTCTCCAAAAGCGCCAAAGCATGACTTCTTCATTACATCCAGACTAGAAAACAAAGCAGCGTGGAGCCCTACTGTAAATTTACCTCTAAAGTTCTGGCTGTAAACTCCATGAGGCCAGTTTCAGTTTGATGATGATATACCAAGTAAAACTGGAGACAAGGTCAAATATATTTTGTATAAAATGATAGAACTGGATGTAACCCTCTTATATGTTAGATTTGACACCTTTGTTCACATTTGCAACATTTAAAATTCTTTATTGAGTGTGATAGTGTTTTGAAAGTAAAAAAAAGATTCAAAATCACATTTTATGTTGGACTAAAGGACTAAAAAAGACACAAAATGACTAAAAGAAGATACAAAATGACTAAAAAAAGACACAAAATGACTAAAAAGACACAAAATGACCAAAAAAGACACAAAATGACTAAACAAAGACACAAAATAACAAAAATAACACACAACAAAAGACACAAAATTACCAAAAAAAGACACAAAAAGACATAAAATGACTAAAAAATACACAAAATGACCAAAATTGTTGCGCTAAACACACAAGACATAAATAAAATACAGGCAGACAGGTTTTTCTTTGTTTCTCTTTGGTTCAAAATGTTGACCCAGGAAGTCAGAATGAAAAAATAAATTATTATTAGGTCATATCGGTTAGGTTGTGCTGAAAAAAAAAAACAACAACATGGCATTTAAACATTTTTAAGTGGTGTACAGGCAGGATGAAAAAGGATTCAAAAATGGACAAAATAGCCCAAGACTCCATAGAGTTAATAATTCGCATTATGGTGTTTTTTTCTCCTCTTGACAGTAGCTTTTCAGTGAGATGCTAACAGTGTAACATTTGTGAACAGCCACATGTTGCCATCAACAGTCTGTGAACTCTTTGAATGCGCCTCGGGACGGCGCATGCGCAGTGCTTGACATTTTGAAGTTGCTTCTCCGGGGTGTTTGAACAGGAAGGCGGACATGTTGGTCAGGCTGTGGGAGAAAATCGGGCATCGTCTGCTGTTTTTTTTCCGAAAACTAACACACTTCTAAACCCGATTTGTCTGCCTTCGATCTGAGGGACAAAGCAGTGTGGACGGTGACAGTGGACAGTCAGTGACAGCTCGGGACGCAGCGGAAGGACAGCCGCTAAACGCTGTAACGACTCCGTGTTTAAACTGATCGACATTTGGAAGAAGCAGAAGTTTTTTTCCCACCACTTCTACTTTTGAGCTGTCAGAATCTATTGTCGTTTTCTGCAAGGGCCTGGCACAGATATGGGAACGGGCCCGGACTAACCTTCCCATAAACTGTGCTTTTGAAATAGGCATTACATTTAAACTTTTAATTGCCTTTTGTTTGGATGCACCAACATTTTAAGCCCTTATCCTCAGTGGCATCCTGCGGAGGCTGACTAATCTGTCGCCGCATTTATCTTCTGCCACTGAAGTTGTTTGCCACTCATACTGGGAAAACATCTTTCGACTCTGAAAATGTGGCTTTTGTACATTCAGCGCAACCTTAAACGTTTCATCGTGTGTGAAAGCTCGAGGAGAACGATGTATTTCCTTTGAAGTGCGGCGTAAAGTTCACACGAAGAAAGGAACATTTGGCTAGCTAGCTACCGCTGGCTGCTAAAGCTAGCTAGCCAGCCTTCTGCCTCGCCAGTGAGCTGTTTTTGTTCACAACCCAACCTCGGAGCTGAGTTTAACAGCAAAAATGTCTGCTGGGCAAAGTATGGAGACTCGATTTGAAAAAATCGATGCCATGTTGAAGGACCCAAAGTCGGAAGTAAACACGGATTGTCTTCTGGTAAGTTTGTAGCTTGCTAGCTGGCTAGGCAGCTAGCGAGTCAACCATTCGGGGTCAGTCTACTCCTTGGAGCAGAAATTCTTTCCGAGACCAACAAGTCGTCTCAATTGTCACTGAAGGAATGTGCTGATATTGACGCCGACAGGCCAATTCACATCACGCACCTAATTATGATCAAACACGTGTGTGTGATTGTATATATTCAGGATTTGCTTAAAGAAAACAATTAGCTGTTTGAAACTCTGGTATCCAATAGTCATGAACTGGCAGCCGAAAAACAATGAAACTATAAATAACAGCAGAATGATTGATTTTTAAATGCGATGTTTTGTCATTACTTGATAACTAGCTGCAATTACTAATTAAAAAGCAATGGTAACTGAGCTAGACTGACAGATGGCAACCGCGTTTCTGTTCTCTACAATACAGACACTGTGTCAGATTATTTTTGGTTAGGCCAGTTAAAACATGTTAATATGTCTGATCAGCTGTATCGGATTCCTTGCCACTCACCACAATCTAATATTGTTTCGTGATGACACTAGTGTACTATTTCAAATCACAAGGAAGTCAGTGGTTAGGTGTGCTGTTTTGTCTAGATTTATTTATCTAGGCTTCATTTGAAGTGATAGGGCTGCCTGCAAGCCTGTTGTAACCTGCAGGCCTCCAGCTGCATCAGTACACCTGCTGGCTGTAGCTCGCCCTGGCTGCTTCCTGTCTATGGGCGACAGCTCATGAGGTGACTCTCCTGTCTGGGGAAAGAAGGCGGCTGCTGCCACGTGCTAAACCCTAAAGCAACACCTTCCTAGGTTTTTATTACATGCGGCAATCCCATGAACTGACTCACCATGGATTGGATGCCAAGGGGATGTTGTTGTGTCAAGTGTTTGTTGATATCAGGATCCTTGCAGCTTGGGTGACAGTGGCACTGCATGTTTTCACAAGGACTCAGCTCTTGGTGACTCATGGGAGCAGTTGCACTGATAAAACCAAATGTATGTGGTTAATTGGATTAAACATTTTGGCCTAAATTTCCAGGGATCGCCCTCGGCACCTACATTCTCTGTTTGCAGGTATGACTGAGCTTTTGACTAGGGTTTATTGCTCAAATTAACAAGGAATGACTGGGGGATCTGAGTCTGCCTATACAGTAGTTTAATTGTAACTCAGTCAGGTAGTCAGGTTTCATTGTAACTCATTCCAGTGTCGCTCATGTGAAGTCATACTCTTTGATTAATGATTCATGTATTGTGATTGTATTGTCAATGTGGAATGATTGGCATGCTGCCTGACTTACCAAGCAAAGGAACATCAGGAAAGCAGTCTGTTTTGGGAAGGAGGCTTGTCCTAAAACCCCACCCACACACCCAACTTGAAGTGTTTGTGTATAGGCTGCTGTAGATTGCTGTCTCTTGAAAAGAAAACTTGCTAAGTCTCCGTGACCTCCCATCCTGTTGCAGAAAGAGGCAATTAAACTCACCTAAAAGTGCACACACTCTGCATTTTTAATGGCAAAAAGCTGTGGGGACTGTTCCTGCTGGCAGCCACACACACAAGGGTGTTGTTCCTCTTTTTTCCCCTTTTCTGCAATCTCGCCTGATCAATGAATGGAGGCCTTTTGCTGAGGCTCTCTCTGCCACCATGCAACTCCACCCACAGCTTAATAAAATTCCATGCTAATCAAATAACCTCTTGTCTTTGACTGGCCTGGAGTTCCCTGTGTGTCCCAAAGCCATTCTGCGCGTCTGGAGAGAGTTGAGACCGGGCAGGCAGCTCTGAGGTAGCTGGGTGTGGGCTCTTCTCTCTACCCATAAACCAAAATTATGTGGACTGAAGACTCATGTTTCTGAAGGCCGTGAATCAGGACATTTAACTCATAAAGCAGCCAACATGCTTGGCTATGAGTAATAGGTTCCATCAGAATGCACAATGCAAGCCTTTTACTGGCCATGTTTCTGTACCTGAGTCTTGAACTGGCATGCTTTCCATCTGAAGTGGAGCAATGTTGAACTTGTACATTTCTCCCATAGAAACCTGGCCTGTGTTGTGTGATGGTGACATTTGGCATGCACCTTACCACTCAGTTCTGGGCTGGCCTATTGAGCACAGTATTCAAACCCTGTCGCCCTTATCTTCACCCCCTAAATAAATCCTGCTGGGAGAGAAGAGCTCCTTATCTGGATGGGCTGCCCCCTCCCTCATCATTGTGCTCTAGGCAGGCCTCTAAGAGCTCATCTAGACAGATAGAATTCCTGACATTGTGATGTGAAAGCTCACTGACATTAAGGGTTTGAGCATTGTCCATGTGTGTTGTTCTGTTGGCAACAATCAATATATTGCATCAAATCACTTTAACAATATGTCTACATTAATCATGCACACCTTTGTTGGAGTCTCTGAAAGTGAGCAGAGAGGAAATGGTGTGTTTGCCAATTCGTCAGAATAGTCAATAGAAATTACTAGTTGCTTTCTCACTTTCGTGGTAGAAGCTCTAATTATTTGGTAAATTAGAATGATTGAGTTGATATGTTGGAACTTGTTTGCAAGGGCTTTGCTTTCTATTTGATATAAAAAGGCCTGTGTCTTTGTTCCTACTTTTGGACTTGGGGTGCATTGGCTTCTGTGTGTTGTTTTTTTTATCCTGCTTTCATCTGCTATTTGGACTCTAAATCTGTAATACAAGTAATTACAGGAAACTGCAAGCCTAGTAAACCAGATTTGAAGACAGTGATTGACTGTGTGAATGCTGCATGTACATGCCAGGGTGAATGCTGTTATTTTTAAGTGATGTAGAATATCAGTTGAATAAATTGCAAGGGCTTTCCTCTAAAGAAATTCTTAGTTGACTAACACTCTTTTGACTAATCAATTGAATAATCAGTTCTGTAAAACTGAGTTTCTCCAAGAGGAATCATACAAGCCCCACTTTAAAACGTATGTTTACCAGATATGTGCTCATAATTTCTATGAAAATAAGTCATTGAGCATGAAAAAAACCCATAAAAACAATGACTAATTGAAGAAAGAAATCTTGGTAAAGACCAAAATGGCAAAGTCACGTTTACAGCTTAATAAGTCAATAGATTTAGTTTTAGATAGTAAAACCAGGGTCTACTGATGCCATCCATGAGAAATGTTTGTACAGACAGAGCAACAGTTTTCAGTCACAACTGCCTAAATTTTCCTGGCATGCCTCCTAATTGCCTTGCATAGTCAATCTGTTATGGCCGAACTTGAGTAACAGCCATTAAGAGTACAGTCAGTCTTTGTCTTGCCTGTGTTGAGTGTCTGCTCGAGTTCCAGCGACCTTTGCATGTAATGGACAAACCTTACCTGCAAGGTGTTGTCATCACAGATAATGCAGCTAAAGTTTGCATTTTGTTCAAGAGATAGATCTGCATAGTTTTGACAGAGGGAGATGATTGTTGGTGTTTGCACTTCACTCCATTTTTACAAGGCCAACCCACATACTTAATATAATTTATTTGAGACAACCTGAAGATTCAACCTCATTTTCTGTAATGTATTCATTTGAAGCAATACATCAGATCAGATTACCCATTATTCTTCTGTAGGACCATGCTGATGGTTTTCTATGTTTAAACCTGAGAATTTACTGTCCCTTTGCAGTTCCAAGATTCTGCAGCACTATATATATATATATATATGTATATACACACACACACACACACACACACACACACACCCGGAGACACTGATTTGGAAACTCATATTGGAGTAATGATGGTCATAGCATCCTTAAATGCAAGACCATTTTTTGCAAAGGTCACTGCTCACAACTACATTATGTACCCTGCAAAGCTAATGCACAGTAGCACTGGTAAAAATATAGCTAAAATATGGAAAGCTACTGGTTTGGTCCAGTAGTTAATGATCAAATAAATAATCTCCCTTGAGTTGAAAAACATGGATTTGTGGTAACGATTATTGTCAGCATTTGATCCATCCCTATTGTCTGAAAGGTTCAGGGCTGTCAGTTGTAAACTGCTCTCCTCAGCTGTTCAGCTATGGGAACAACAATTGGCTGAGCTATTTGTGGCCCTGCATTCCCTCAACTGACTGATTATGTGCAGGAATGCATACTAAAATGATCCAGCCTTTTAATAATGGAACGCTCTTTCCGTTGATTAACCCATTGAATTGTACAGCCTCCTGCTTTTCTTTCATCTTACTTCTTAAGTGCTACCGCCCCAGTTAGTTTGTCCCACTGACAAAGGACTCCTGCCCAGTGAAGATGGTTGAAGTTAAATGCCGATGTTTAATAAGATGATTATTTGTCGGTGTGAGGTCAGAAATCCTGGTCAGAGCAGGCAAGACAGCAGAGTTTTGCTTGAGAATCCAGAGCTCAGTCAGTGGAAACACGTGAGTGCTCTCCACTGTTGGAATAACTCAATTATATTTTGACATGAAAGCATTTGTGACAGTGATTCTCGCTCACTGGGACCTCATAAGGAAATGGAATGCCCCTGTTTTGCCACCCCTGGGTTCACTGTCACTGCCATTTATCCAGTAGAGTTGTTAGATATGCAGTCTTTCTAGGTAAGTGGGATTTTGTGTCAGTAGATATTATGTACAACAGGAGTGTCCAGAAGGAGTTTGGATCAAGAACTTTGTTTTTTTTAAATGGAGTGAATCTCTTGGTGACACCAAATTGAAAAAGCTCAAAGCAGATGGGCATATATTCCCTTATATATACATTTATACCTGGGCTGTACTTGAAAGTTACCAGTGAGGAAGCAATGTGGAGTTTCATGCTTTGAATGGCTTCACTGGTTTGTATGATCACATTTGTGTTTACATGGGCCCAGCCTGCAATGGAACTGCCTTTATTTGCATGGCAAACTGAATGGCTGTCTGCACAATTGCTCACATGTGGAAAGCATATTGTCTTAAAGAGGTGGCAGAAAAGGAAGTGAGAAGTGGGGCTCGACTTAGGCCAGTCCACATGCCTTGTGCTGGCATGCAGGCATGGATGATGTGGCTGAGTCTCCCATGGAAATTTTAACTCAGACTTTAATGTCTGGAAAAGAGCTTGTGTGTTGTGTGTGGATTTCTCTCCCCTTAAGCTTAAAGAAATAATTGCCATATGTAATGTCAACCACGAGCTTGTGCATTTTGTATATTTTTTTTAACATAATTACCGCATTTCGTTAATAGGGTGATGAGATGGTTTTTTCATGTTATTATTCAGTAATCCCAGGGATGTGTCGCCCTCTGGCTGAAGCGGCATCAGCAGAAATAGGATAACATGGAGCTCTGGTTTGGTTTCCCACTGTTTTTCCCCCCCAAGACTGCCACATAATGAGACATAGCCTACGGACTACTGCTACCACCCAATGCTATTGCACTAAAGTTACTTTTATGTATGATTTTGCTCTGTTTCTAATGGAGTAAACTGTTAGGGCATTGTGTATGTTCTATCTAACCAGTGCACAATCTCACAAACTTTTTTATATTAGATTAATGTTGTCATATGCTCCTGCCTCATTGATTCAAGGCCATTCATTACAGTCAATTTTGATGTCTCTGATGCTAAAGGCTATATCTAAATACATTTAATATTTAGACCACTGGTCTATTATTTATCTGCACTGGTCCAGCATTTTCTTTTCCATTTTGTGCTGCACATTTTTTTTTTCATTGATGCCCCCCTTTTCCTTCTGTTTGCCTGGAGAGCAGACAGAAACTCTTGAGCCTTTGGAATGTTCAGCTGCAGTAAGTGCAGTAGAAATGCTTATCTAGGAACAGTTTCACCTCTGGAAATTACTTAGCTGATTTTGGGTTGATCCATGTCTGTGCTACTGGCTGCTCCATCTGGCCCAGCGGCAGAGTGGTCTGATGGCTACAGCCAGATAGTGACAGATGATGTTTGGTTACTGACCCTCAACCTTGATGATCACAAACCAGTCAGCAGCGGCTACTTATGTTTCGTATTTATTTATTGAACCCACAGACTGTATGAAAGAAGTGGATGTAGCCACCATGATGTCATGCAGTGGTTTGTGGACTACCATTTTGCCTGTGGCCATCTTGTTTTTTTGGAGGCAGAAGTGACCATAGTAATAACCTTTTATAAACTAAAAACACACTGAAAGGGTCAAAGGAAAAAAAACACAGAAATTGTGAAAATAATGCTTTATTGAAGAAGACTAGCAATTAAGACTATAAACTCATTAGGATGTATTTTCTAGGGTAATTAATCAAGTGAGCAGCAGGATCCTTTTCTCATAGATTTCTATAGAATCTGACCTTTTTGTCCCATGCTGTCCATTACGAAAAAAAATATAGGTTGTAGGCACTTCTGCATTGGCTTCAGTTTTCAGTTCTTCCATTTGCTGCTTCATTGAACCTGATGGCCCTGCCTCTGTTTGTATGTGTTTATAGTGTTTAATACACTGATGAGGCGTTCATATCCACCTCTTAGTGTTGGCCCATGTAGATACACTGTGAGGCAATAGGTAGAAAGGTTGGGCGACCATTGTTGGTAGTCTTGCAAATCAATGTACTATATATTCATATCATGAAGAAAATGCGTATATGGAGATTGAAGATTTTATCTGTATTGCCCATTCCTCCCCATAATGCCTAGATGTAGTTCCTCTTCCATGAAGAAAACTGGCACCACAGCAGAGATGCAAATGCTGAGATTCAAATCTGGAACTCTTGTGGCTCACAAATCCAGTGCCACATACTCTTACTGCTTGATAAAGCTAATTTGATGTACACTTTTTTCTTAAATCCAGTTTGTTCTATTCTGCAAATATATTCTTGATACTCTTCTGCTGCAGCGTCTCACTGACTTAACCCAATTCTTTGCTCACACTGGTGTTTCAGTAGAAGAATCTTAGCATGGCTGTCTTCCGATTTTTCTTTGTTTTTTCCTTCATTTGTTCTACTATTGGTCTAGCCAGCCCCACATGCAT
This sequence comes from Centropristis striata, assembly GCF_030273125.1. NCBI lineage: Eukaryota > Metazoa > Chordata > Actinopteri > Perciformes > Serranidae > Centropristis > Centropristis striata. The sequence continues at coordinate 20,983,591 of NC_081527.1, read as the reverse complement.
CAGCCCTCCACTCCCTCCTCCTTTCCTTCATAGTGTTAGGCACTGGTGCTGATTGAAAATAAGGCTCACTGTGTGACTCTGTACTTGGGATGGATTTTTTTCCTCCCTTCCTTCACTTTTTGTTGAGAACTTGTTTGGCCACATACCTAAAATAGCTCTCTGACGTGTACAGTCCTGTTAAGGAATGTTACTGTGGCTGTCCAGAGTTCTCTGCGGCAGGAAGTTATGCAAACGTGCATTGCTGAGCGCAGAGCCTTGTGATTAGGGTCCTGAAGGACTCAGTTCTTCAGCTTTTTTCCAGTGCAGCCTGGTTGGATACTGTATGGCCAACAAGGCCCCCTTTTTCTCCCAGCTTATGGGCTCGCTTGTGTAAATTCTCCTTCCTGAAAGTCAACTTTTTTTTGACTATATGATGGCTCTGAGCTCAGCCCATGTGGGTTGATGACAACCTACCCTCTCATTAATTTCCCACATTCGGTCTACGTTGCTTTTGTTCTTCCCACCAGCCATTCTTCACCTCCCATTTCTCCTTTTCCCCTCCCAGCTGCCTTTTTCCCTGCTTCCACCCATCCCGCAGGGCGCTTGCTTGTTTTATGTCTCATAGAGGGGGTGGGGCTGGGGGGCATGGCCCTGACCTCCACTGAGCAGAAGCGACAGAGTAACTTAAGAGGATTCCTCGCCTTGTCTGAGCTGCTGATTCACCATGTGTCATCATGGTTTTGCTCAGAGATGCAAAAAGAAATCCTTTGAATATTTAACACCACATCATTCACAACAGGAATGACAAGACTCTGGCTCTGATAGTGAGCTCAGAGAATGATGTAGTTTCTGCCAACAAGTGAAATAAGTGAAACAAGTTGTTTATTTTACATTTCATTAGCACATCAGCTGTAATATTTATCTCTGATCTTTAAAGAAAGAAACTGTAGGCTGGACGACCCATGACACGAGTCAGAAGATGCTCAGTTTCAACATCTGGCTCACACCCGCTAGAGGGAATGCATAACATTATGTGATGTTCAAATGCTCGAGTGGCTGTCTTCTTCCAGCCATTCTGGATTATGGAAGATTAGATTAAATCCTGCCAGTGGCACTTATGCTCCTGCCTAACCAGACACAATCTTGCCTGTCTTGCACACGTGCAGCTTGTTGAATTCCAATATTGTAGCTGTCATAATTTGAAATGGATATTAATGCACGATACATGGTCAGTCTTGTTTATCGACACCATCAGTTTTAACCCAGTTTTTAAAATAACAGCGGCCGTGCTGCTCAAGTTGTCATGAAAGGGTTTCTAATGAGGGTCGGTGGGTGTTGCAGCACTGTAGTGTGAAGTCACACAGTTTACCTCACTAGAGTTATTATTAGGTACCACCCTGTTGCCCAGGTCATTAAAAATGACTTAGTTTCCTCAATTGCTTTTTTAAGAAACTTTCTTACCACAGTGGGAAATTCTCCTGAGGTCATCCAGCCAAATGTTTCCAAGGCACTCACTTTTTACACTTACCATTTCTTATGCAAATACAGTGAGTGTGTTTTATATGCAAGATTATCCCCTTTTATGATGATTACCTTGGTTTGGATCATATTTGGGATATGATATTTACATGGAACACAAATTAATCTTGATATTCATATCCCCAGCCCGTATATGTGATAGATACTATTATACCAGTTAATGATTACGGTACTGCTTGTTATTTGCGCAGGCACTTGTGATAATTACAAAAACAAATTGGCAATGGGAGCTGAGCATGCATGGAAATTTTATTCTAAATCAAAAAGCAGGATCCTCCCTCCGCTGCCAACATTCGCAACACTTAAAGGCGACACAGCATAATTTACCGGTAGCCTGCAGCTGCACTTGGCCTCTGAGTGTGAGATGATGGTTAAAAAGATATAACTGGAAAATCCTCTTACTTCACTGAAGTTAGTGGTGTGACACGTTTTGCTACATGTATGGGAGACCGGGATCGGTCAGCACACTTTCCACTCTGACGTTTTTCTCTGGCATGACTTGTGTTTGACTGTTCTAACTAGCAGCAAATTAAAGGTTAAGGTCTTAGTTGTAAATGAATATGTTTTAATCTACACAAATGTTTTCTAACAGGTACAGGTACAGATATTCATTCATCCCCACTTCCATTAGGGAACTGAACCTGGTTGAACGATGATGGTGATGTTGATAGTGATAGTGATGATGATGATGAGTTTGATATTGACGATAAGGATGATGTTGTTGATGTTGAGGTTGGGGACTTATGTGGTTGACACTTCACCTGGAATTGCCTTCTGTTGCACTATTGTTTTGTTTGTTTTGTCTTTAGATATATATATATAATGAGGCTGTGATCTGTTGTATGTATGTGTGTTGGAATGTATTGTTTTTTATGTATTTTAAACACCTAGACTGCAAACAAATTGCCCAAGTTGGGACAAATAAACTATACTTGACTTGATACTTGGCTTGACTAAAATTACGTGATTCATGATTAAAATTGCGGTGTGCATTTTTGCCAGCCAGCCCCACAGGTGGCACATCCTTAAGTGATTAAACAAAAGATTAAATAGAAAATTGGAATGACTAACTTAATTGTGATTTGGAGAACCGTGATACCATTATTGTCAACCATACCTGCGTCACAAGGGAAGCTTTGTTTGCCTCTGAAGGTGATAAAACAGCCTCTTTCTACCGAACAACATAACTAAGTTTCTTCATTGCTGCATATTTGAGACAATTTCAATGCCGCTGTTGATTGTGTTTCTATAAAGTCACACTATAAAAACCGGAATAAGGTGTATATCTTATTATATGATGCAACTAGGGGTGTGCCATATCGTATCGTTCACAATAATATCGCTATATTTTTTTTATGGTTAAAAAAAATGCATATCATGATATTGGCAACGTTCCTACTTCTTGATGTAGTGGTTAAAGTTGTTTTAATCACAAAAAGCTACTTACTCCCTGTCGCTTAACACATGCAGCTTCAAAATAAGAGCACAGTGTGTTAAGAGAATCCACCGGAACCCATAAATGGTTATTTTTTTATTATTTTCTCATATTCAAAAGTCAAGAGTCATTTTTTTTGTATTTGGCAACTGTTGAGATTTGCACTTCAAACTACATTTTAGATTTTTATTTATTCATACAGACTAAAAATAAATCATATTTTCTATATCTTTTTAAGTATTTCCTAATATCGTCAATAATATCGTTGCCGCAAAAATAGCCTGCAATATCGTGATATTCTTTTAGGGCCATATCGCCCACCCCTAGATGCAACATGTAATCTGAACAGTTGGATCTGCATTTGCATTGTTCAATCTGTGATCTTTTTTTTAAATGAGAATTTATATAATAATACATTTAATAATAAATCTCTCTTATAACATTTGTTTGAAACTGATTTTTTTTATCATTCCCCTCATGCATTGATATAGATGATTTTTTTGCCAGCATTATAAGAATGATTTTATGAATTTACATTGATTTCTACTGTCTATAGCAGGCGATGTGCAAGACATGTTTTGAGGCGGCATTTAATAAACAACTGCTCTTTGACATCCTTTAGAGGATCTATGATTAATCGCTTTAAGAAACTGAATGTTTTACAGTAGCATTAAAATCCGGATATTTGTAATAAGCTAAAACCCTCCTAGACGTTATTAAAGTAATCCAGGCTGTAAGCGCGCTGTTAGCTTTATGCTGAAGACTATTCAAAGCTACTCTACACAGACCAGCAGCTTGACAGAACACTGTTGGCTTATTACATGGTGTGTGTGTATGTGTGTGGAGTGGAGACACTGTAGCTTTGTTTGCCTCTTGTTAACCTCTCTCCTCTCCCCACAGGATGGCTTGGATGCGCTGGTATATGACCTTGACTTCCCTGCCCTGAGGAAAAACAAGAGCATTGACAACTTTTTGAGTAGATGTAAGTAGCTCATGTCAAGCCTTTTCCCTTATGTCCTCCTTTAACGTTGATGTCTTTCACTTGAACAGTTTGTGTTTGTGGACCCTGTTACATATGTGTATAAGCCTAGGCTCAGAAAAGAAGGCCGTTTTTGGGTCACCGCCTCTATGTAGGCTTGGACACAATAGGTGTCTGCTGCTTAGTGTCCCCAACAAAGGGGCTTTCATAAATGGCTAGTGACCCACATGATGCTGATCATGATGGCTTCTCTTTTTCAGTGCCCTCAGACTGGGGAACCCCATAACTAAAATACCAATCAGAGGCGGATAGTAAGGCTAAATCTGTCGTTCCTCGACAGCTCGAGTATAACTGCACAGTTCTTTGAAATTCCATTTCTAGGAAACTCTCACGTTACACTGTTTATCTCAGAAGTTGTTTTTATAAAGCCAGCAATGTCTGATTGTGTGGGCAGAGCGTTAGTGTTATAGCTTTGGGATATATGTCTGTAATTCCCTAAATTACATATAGACGATCATATAATTTAACCAAAACACCTACAACCAAACTAAATAACAAATGTGTGCTCCCTCTGCCCCTGCTATAACTCAGTGAGCTCTCTTTGTGGCATTTTTTTCATTCCTTCACTTTTCATTTTCAAGTATTTTTCACCAGTAAGTAAACATTTCACTGAAGTCTAGAGATTCATAATCATGTGTGGTATTGATCGGTAAGTGCTATCTTTCATGGGGAAATGATTGCACTATGTTGTGGCAGTGCACAGGTTGTTGCATGTGGCCTTCTCTCACTAGACAATGCATTATACTGATCCTTTTGCCAATAATCGTGTATTGAAATGAGTTAAGGTCGTCAGTAAGGACAGCCTGCATGGCATGGTTTAGAGGTTTACTTTTGGCCATGTAAACTTGCCACTCGTAATAACCACATTGTGTTGGACAATATTTTGTCCCTGAAATAATTTTGATAAACAATATAAAAAATCTACTGATGTGATGATACTATAGTAGTAATAATAGGTTCACCCTTTTTAAATGCAACCAACTTTAATTGTGTGTGATAAAGAATGTTCATCGAATGTTCATTTGTCTTAGGTGCTGTAAAAAAAACCCATAATGGTTGGGAAAATCATGCTGTTTTTATGTTAACATGTTGGCTAAAATGTTGGTGAGATTCTTATGTAGAAAAGAAAAAAGCAATTACGTCCTAATGGACTCATACTCAACCCACGGCACTTACTCTTGCTATGTTTTTTGACTTCATCTTTGCTTGTGTTTTATTAACTCTCATTTGTACGTTGCTTTGGATAAAAGCGTCTGCTAAGTGACATTGTTGATTTGTAGAATGACATTGTAGAAAAGCATGTAAACACAAAGGGGTGGATATCATACAATATATGACCATGGCCTTGACAACATCTGCTCGATAAGTTGATGTTGTTATTGTGACAAACCTACATGTTGTGACTTCTCTTGCAGTCTGAACAGAGAACAGGGAAAATCAGTTGAAGGAAAACTACAATTTAGTGTTTGAATAGTAAACCCAACCTACTGTAAACCCCTGGGCTAAAACTGCCATTAGGCATCTCCTCAATTACTCTTGCTACAGTACTTTTGTGTGTAGCAGCCAAGTGTTGAAAATGCATTGATGGACGTGGACTAATGGACGAGCTGTCTTGTGAGTCACTGGTCCTCAGTAGCATGCATTGCCTAAAGGGCTCTTTCCTTTGAATTCTGTCCTCCATGCACTGTGCTGTGCGCCCCGATCACATCAGCTGATTGCTCTACTGAATGCATGCAGGGACCGACTGGAAATAATCCTCCTCCGCCTCCACACACATACAAATACACCCAGTATATCTCTGTAACGGCAACATAAAATCCTATTTGTACCATTTCTAAACATGGTTTATATGTCTTTGGTCTCTCGGGATTTCTCAAGATCCCGGGAACCTACGCTCACAGTGGAAATGACTCACTCTTAAATGTTCTTATTCTAATAACACAGGCTTCTTATTTTTAGATCAATTGAACTTGCGTGCCCCAGCATCCCCCTTTTCCATGTGTTCCAGTGCCAGTTGTGACCCTTGCGAATTGAAAATTATCCCCCCAAGTTCAACTAGGACCAAATTTGGCTGAACAGTGAATACTATCTCCCCTAGGGGAGCTTGCATTGTTACATCAGGGAGAGGCCAACTCTCAGTAAGTAACAAACTTTCCCTGAAAGCAGCTCTCAGCTGTGCAGACGTGCTGGCAGCTTTTTCTGATCTGTTTGCCAGCAGGCTTGATATTCCTATGAAAGTCAACCTTTGCTATATGTAGACATTACGTGACACCTAAATGATGTTCAGTAATAAAAAGCAGGGTAGCTAATCTCCCATGCAAAATGTAACTGCTGCAAAATGCATTTAAATAACAAACATACTCTGCAAGCATTCTTATACCTGTTTTCGACAAACGTGAACCTAGTTCTTTAGCTTGGCTGGTGCTGGTTCGTAGTTGGTTCAACTTGCAAACCGTCTCAGAACAAGAGAGCCACTGTGTTCGTCTGTGTACGTTTCCGCTCTCTCAGCAAGTGTAATACCAACAAGGGCAGACTACAACATCTCTTTACTAATGTGGCCCGCTAACGCTAACCTGTATCAATCACATTGAAGTTAAAAACATCAAATCAAATTAATGATAAACATTTCAGTTGGTCTTGTTGGTGTCGATAATCCCACCCCCAGCCACTGACGTAAGTGGTTCATGGTTTGAGACCAGCAAAGAGTTGGTGCCGCTCTGGAACCAGTTTTCCTGGCCGAGAGCAGGTCCATTGGCTGTCGAAAAGCGAGGAACTGGTTCCAGATTAGACGTCGGCTCCAAACTGGCCCTGGAACTGCCTTGGTCAAAAAGGGGTACCAGACACCTCATACTGTATGAATTTGAAGGATAAGACTCCTCATAAACATCAATGCAACAACTTAAAGGAACATAATGCATATGTTTCCTTTTACCTAGAGTTCTACTTTATCTGCTGTAGAGATGTCTGCCAAATAGGCACGCACCGATCCGATATCGGGATTGGTATCGGTGGTATGGTATCGATTTTGGCCAGAATCACTGGATTGGATATCAGAAGTAAACTATTAAGTAGATGCTTCACTAATTTTGGGTGAGCAGCATGGGTCACATGAACAGTTATTGTTACATTGAGGTATTGTTGTAGGTAATATATGTCTTCCTTTAGGGGAGAGGTTGTTTCACAGTTTGAGCATGAGGTTTATAGATGGCCAGGTTTAGCAAAGTAGACTCTGCTCACAGGGTCCGTGGATTATCTTTAGTAACCAGCTCATGATTCCTGGAAAGAGACATTGCTGTTGAGTTTTTCAAACATACATTTGTGGTGCTTTGAGCATCTAAGGCGGAGTTCCGTATGCGTGAACTGTCCCTTTAAGCTTCTCTAGCTTCTATTTTCTATTAACATCTGTCTTTACTTGTTTTGTTTTTTTCCAGACAAGGATACCATTAGTAAAATCCGTGATCTACGCATGAAAGCAGTGGACTATGAGGTGGTTAAAGTTATTGGGAGGGGAGCATTTGGAGAGGTGCAATTGGTAAGAATTTAAATTTTTAAATAACCCTTTGGATGAACCTTTAAGAAAGTTGCAGTGGAATAGCTAATATAGCCAGTATTTTTATCTTGTTAGTCCAAAAATATTATGCATTTTGTGTTGCTCTAAAACAACATTTGTTTGGGAGAACTCCTTGAGTGCGCCTAACTTTATTGTCACTGCTTTTTCTTTTCCAGGTAAGACACAAAGCTACGGGAAAGGTATACGCCATGAAGCTGCTGAGCAAGTTTGAGATGATCAAGAGGTCGGACTCTGCTTTCTTCTGGGAGGAGAGGGATATCATGGCTTTTGCCAACAGCTCATGGGTGGTGCAGGTATGGTTTTGAAAATAAGTAAGGGATTTGTTCACATTTTCTTTTTTTATTTGTTGTTTTTACTAACTGTAACTTCTCTTGCCCCACAGCTCTTTTTTGCATTCCAAGATGACCGCTACCTCTACATGGTGATGGAATACATGCCGGGTGGCGACTTGGTTAACTTGATGAGCAACTATGACGTCCCAGAGAAGTGGGCGCGCTTTTACACAGCTGAAGTGGTGCTGGCTTTGGACGGAATCCACTCCATGGGCTTCATTCACAGGTAAAAACACCACATCTCCCTTCTCCCTGTCCCTTTTGTGTTTGTTGGTTTGGTTTTCAGGTTTTCTGCAGTCAAACACATTTCTGCGATTCATTTCTGATGGAAAATGCTATTTCTTACATCGTCTTTGAGCTTCATTGCCTCTGAGACCTCTTCCAAAGTGAACATATGAAATAATTTCTCTTCTATAGTATTTGACAACTGTGAGATATGCAGCAGGATCTAGAAGGTGTGGTGACAGCCTGTGATCTGAGGGGGCTTTGTAATAGGCAGGAAGTCCGGCGTCAGAGTTACTGTTTTTAGCATAAATGCTAGTTACTTGCTAGTGTTCTAACTATAGGTCTTGCGCTACTTTACTGCTTGACTCTGTTTACTGCTGAGACTCAAAACTAATGACTTCCCAACATTTTACAGTGTCTTATATGTAAAGCCCCAGTTTTGCCAGTGAAAGAAAAAAAATCAAAATAATGACTTATTTATGTCAAATAATGATATCTAAATAAAAACATGTTTTCTGAAAATATTGGATTAGTATCCTTGTCAAAGGATACTAACTCATTAATTTCAGGTTAAAGTCATTATTTAAGAAAGTTTCTTATTATGTTGCAATACTAAATCATTATTTTGAGATACTATGTCACTGAGCTAGACAGTTTCTCATTTTAATGATTTACAGCAGTGCTTCCCAATCCTCTCCTGGAGCACCACCTGACCTGCATGTTTCAGATTAGGGAATGAGCTTTTATGAACTCCTGGAGCTGCTTGATAACAAGTTGATCATTTGAATCAGCTGTGTTGGAGAAGGGAGAGATTTTAAAAGGGAAAAAAGGGTATATTTTTCACTACTTTGTGGAATTGACTTCTATACATGAGGTATATTTGTGTTTTTTATATCAAGCTCCTCTACCTGCATCTCAACCAAGTTATAGCTTTTATTAGTTGTTTTGTTGTGATTTATTCATTGGTCTTTCAGCAGTGATTTATGAGATTAAAACTGCCTAGACAGTTGCTTTTATTTGGTTCAGTTCCATGATGCTGGTTGTAGATCTATAATATATCTTGTAGTAGTGGGTAATCCATCTTTCTATGCTGGGCACATTTTAATGATAAAAATTTCTATACACTACAGCCCTGAAATATGTTTTTCCTTTTTGTATAATGCTTACTGCTGTTATTCTGTGCACTGCTGCAGTGGTGGAAAATTCACGACTGTTGTATCAAATAGCTCTTTGCTATTTTCCCATTAGCTTGCTGGAAGTTGTAGCAAAAGGAAATTTGCAAAGAAACATAAATTCTGCTCTCTTAGTTTCCAGCCTCCTTCATAGCTCATTACATCTGACCCACAGCTGCAGCACCTTCAGACACTGTTGATTAGGAGAGCTATTTTTCCAAGTGGCACGCTCAAACAGCTTTAACCTTCACTTTACACACAAACACAGCACAAAGTGCTTTAGTTTTCTTGTTATGTGCTTGATTTTGATGCATTGTTTGGGTGTTGAATTTGTGTTTGATATAAGTGTGTTTTTCCTTCTCAGGGACGTGAAGCCTGATAACATGTTGCTAGACAAAGCAGGCCACTTAAAACTGGCAGACTTTGGGACCTGCATGAAAATGAATAAGGTATCACATGAGATGAATGTTATTACACCACATACATTATATATATTTTAAGTATGATGTTTTAAGTGGTTTTGCTGATTATTTAGGTTAATGAATAAAGTATTCTTACTACAAAAAAAAAAAAGTTGACATTGTGATGATTTTTCAAATGTTGTTCCTCTGCAGGATGGTATGGTACGATGTGACACAGCAGTGGGAACTCCAGACTACATTTCGCCCGAGGTACTGAAATCCCAAGGAGGAGATGGCTATTATGGCAGAGAGTGTGACTGGTGGTCAGTGGGAGTGTTCCTGTACGAAATGCTAGTTGGTGAGTTATTTCCTGTAAAGCTCAATGTTAATGTTATTATACCTGTCATTATTATTAATAGTAGGATGTCTGGCTTGCCACAGTAGTCAGTGTTACTGGTGTTATAGGGTGTTCAGTCAAACACCTTTGTTTTGCACCTTTTTTTGTTTGTTTCAATAGGAAAGAAATGTCAAATTCTGAATCATTTTCATTGCCGGCAATTTTCATATAGAAGGAATTTGCTGTGTTTTGAGCCAAAAGAACAATGTGCTATATATAGATACATATTAGGGAAACGAGTACTTTGGATAATAAAACAGCAGCATAATTGTATAATATTGAAGAATAGAAAAACTACATTACAGCATTACAAACAATGTGTAAAATGAATTTGTGTTCTCAACACCGGGCAGGGATGCTCTGGGTTTTTTCTGTCCTCAAGGCTTAACAACCTGCCGGAGCGTTTCAGGAGTGTTTTGCCTGTCAGCTCCAGCAGCTGTGTGACAGTCGTAGTGCTGGGCAGCTGTAGCTGATTAAGTCAATTATAAACTGAAAGTGTAGAGTGGCAGCATGGAGTAGCAGGATTCAGATGTCACTTATCACGTGCAGGGCTTAGACAGAGCGTTGACCGACAAGACGACGGAGGAAGAACTGGTGCCAAAGCGAAAAGCTAAATCGCTTATTTGCCAGTGCAGCCGATTTTAAACCCAGTCGACAAATATATTTTCTTGTAAAAATGTCTGATATAACACAGTTTAGTAACTGGTGGGATAATTTCCTCACAGTGGCACCCCTATTGTAATTTTTTTATCAAACAAGAAAAAACCCCTGATCATTTCTACTTTCTTTCCATAAAAAAAACACTATTTCCTGTTTTTTTTTTTTTTTCCAAGTTCAGTTAGGCCGGTCACAGTAACACATTTTTTAGGACGATATATTGTCACAGAAAATATCACGATTAACAATATTATTATTGTTGTTTTGAGACCATTTTATGCCGCTGAAATAATAATAGTAGAGCATAGTAATCCAAGTATATCCTTTTCGAAAGCAACAAACTCGAGAACATTAAACATTGGAATTGAAATGTGGAAAAATAATATTAAAATTACCTAGATAAATAAAACATAAATGTATAAATCACAATCCAAACAATAAATAAAATAGACTCTCAGGCTATTTTAACAAAAATTGCACTAAGATAATTTCACAATATATATTGTATAAATAATATATAAACAGCTGGAATGGCTGTTTTGGAGATGTAAGTTTTTTTTTTTTTTTTTCAGAAAACAACTATCCTGTTCGATAGTCGATATAGTAATTATCATGACAGGTCTATGTTCAGATGTTCAGTATGTATGTTTGTCCGTTCTGTGGACACATCAGTAACCCATTGCTCTTGTTTGTCTTGTGTCGTGCACAGGTGACACTCCTTTCTATGCAGACTCCCTGGTGGGGACCTATAGCAAAATTATGAACCACAAGAATGCCCTGACCTTCCCCGACGACAGCGACATCTCCAATGATGCCAAGAATCTCATCTGCGCTTTTCTGACTGACAGGTTAGATAGTGGCATACCGGGCGTGGGATTCTGAAGTGGGTTCTTATCATGAGACCCTTTCCCTGTTTAGGCTTTGATTGTTTCCCGGCTGAGGGGGCCCTCAGTGGAAAGAATCTTGATTTGCATACACATAAGCCGCGTTTCCTTTAGGGGGAAGAGTGGCCACCGGCAAAGTTTCAGGCCACACCCTCTCAAATGTCCGCTCACTCTGCTTGTCTCCATTACAAAATGGCCCCAGGGGGGTTTACGACACTCCGGAGGTGACGTATGGTTTTCGATCGTCGCGACGGATTAAACACTGGAAACGCAACTGTGGCCGCCGTCGCTAACTGTGCACGTCAGCAGCTGATCATAAAGGAAGCAGCATGGCTAATTATGCACATCGTCTCCGCTGATAATAAACATTGTGCACAGTTAGCGATGCCGGTTAATTCACGATCACTGAGTGTCCGGTTCTTGTTGTAAACAAACAGAGGTCGCTAAGTGAACACCTCCTGCAGCAGCAGCACAAACACACTGTACTGCTACAGAGCTAACTGTTAGCCTGTTAGCAATTTGGAGACTGGACGCTTAGGGTTAACATCCCCTCTGGCTCCAGCTGCAGCTGGGAGAGACTGCTGCAGGAGGACTGTGCCGCTTCGACTCGTTCTTACTCTCGCCGCCCCCACGGCTCTTTAAGAAGAGTAACTAACAGCGAGTCTCCAAAAGTCTCCAATAACACCAGAAAAAGTCGCTGAATTTGTCACCAGACGCTTTTGAAAAATAGTCGCTAAGGGGTCTGAAAAGTCGCTAAATGTGTACTATTTCACATCCTGTTTAGTGTTCTATCCAATCAGCAACAAGGCTTTTTTTCAGGGGAGAAAACGGCCCTGCCCTTCAACAGGGATAAAATAAGTCCTGTCAAAAGACCGCTCAGGAAGGCTCATATTCAAATTAGGGGTGCTTCGGCGAGTGAGACCCGCCTCATTCCGGGTATTGGGCTGTAGTGGAAACACCCTTATAGTAGCATGAAAGATGTGAGATATTGAAGAACTGCTGCAGCTGGTGTAATTAGAGGTCGACTGATATATCGGCCGATACGTGCGTGCGTTCGCCGATCAGTTAGCCCATTTCACTGAGCCAACATCTGCCATTCTCTGGTGAGCTGGCTGCTGATACCAGAAAAAAGAAAAACACATCAAATATGTGGATCATCTGAGGCGCCACCACCTCCAGGCCTATAACAACATACACGTTTGCGATCCAACTGTTAATATGTTTTGTTTGTTTTGTTAATACATGTTTCTTTTTTTGTTTAAATTGAGACTTGTGTAACATTTGTTATCATTGTGTCATTTTTATCATGTAAACGGAGGGAGAAAAGGCAATATCGGCTTCAAGAATCGGTCCAAAAAAATCGGCAGCACATATCGGGGATCGGTTAAGACTGATGTCAAAATAATCGGTATCGGCATCGGCCTTAAAAAACCTGTATCGGTCGACCACTAGGTGTAATGAAAATCATGTGCATAACTGTTGAAATAATCAAGAATCAAACCAAGCATGTTCTCCTTGACCTCCACAGGGAAGTTCGACTTGGCCGTAATGGTGTGGATGAGATCAAGAGGCACCCCTTCTTCAAGAATGACCAGTGGACATGGGAGAACATCAGAGAGAGTAAGGGCTTTTTCACTGTTAAGATTACGGATTACTATCACACCTCCCTTTTCATTTGGCAGTCTGCTCACTGTTACTGCAATCATGTAGCCAGCAATCATGTTTTCCATTTGACCTACTACAGACAGTTGCAGGAAATTCTTGTAGACGAGCCATTCATTCAGTATCCTTTCCAAGACCAAACGTGATTCCTGCTCAGAGGAATAATTGGCAGCGCAGCGCTTTTTGAGGCCAACAACAGGGAAGCAGTCCATTGCAAATGTTAATGCACTGGGATTGACAGTGGAGCAGAGAGAGATTAGAAATGTAGGGCTAAATCCAGGAGCTATAGTCAGTTCTTTAGTGGCTTTCTATTTAATACTTTACTAGGCTGAAGTCAGCACTTTGGTGTTGGCCACCCTTGTCGTTCCACTGGCTGACCAGCTCTGCTCGCTGGCTGCTTTCCCTTGTTTTAAAGAGGGTTTCAAAAGAGATCTGTGATCCAGAAAAGCTCTGCAGAGAAAAGTGAAACCCTTGTTGATGTGTCTCTTATCTATCTGGAAGGTAATCTGCTTTAAAATACAGCTATGATACATTTAAAAAAAGAAAGAAAGTATTAATTGGAAATATTAGGGGAACAATAGAAAAATAAGTCCAAGTAAAAATAAAATGTTTTAACAGGATTTGGGTTCATTTTTAATCCTAAGCAGTTTCAGGGCATGTTTTGCTCATGTCACATTTTGCTCACTGTTCTGTTTGAGCAAAATGTGCAAACAGCCTGCAGTTCAAATTTTGCCTAATTTTTGTCACAAGACTGTTGTCTCGAAAGAGTCATTTATAACTAGCAGAAGTAAAGAAGAATAAATTGAAAGGATCTGTTCAGTGTAAATTGCTTGTTTTTGTCAAAAATGTTCAATGATGAATGTAGAATCATTGTAGTAACAATGCAGAGTAAATGTGTTTTTTCATAATACAGTTTTAAACGTTCTTCATACTTCACATTTGTTAGTGGATTGTCAGAAATTCAAAAAATCTAAAGATAATTTTTGTTTTTTACAGTTTTTGCCAAATGGCTGATAAATGGTGTCATTATGTCATGCAATTTATTAAGAAAACAACAAAACAAACATGCATTTTAAACCAGCTGGCAGGTTGTGTGGTTCAGAGGGTGAACTGACCATACACATCTCGGTATGAATGCTCGGATGTACAAAAAATATAATATTATATTGTACCATCTCTTTGCATATATTAATGAAGAATAAGCATTTTAGTTGTTAGCAGTTCTTAATTAAAATTCTCTGATTATTTTACTGCTGATGTAAGCAAAACTGTATCAGAGACCATTATGAACTTCGATTGATGTTTCTCTCATGTACAGTACAGGCCAAAAGTTTGGACACACCTTCTCATTCAATGCGTTTCCTTTATTTTCATGACTATTGACATTGTAAATTCATCAAAAATATTAATGAACACATGTGGAATTATGTACTTAACAAAAAAAGTGTGAAATAACTGAAAACATGTCTTATATTCTAGTAAGCAAAGGGTGGTTACTTTGAGGAATCTAAAATACAAGACATGTTTTCAGTTATTTCACACTTTTTTGTTCAGTACATAATTCCACATGTGTTCATTCATAGTTTTGATGCCTTCAGTGAGAATCTACAATGTAAATAAAATAAAGAAAAACGCATTGAATGAGAAGGTGTGTCCAAACTTTTGGCCTGTACTGTATGTCCCTTTATTTAAAGACTTCCAATCATTTTGGGAGTGTCTTCTGAAACCTGTACTTTACATTTTGATTGGATCCTCGACTGCGCCTTTAACACACAGTGACTTATTACTCTATATGTAATGATCAGTGGTGGCCCTGTTTGTCCTGTCTCACCATGAATCTCTTTCCTTGTGGTCCCGTGTAGCGGCTGCCCCAGTAGTGCCTGAACTGAGCAGTGACGTTGACACCAGTAACTTTGATGACATCGAGGAGGACCGGGGAGAGGAGGAGACCTTCCCCATACCAAAGGCCTTTGTGGGCAACCAGCTCCCCTTCGTAGGCTTCACTTACTACAGCAGTCAGCAGTAAGTCTGCCGGACATGTTGATAATCTACACTACTGGTCAAAAGTTTTAGAACACACCAGCTTTTCCAGAATGTAATTGAAAATGATGCAGTTTAATGTCTCAGTGTACTCTGAAATTAATGCACATTTGCAACATTTAAAATTCTTTATTGAGCATGATAGTATTTTGAAAGTAAAAAAAAGATTCAAAATCACATTTTATGTTGGACTAAAGGACTAAAAAAAGACAGAAAATGAAAAAAAAAAGACACCAAAAGACACAAAATTACTTAAAAAAGACACAAAATGACCAAAAAAGACACAAAAAGACACAAAATGACTTACAAAGACATGAAAAGAATTCAAAAATGGACAAAATAGCCCAAGACTCCATAGAGTTAAGTTGTTAACCCATTTCTTGTTCCCTGAAAAAGGCCTTCTTGTATAATTCTGAAATGTACATTATTTTTCAGTTTTGGTTAACCTTACCTTTTTTTATTTACCTCTAGTAGTCTTAAAAGGACTTGTGACTTCAGCAGCAATCTGTAGTGTTCACTTTTTTCATGGTAGGAATCAATTTGTCCCAGTAGACATTGTTTGAATACCTCATTTAGGAACAAATCACTGATCTATTAACTCTTCGGTTTTTTTCGGTAAACGCTCCTGTCATTTACAACACTGTTTTGTACATTTATCTCGTCTGTAAAGTTGTTTTTCTTTCACTTTGAGAAAATGTTTTAATAAAACCGTTGCGATTATGTTTCAGTAATAAAACCTGTTTTGTTTCCAGCCTATTGCGTGGCTCTGCCGCTGCCACAAAGACCAGTGACAAACGTGGCAGCACCACAAAGGAAGACAAGAGTCATGTTAGTAGAAAACTACATTTTTCGAGATGTAGAATATATATTAATTTTCCTTAATGTGGGTATTAACAATATCTGTCTGTATCTAAGATGGTTTATTGTGTGTTTCAGCTGGAAAACCTGCAGAAGAGGATCTATCAGCTGGAGGAGCAGCTCCATAGTGAGATGCAGCTTAAGGACGAGTTGGAACAGAAATGCAGGTACGAAACAGGACTTTCATTCATACACAAAAAGTTAGCAGCTTACATAGTCAAAGCAGACAATATGCAAATTATTTGGTCTCATAGACAAAACGGTTGCAAACAGACAACAGCGTTACAATGGGAGGTTTAGTAAGAAGACATACGTATTTACTTCCAATGAAATATTTTTATTCTTCCTAGTTACATTGTGATATTTGTAAATGCAAAACAGGGCCATAGGTATGCTTTTATAACATGGAGCCAATGTGTTCTTTGCCCACGTGGTTGCATGTGTATTCTTTATTGTTTATAAGGAATAAACTATACTTTTTGTACACAAATGTACACGAGATATTCATACAAGACATTTGTTGCAGTTAAGTGATTTTCTCAAATTCTGTTCTCCCCCTAGGACATCAAACACCAAGATCGACAAGATCATAAAAGAACTGGATGAAGAGGTAGGAGGTTTTCTCTAAACATTTCTCTAAAGAACAAATTATAAATTTGATGTTTAATGTTTTAACAGCAGTCGTATTCATGAAAACTTTTATTTTTGGATCACATCTAAAAAGTGTGTTAATAGAATCAAACGAAGTTGGTTTGCTGTTCAGGGGCTAGATTAAGCACCGGTTTCTTCTTGCCACATCACAGCTGCTCTGTTGTTCTTTGCCACAGGCAAACCTGAGGAAGAGCGCAGAGGCCAGCATGTCTCTGCTGGAGAAGGACAAGATCATGCTGCAGCACAGATTCACAGAGTACCAAAGAAAAGCTGACCAGGAGGCAGAGAAGAGACGCAACTTGGAGAACGAGGGTAAAGATAATGAGCTGCTGCTGACGTACCATTCAGACACTGTGCAATTAAAGTATAATTGCAGAGTAAAGCGCGGAAGCAGCCACTATTTGAACATAGCTTTGTTGCATGTTAATGCCCTATCCTCTCACTATCACTTGATCTGGTCACGGCATATGCCCCCAAATGGATTACCTGGAATCCTGGTGTGACCTGCTGACTACAGATCCAGTTAACTGTTAAAACATGCGCATGTTTGTCTGACCCATTGATTTGCAGCAGAAGACAGCACTAAGTGGATTGACAAACTGTTAGTGTCAAAGACTTGATAGGCTGTCCTTGTGAAATAAGGGATGAGATATTGCTTAAGGATTAAAATAAGAGGCTATTATGCTCATTTTCAGGTTAATACTTATATTTTGGGTTTTTACTAGAAATCAGGCCTTGTGCATTTCTCTGTGGTTTGAGCTTTTGATACTTTTTTTGTATTTACATAGCACCTAGACCAGACCTGGGCATTGGGCGGCCCGCGGGCCACATCTGGCCCGTTGGCTGTCCTTGTCCGGCACGCATGAGGTTACCCAGAAATTAGAAATCAATACAACCGTAGTGCTTTTATTTTGAAGGCCATTTACGTATCAGTTACCCGAGTTACCGAGGTACCTTGTCAAAAACACCTGTCACTACCTACCTTTCAAAATTAAAGCACCCGTTTCACACTAGACAGCACCTTTTCAAAATAAAAGCATCACAACATTGTAAAACGCCTAGAAAGTGTGTGTGTGTGTGTGTGTGTGTGTGTGTGTGTGTTCTCATTTATTTATATATTTATTTGATTTACTCCACATTAACAGTCTTATCATAACATGTATTGTTATCAATAGCAGCTCAAAACCATATAATTTACTGTATTTCATAAAGCGGTTAAATTAATACTGAGCAGAATTTAGTTCAGAGTTTTGGTCTGGCCCCCGTAACCTTAGTGGTATTGGTCATGTGGCCCCTTGGGAAAATTAATTGCCCACCCCTGACCTAGACCGTCTTTATAATAAAAAAGGCATAAAAAATCTCACTTTTTAATATTAGTGACCTTTAAATGAAGCCATGTCTTAATTCATTTCCATCTGTTTTCTTTTTCTAGTATCAACTTTAAAGGAGCAGCTTGAAGATATGCGAAAGATCAGCCAGAACTCTCAGGCGTCAAATGAAAAGATGGTCCAGCTGCAGAATCAGGTATACAGTAGACGCATACATGCATTCACTCATACACACACACAGTCTGGACTGGTGGACGAGAATTGATGAAACTTAATTTACTACTCCTCTGTGTTGCGCTCGACAGATGGAAGAGGCCAACGATCTCCTGCGCGCAGAGTCGGACACGGCAGCGAGACTGAGGAAGAGCCACACGGAGATGGCCAAGTCAATGAGCCAGTTGGAGAGCTTAAATCGCGAGCTGCAGGAGAGGAGCCGTGCAGCGGATGGGGAGAAGGCCCAGCTGGAGAAGGAGCTCCTGCTGCTTCAGAGCACCCTGGAGTCGGAGAGGAGGAACTACAGCCTGGGCTCCGAGGAGATCAGGGAGCTGCAAGGTGACCCACTGACACACAAACGATGACGAAAACAATCCAGAGTGTAAATATCACTTTAAAGACAAAGACAGAGGTGTAGAGATTATAAAGTGACAGTTTGTTTTTCTCGTTCTTAGCGAGGATGGCAGGCCTGCAAGAGGACAATAAAAACTTGAAGCACAGCCTCTCCAAAGTGGAGACAGAACGCAAACAGGCCCAGGAGAGGAGCAATAACCTTGAAAAGGTATACACAAGAAGTACCAGTAGCATTATTTGTGCAAACACGTATGACATTTTTCCATGCTTCCAACTAGATGTCAATCAATGTGCTGTGTGTGAGTCTGTGTGTTTGTGTGCGTGCATGACTAAATGCATGTGTGAATGTTTGTGTATGTATACTTACAGATGTGTATGTGGGGGAGGGAGGGGTGGGTTTTGTAATTTTTATTGTTTGTTTTTATTCTTTTTTTTCTTTTTTGTAAAGCACTTTGTGTTGCATTTTTATGTATGAAAAGCGCTATATAAATAAAGTTTGATTTGATTTAGATAATGGTAGAGTTGTGTGTTCAGCTTGCCTTTATGTTTGCTTTATCATAATCCCTCCTCACAGGAAAAGAACAACCTGGAGATTGACCTGAACTACAAACTGAAGACCTTGCAGCAGCGTCTGGAGCAGGAGCAGACGGAGCACAGGGTGACGCGGGCACAGCTCACTGACAAATACGAGTCTATCGAAGAAGCCAAATCAGCTGCCATGAATGGTATGCCAGTCCTGTGTCGGAGCATGCCCCGCTCCACTTTTTTTTCCTCTGCTTTTTCCATTTAGTTCCCTTCTTTTTCTCAATTCCCACTTAAACTTCTCTGTCTCTTCATTTCTATTGCCTCTCTTCCTATATTTCAGTTAACTCCTTTCTGACCTCATCTCCCTCTTCCTGTTTCATCCTTCTTGTCTACAATCTGAACAGACTCACCTGCAGGGGATGTTTGGGTGGGAGGAATTCAGGGAGTGTGAGCCGGTCGGCATGTCAGGGCAGTGCCTCATTGCATATTAAAGCAGCAGGACTCTGAAGCAATTTTTTTTTTGCAACAGAATGATAATCTATCTGGGAGTCTTTCTCCTTGTACATGCTGGAAAAGGCTTAATTTCTTCCATGATAGGTACCTTCATAATTATTCAGGCTCATGATTGTCAAAGTTACTGGCTTAATCAGAAATGTCCTGATTTTTATCAAAAGGTTTAGACATTTTTTCATCTGGATTTTCAGTATACATTAACACCTTGTTGTGTTTTCAGTGCATTGTAGTTACAAAAAAAAACCAAACCAAATATGCCTCAGAATATTCCCTTTGTAATAGAAACACTTAGCGTTCTTGCTGTTTCTCCATTCGTTCATTTAGTTCTAGAATATAAAAAGAAAGGTATTGGACATAGGGGTGTGCCATATCGTATCGTTCACAATAATATCGGTATATTTTTTTTTGGTTAAAAAAAATGCATATCATGATATTGGCAACGTTCTTACTTCTTGATGTAGTGGTTAAAGTTGTTTTAATCATAAAAAGCTACTTACTCCCTAAAGTCACTAAACGCATGCAGCTTTCAAAATAAGAGCACAGTGTGTTAAGAGATTCCACCACAGAATTTACAAGAAGACTGTCAAAATAAGATGCCTTAAATAAAACATACAAGAACCTTTATTCTCCTTTACAAAATTTCATTAAAATATGCCCCCAGAACCCCTAAATGGTTATTTTTATTATTTGCTCATACTCAAGAGTCAAGAGTAATTTTTTTTGTATTTGGCAACTGTTGAGATTTGCACTTCAAACTACATTTTAGATTTTTTATTATTTATACAGACTAAAAAAAAAAATCATATTTTCTATGTCTTTTAAAGTATTTCCTAGTATCGTCTAGAATATCGTTATCACAAAAATAGCCTAAAATATCATGATATTCTTTTAGGGCCATATCGCCCACCCCTAATTGGACAGATGGATTCTTTCGGGTGATTTCAGGGTGACCATGTTGATATTCAGTCACTTGGCAGTAGAAGAAGGAAATGACTGTTGTTGTTTTTCTGTCACTGTCCTCCTCCAGCTGTTCAGTCGAAGATGTCTGAGGAGAACGGTGCGAGGATGCGGGCGGAGAGCCGGGTAGTGGAGGTCGAGAAGCAGTGCTCGATGTTAGAGTTTGACCTCAAGCAGTCTGTGCAGAAGATGGAGCAGCTGATGAAGCAAAAAGAGAGACTGGAAGATGAGGTGAGTAATTCCCTCTCAGTATGGCAGTCCACTGAAAGATAATATATTTCCACATCAAAATGTATAGAAACCACTGGACCTATGTTATATTTTGTTGAGTTGTGAATGTTTCTGTCATATAACCTTTACCCCCTCTAGTAAGTCCAACTTACACTTAAAGTAAATAAATAATGATAGTAATAATAATAATAATACATATTTATTTGACATTAGGTGGCTATATATAGAGATATAATTTCTTATTTTTTAAGTGTTGAGTATAAGGGGATAGGCCTAGATAAGTATTTTATACTTCAGCCTACTCCCTTTTTTTTCGAACCAAAATGATATAAGGAAATGCATATTGAATATTAAGTTAACTTCCGGGGAAATGCTAGATGAACTGTCAGTTTTTGTGACTCATACAATGTAAACGTGAATAAACTTCAACAAATTAACGTTTCCATGCACATTATAAATGATTGAGTCACCTCGGATGTTTTTTTAATTTGCAAAGTCCGTCTTTTGTTATTGTTTTGATTGAGCCCTTGCGACAAAAATGACATGCTGTGCATTTTAATCTTCAGCTGTATCAAATCAAGATGCCTTTGTGTGCCTTGCATCAGAGATATCTCACCTCTCTTGTGTCTTCCGTCCCCAGGTGAAGAGTCTACGGATACAGGGTGAGCAGGAGTCGAGCAAGCGCGTCCAGACTCAGAGTGACCTGAAGAGCCGCAATCAGGAGGTGGACCGTCTTAGGTGTTCAGAAAAGCAGCTCAAACAGGAGATCAACGCAGCACTAGAGAGTAAACGCTCGCTGGAGTTCCAGCTGGCACAGCTGACCAAGTGAGTGACCGTCGAAAATCAATTTTCTGTGCATAAAATAAACAGAATCGAAACGATGATGAATAGAATACTGCTACTGTTATGTTTGTATTATGTTTACACGGAACATTTGCAGTGACTTTAGCTCCAGTTAATATAATTCTGAAATTAACTGGCAGCAGCTCCAGCCAGGGGCTCTAATTTTCTGTTATTGCTGCACCGGCCAGTAAGGCTCTTTGGAAGTCAAGGCGTAAATTGCCCTACAATTGCCTGTTATTTTCAAATAAGTGCTATTATTCCAGCTTAGAGGGCGACTATGCCAAAGCTGTTCTGCAACACTGTTTACATCAAAGGATTAAAGTTTAGAGTCCAGCTCCATCCACTCGATTGCTAATCCTCTGGCTAGCGCTGCAGCCAGTGCCGCTGTTTGTCTCCGCCTGAAGGAAAATGTAACAAGCACCACAAAGAGGCTTGCTCTATTTGACTGGAATTCTTTATAAAGTGCTCAAACCTGCGAGCGTGTAAAATTGGCCATATGCAGAATGAATTAAGAAACGAATGCATTTGGATGATGTGTTAACAGACAATACAGAGGCAACGAGGGACAGATGAGGGAACTTCAGGACCAGCTTGAGGCCGAACAGTATTTTTCTGTAAGTATAAGTCCCCATTGTGTCTGTCCTTTTTTATTCAATGTGATCGCTGCTGGCTAACCCGCCTGTGTGTCCTCCTTCAGACGCTTTACAAAACTCAGGTCAAGGAACTAAAAGAGGAGATTGAAGAAAGGAACCGGCAGGTACAAGAGGCTCATAAAAAGGTGCAGGAGTTGTGCAGTGAAAGGTAAGCGTGTCAAGGCCATCGCTTTACTGGTGTAACCACTCAGCTAACAGTTTTATGTCCGATTGTTCTGAGCTTTTTATTGTTGGCTTATAAAAACAAATGACCGAATGGACAAAGTTCCTTACTGAGTGTTTTTTTTATCTTGGATAAAGGGACTCCCTGTCCGCCCAGCTGGATCTGACCGTGACAAAGGCCGAGTCAGAGCAGCTGGCCCGGGCGCTGCAGGAGGAACAGTACTTTGAGCTCAGCCAGGAGAACAAGAAGGCAACAAGTAGATATAAGCAAGAGATGGGGGAGAAGGAGTCTACCATTGCACGGGTGAGCAAACCCAACACTATTTCCAGCAATTTCATTTTGTCTGCTTCTGAATATTATTTCTTAGTTTCTTTTGTTCAGACAAGGTAAGTAGGAGATGTTTTTACCTGACATGTTTCGACTGACAACTTCAGTCTTCTTCTCCTCTGAAGAAGACTGAAGTTGTCAGTCGAAACATGTCAGGTAAAAACATCTCCTACTTACCTTGTCTGAACAAAAGAAACTAAGAAACAAACCCAACACTGCTGTATTATTTCCCCCGATATTTAGCAAGATGTAACTTATTTTATTGTCTCAATCTTTAATGGAGAAAGGAATAATATTGAGATTTCTCTGCAGCTTGAGGATT
Source organism: Centropristis striata (assembly GCF_030273125.1). Classification (NCBI taxonomy): domain Eukaryota; kingdom Metazoa; phylum Chordata; class Actinopteri; order Perciformes; family Serranidae; genus Centropristis; species Centropristis striata. The sequence goes on along the minus strand of NC_081527.1, from coordinate 20,960,320 downwards.
CCAATAAAACTCTGACCAAAGATGTGGAGAACCTCAGCAAAGAACAGTCTGAATTAAATGAGAAGCTTAGTGCTCAGGAAAAAGGTACCGTCCTTACCTAGACCTTCATGTCTCTTTGCTGCATTATAATGACATTGTTGCTCACGCCGAGTCTGTTTTCCCTCAACAGAGTATGCAGCTCAGAAGGAAGAGATTGCAAATACAATCAAGGCCAACTATGAGAAGGTCCTCAACACAGAGCGTACACTGAAGACTCAGGTATATATGTTTTACTTGGGAGGTACTTGCAAACACGAGTGACCCAAGTGGAGATCGTTGGCTCATGCTTTCCAATTATTTATCTTCTTTAATACATCAGGCGGTGAACAAGCTGGCAGAAATCATGAACCGCAAGGACATGAAGCTGGACCAGAAGAAGAAGGGCAGCACTGCCGACTTGCGGAAGAAGGAAAAGGAGAACCGCAAGCTTCAGCTGGAACTGAACCAGGAGAAGGAGAAGTTTAACCACATGGCTATCAAGTATCAGAAGGAGTTGAGCGAGATGCAGGCGGTAAGTTAAAGAAGTCTCAAAATACTAGAAGTCAGTAAAAGTCAAAGATGGTCCTTGTTTTGAATCTAAATCTCACGGCTTCGCTACCAACAGCAACTGGCAGAGGAATGCACATATCGCAACGAGCTGCAAATGCAACTGGACAGCAAGGAGAGCGACATCGAGCAGCTTCGGGAGAAACTAAACGACCTGCAACTGCGCATGGAGAATTCTAGTGTCACCAGTTTGCAGACGGATGAGACGGACAGCAACATCGCAGGTAGGGTCAACACACGGCCTAACTGGACACTGCTGCTGCTACTTCTACTATGCATAAGAAACTCCAGATTTCATCTAAAAAGTCAGAGAATTGCATACTGTACAAACGCATATTGTATTGGAGGATTCATGTTCAATACAACATTGAAAATAGCTTCCAGGGTCATAAAATGTTTCTTTTTCTTTGCTATTTTTAGATATGTTGTACCTTGAACATGCCATGCGATCTACGCCTTCTTGTTTTTAAATCGAAGCATACTCCAGCAAACTTTACCCTTCCCTCAAGTTTCATTGAAGTAATGTGTGCTTAACATTTTTCTATATTTCAACTGTGTGTTAAAAGCCTGACTGGCTTAATGGAAAATTAGAAAATCCCTTAACTTAATAGAAGTTATGTGAAGTTATATTGAGTTGGCTCATTATTACCTTTTTAGATTATCTTATTATTATGTTGCTCTTTATTCTTTGGCAGATGCTGTCCCTTTGGTACTGTTGGCATTTAAACATTATTTTGGATAACATCTTGTATTCTGAGATTTGTTACTTTTTTTTGTGTGGAGTGTTAAATCAATGCTTTCAGGATGGTTAGGAACATTGTGTATATTCAAAACAGAATACCAGGTCTTTACTGAACAGACTGTAGAAAGAGTGTCTGTGGTTTTAGGTTTAGCACATTAAGAGGAAGAAAGCCAAGGAAGTCACGCAGTTTTCTTTGTAAGTCACACTGCCAAACATACAGCTGTACGGTGACTAACATCCTCTGACACATGTTTTGTTTTATTTATTTAAAAATATGCCTCATTGTAGATCTGTTTTTATATTTGCTGGTGCCTGTGGTTAAATCATTCTCTCTTTATTTCCTTCATGTCCAGTCGGTTCTCCTTGCTCTTCTTATCTTTGTAACATCTATTCCTTTCCCTCTGTGAGTAACCGGGTGGACGAGCCCCTCTTGCCTGGTCTGTGCTGCAGCATATTGTGTTTGTGTCGTTTTGCCCCCGATTTATTTTATTTTTTTTAATTGGTATTATTTTGCTGGAGTTGAGAAAGAAATCTCTATTGCGGGGAATTCAGCAACACTTTTGAAAGACGCCTGATGGAGTGGAGAGACAAAATATCCGTCAAAACCAACAAACCAACAAAATTTATTTGACAAACTTTATGTCGGGATGTTGGGCAAAAGATGCTGGGCCTGGCAGAGAATTTGCTTAATGTCACTGGGTCAACCCCAACGGTAATGTAACCACATCAGAGGTTACCGTCATACAACTCGACTACGCCCAGTGTGAGGTTTACCACCTCACTCTCAGCACCTTTCAAAACATGTCTTGAAACTGAAAACGCTGTTCTTAATTCATGCACCGTGTGCTTCAAACACTTAACACTCTTATTGTGTTTGTTTTTGTTCTTGTCGGCATGTTCACCTAGGAGTTCTGCTCGTTTGGACACAAAGACCTCCCTCACAACGTCACATTTAGTAGACAAGCCCCTCTTAGTTCACTGTCCCCATTTACCTTGTGTTCAGCCGCATGCACCTGCTATAAGATAGTGTTTATAAGCTGCAATGCACATGGTTGTTTCTGTGAACAGAGTGAGTGATCAAGCTAATTGAAAGAAAATAAATACTAATTCCTGCTGCAAAATTTATTAAAGAGTTTTTTAACATCATTTGAAATGACAAAAATCTTACATGCTCTGCTAACATGCTGTAAGAAGGACTTATCGTGTCTAATGTGTTCTCCTGCATGGGGAGTATGTAGCAGCAGCATGGGATATCTAAACCAGTGATTCCCAACCAGGGCTACTTCTGCTGTTGCCAGGGGCAACATGGAAAGATTGTAGGGTAGCTCAACTATCTTTAGTATAAAAAAATATAAATTAGGGTTTCATTTAAAAAGATAAATGAATAAAAAAGCTGTAACACCTGAAGAGTTATGTAAGAGTATGTTAAAACTAATTAGCAAGATGTTTAAATGGGTAGCTAAAGTAATAAAAAAAAGTAGAAATTAATGTGTAAAACCATTGGGTAAACAGTTAAAATAGTTTGCTTGAAGTAAATTGATAAACTTCCTAAATTCCTAAAAGTAATAAATGGTTGAAATAGTTAACTAAAAGCAATTGATAAATTGAAATAGTTATGTAAATGTAATGGATAAGTGGTTGAAATAGCTAAAAGTATAGATAATGCTTCAATTTCTTACTAAAAGTAATGGGTACACTGTTGAAATAGTTGCCTAAAAGTATTGGATAAACATTGCAAATAGTTAGCTTAAAGTACCAAATAAATGGGGGAAATAAGTTAGCAAAAAGTAGTGAATAAACAGTTTAAATAGTTAGCTAAAAGTAACAAAAACAGGGAAATTCCAAGCTAAAATTTACGGATGAACGGTTAAATAGTTAGCTAAAAGTAACGGATAAATGTTTGAAGTAGTTGCCTTAAAGTCCTGGATAAACAAAGGAAATAGTTAGCTTAAAGTGATGGTTAAACAGTGAAATAGTTGGTTAAAAGAAACATAAATGTTTGAATTAGTTGTCTGAAGTAATGGATAAACGGTTCAAATTGTAAGCTAAAAGTACCAGATAAACAGGGGAAATAGTTAGCTAGAAGTCTTGCATAAATGGCTGAAATAGTTAATGTTAGCTAAGTTAAGTACTGACTAAATAAAAACAATAATAATAATTAGCTAAAAGGTAATGGATAAACGGGTAAACGTAGTGTGACTGATGACCAAGCCACTCTAAATATTTAATGTTAAGTAATTATAATTGTATGAATAAATGTCCAGTTTTATATTATGAATCAACAAGTTAATCTATTAGGGCTGTAGGTGTAGGGTTGGGAACCACTGATCTCAACTAATCTCTAATCATCCACTCCAGTGCAGTTACCGTAACGCTGGCAGAACTCCTCGTGGGGTTCATCTGCTATTTTGAAACAATTATGACCTTTGTCACTTAACTTTTCATTTTTTTTCCCCAGTTGAGTTTGGATTTAAACACTGCATGGCCTTTTTCCACACTGCATCTAACCTGCATAGATTTATGAATGTTGTTGCATTCTGGCTGCTTTTCAGAATCCAGGTTGGAGGGTTGGCTGTCCATTCCTAACCGTGCTAATATCAAGCGATACGGATGGAAAAAGCAGGTATGTTGTGTTTTTATTTGGCGTTTCCTCTGCGCACCTGCATTGTGTTGAAGTCTGTTATGGTTTGTTGAGAATGCTGCCAACCCCTCGAGGGCAATATCCGTCTTCCTCTCATTGTCCTTTAAAATATGTGCAGTATGTGGTGGTGAGCAGCAAGAAGATTCTGTTCTACAACGATGAACAAGATAAGGAACAGTCCAACCCCTCAATGGTACTAGATATCGAGTAAGTCCTTTCTTTTTACTCCTCCTTCACGGTCACACTTTTGTTGAAAAGGAGTTGTCCGCAGAGGTCATGTTGGATTGTGTTTACATTTCAGTAATAGTGTTGTTCATATGCAGTTGCTAATTTTGTGCCTTCTCATGCAGCAAATTGTTTCATGTGAGACCAGTCACACAAGGAGACGTGTACCGAGCGGAGACGGAAGAGATCCCGAGGATATTCCAGGTTTGAGGCTTCTTCCTGTGCAAGCGATTTCTCTTGATTTTTTTCATATTTTTATTCAGCCTGGACTTCCGATGTCAGATTCCACGAATCTCTGCTCAGCCTCAGAATTGCTTATTTTACTGCAGATTTTTCAGACTCTCTCTGTCTGTTTACATTCAGATTCTGTATGCCAACGAGGGAGAATGCAGGAAGGAGGCGGACATGGAGACAGTCCCTCAGGGCGACAAGACCAACTGTCTCCCACACAAAGGCCATGAGTTCATCCCCACGCTGTATCACTTCCCTTCCAACTGCGAGGCCTGCTCCAAGCCTCTGTGGCACGTCTTCAAGCCGCCTCCGGCCCTGGAGTGTCGCCGCTGCCATGTCAAGTGCCACAAGGACCACCTCGACAAAAAGGAGGACGTTATTGCTCCTTGCAAAGGTGAAGCCCTGTTCTTGTCACTCTAAGCTTTTATTTATTTATTTTGAACTTTTTATTTAACCATTTTAATAATTTTACATAACATTTCCTGACAGAATTTGAAGTAAGAGAAATCACAATAAACTTCCTGAGCATCATACAAGAAAAAAGTGTTAAGACATTACAACAAATACATTAAATACAGAAATAAGTAGTTCTGACATAACATAGTCATAAAGTTAGTGTTAATCTTGTAAATAAATAAAAATAAAAAGTTGAATATTTAGACAATCAAAGAAATAAAATGTCAGAAGTATTGATAATAATGACAACAGGCAGAGTAGACGATATATATAATCTGTGGCTAAGTAGGGTTTTTCAAATAGGCATCTCTTTCCGGCAACATTTCATCCCATCATCCTCTCCATCAGACACCCAGATATTGTGAAATGCAAGACCATCTTTGTATCACTCTAAGCTTTTATGATGAACAAACATGCGATAATTTGGATAATTCAGATAATTCAGTTGAGAGGGGTGTTTATACACAGACACAAATACCATAATATACCGCATGCCCCAGTAAACTGTTGTAAAGGTGTAAAACGGATACTGCACAAACCACGTGGTCTCTTTAGTGGGTCATAGGGCTTTGAAAAAATGTTTTTACGCATCCCGAAGTGAGTGTAAACCATCCCAAAATCTTCTTTGTGTTTTATCATCTATAGTTGTGTTCTATTTTGTCAAATTCAAAGAAATAAGAAAACAAAAGACAGAATTCAGAAAAAATAAGATTTCAATAAGGCAAGGCAAGGGAAATGTATGCGTATAGCACCATTTACGAAAATTGCATTAAAATATTCTATAAAAGCATTGGAAGCTGCATCAAAAGCAGATTTAAAATATATAACAAAGACGGTAAGATAAGATTGCTTAAAAAGAAAAATAATTATTATAACGTATTTTTCTATAGAAAAAAATATGATAAAAAGTACAGGTCAACAGGATTGATTTTAAAATATTCTGAATTATATACGCATATATTTACTTTTTGTTGTTGTTTTTTAGTCTATGTAAAAGCCCTTTGTAATCATAAAAAAAGTGTTCAATAAATGGCAGCATATTTCAGTTCAGAACTGATCTGGAACACCTTGTGCCTTTCCCTGCAGTAAACTACGATGTGACTTCTGCCCGGGACATGCTCCTGCTGGCCCTGACCCAGGATGAGCAGAAGAAATGGATCGGCCACCTCGGAAAGAAGATACCCAAGACCCCACCATCCACATTTTCAAGAGCTTCACCTCGATCTATGTCCACTCGCTCTGGACCAAACCAGTCCTTCCGCAAGAACCCTAAAAGCAATACAGGAAAGCTGAGGTAACTTGACAATTTGTGACCGACGTCTAGGCTTTTTGCATGACATACAATAAAGACAGTGTACTATTGTTTTAGGCAGTAAGTGAGGGGTGTGCTGCAGTCACAAGTCTTATTATATCCCATCTGGTGGGCTGAGATGTGGTCAAGTCAGTCGCGTGACCTGCTGTTTGTCTCCTGTGTTGTAGCAGAGCGCAGTCCAGCCTCCAAGCAGCAGACACAACATCCAGCACTTGTTGACAGGAACTTCTTCAGAAAGTGTTGATTTTTTTGTTTTTGTTTTAGATTTTTCTCTACAACTTTAAACTATTTATTAATTGTGTTACTGGGTGTTTCTAACACGAGACACTTCCTGGTTGCTTGGTTGCTTGGTTGACCCCTGGGCTCTTTCCAGTTGACACTTGGGATTTTTTCTAATTGGCACTAATTTGTTGTTGGGTTCCGTAACTAACTTATAGACTTACTATAGTGTCTCCGTGAGAATGGCCCCCATAAAGGATTTTACATTACCTGTCAAACATGATGCAAAGGTGTTAACGGTGTTGCAGTGACTGTAAACCAGCTTTTTTCGTTTAATGTCACTTAGATTGGGTTACTAACCAACATAAACATTTTGTCTCTCTTTTACTGGACACCTGTCTCTGTTTTTTTGTTTCAGCTAACCATCTGAACCGTTTGGATTTTTTTCTGGACTCTAAATTTTCCCTCCTTCCTCATCCTCAAAAACGGAGAAACCTGTATTATATAAAAAATCATTTAAAAAAAAAAGAAAACATATATCAATAAATATCCAGCGCTGGAAAAAAAATGCAACACATCAGACACAAGGCATCATGGACATTAAGAGGCCTGATACTCCAACAGCTTTCCATATTCAAGAGAAAACCGTCATTCAACTCAACAAACTTGCAGCTCTCCATTTCGACCAGAAGATGGCGCACTCGTCTTGAACTAAAGATGGACAGTGGAGCGATAGAGGGACTCATGTCATGGAGACGTTCTGTGTTTCATATTATATGACAGTTGTGATAGAAATTGGACGGTTTAAGGGGGTTTTGCTGGGACTCCTGCAAGTATGTGTTCAGTTTAAGGTACTGTCATACAGGGATTGTAGATCTGCAGTGAATGGTTGTGTCTCAGGGGTGGAAAATGAATATCAATTTTATAATTTGCCCCCCCAACTGACATATGCTCACGCTAAATGCAAGCAAACTTCTGTTTCCAGCTTAAAAAAAACAGACTGATGCCTTCATCTAATATCTCTGGCCTTTTTGCCTTCATTCTTCTAACTCTGCAAGTCACTTATCAGGTTTGGGACAGAGTATTGGGACATAAGTATTAGACGTTTTGAGTATTGAGTGAGGAGCATGCAAGATCATCATTTAAATCTATGCATTATTTTTATTATTATAATTATTTTTATTGCTCCAAGCCATAAGGAATATTCCATTGTAATGGCATATAGGAGTCCTAAAACTTAAATGATTTGTTTTTTTTCTGTTTATTTGGTACATTGTCTCTGTAATATTTTTTTCTTGTATTTTTTTTTGTAATGTATTGCCTTACATTGATTCATAGATACATGGTTCAAAAGGAAAACATTAAGTTAACAAATGTAAAACTGCACTGTTTGAATTGTAAATTATTTGTAGACTAAACAGGTGTAGCATTTGGCCCACCTAGTGCCTTAACGTTTGGATATTGATTTTACTGCCATATCTGTTTTTTTTTTTCTTCCTCCAAAACAAGACCAATCTTAACTCTTCCATCACTTATTTTTTAAGAAATCGCCACACATTTGTGGTTTTATCGGATTCTTCTTTTCTCTGGTTTGAGTATATAAAATATATATATTAGATTACCTCTTTATGGACACATTGCAATAGAGTTAGCGTGTCAAAACGAAGTCCCTCGACTCGGTTCATATCATAAGACAAATTTCGGGATGGTGTACCTAAAGCGAGCCCACCTGTGTCAATGATTGTCCATGTTAACAATTACAAGTTGTTTCTCTAACACGGTAATGTCCCGTTAATGCAAACCACCCCCACAGTGTATATAATAAGAGAGACATAAGGATTATGGAATACCTCCGCAATCTTTGTATTTGTAACTTTTTGTTCAGTTTAAAAAAGCACTGGAACTATGATCTCTTGTCTTGGATAATTTGCATGGTTAATTGCATTGGATTCCGCACTGATGGATATGTCAATAAACATATCTTTATCATCTATTGTATGCTAGTTTTCACTGTAGAAACACATCCCGGGTTTCTTGTTTTTATTATCTGTGTATGCATGGGTCCATCTCAAAACTTGATTACTAATCAAGCAAAGTTAGGTAATGGCACCAAGGGCCTGAAAGGTCCAGGCTTGCTGTGTACAAAGCATAGAATATATATAAACTTTTAAATATAATGCAAAGTGGTTTGTGCTAATATAATTTGTTAGGTGTTCTGGGAATATGTTGCACCAAAGCACACTTATCAGCTCACTTGTTGGTGGCCCCAAAGTGGTTTTTTTTTTATTTTACAATCTTGGAAAATGTTCTCTTCTCAAAGTCTAAAATGTAGTTTTGAGGCCATTATTTCAGTGTTTTTCTCACACCTTGCATGTAGTGTTTAATCAAATTATGACAGATGGGCCAGGTAACAGCTTGAAAAAACTATAAACATTTCACAAGGATAGTGAAGCCCAGCAGCTCTCAAGCAGGTTAATCCGTGGTGCATCAAAGGCTCAGGTGAGTTTTTTAAATCACCTGCTGGAGTTTTGTAGACTGAGTAAACCTCAGCAACAACAACCCTGACTCTACTAAATACAGTAATTAATGCGCCTGGATTGTGTGGGTGTGTGTGGTATGATGGGTGCACTGGATGCAGGCAGGACGGCTAGCAGATGTCAGCACGCATCGATAAGTTTCCCAGCGTGTTGTTGCAGCGTCATTCTGTTTGAATGAAGTTCAGACTGAGAACTAGCCAACTCTTCGTTCGCGCCCCGGTGGATCCAAACAGGAGAAAAACAAAGAGTTGAGGAAGTAAACGTTTGCCAAATATGCCGGTGTTTACAGGTACGGTGACAATTTAATACAACACATTAATTGCCATTGAGAAAGACAGTAAAAACACGAACTCTTGCACGTGTTTTAGTGCAGTAACGTAAATTGCATTTAGCATGCTAACCTAGCTAGCGCTAGCATGCTAGGCAGTTAGCATGCTAACGTTAGTAGGCAGCCTGTCAGTCATGTTAGGCCACTGGTGGAGTTATTATTAAAATGCAGTACTTGAAGTCAGGAGAACATATAAAGTGTAACACTGTTGTCACGGTTTGTTGATGTAGTTTACCGAATGTTTTTGGTAAAGCCGGCTACGCTAACTGCCATCTGACAAACCAAAAAGCAGCAACTAGCAGCCGCTAAGTGCTAGCTAACACTAGCTAGGTTAGCCAGTTGAGTGTGGTGGTTTAACTAGTTATTTAAAGGCAACGTTTCTCAGCGCAACTGTTTGTATTTAGTCGTATACTTATCAACTCATGGACATGTCTGTTTGTTTTTCCCGGAATGAAATTCACAGTGTAACGCCTTTTTTATCTAGCTCAAGTAGCCTTTGCTAACCAAGCTAGCCAAATCATGAGTGTACACTTTATTAGCCCTTTACTGTTACTGCTCTCAGGGAGACAACACAGCTCATAGAACACGAATTGCCGTATTATCATGATAGTAAGCTTATATTGATTTATAAAATGTCTAATTAGTCTATTCGTGTCATCACATTGACAGGCATACGGATGTAATGTCTGCTTTCACGTTGTGCTTTTAGCTCCATAGTCAGTTTTTAGCTTTCTGATTTCCATTGAGCACTTCACTGTTGCTAACTAGATGCTGTGTCATACATGGCAACAGTTTGATAAAGTTAGGATGTTTCCCAACACCTAGTATTGGGAGGTTAACGTGCGGGGGTGTGCTTTTCCTATTTTTTTTTTTCAGTAAATGTGAAATGGGGCAAAGAGAAGTTTGATGCAGTAGAGCTGAACACTGAGGAGCCACCCATGGTGTTCAAGGCTCAGCTCTTCGCCCTGACAGGAGTTCAGCCAGACAGACAGAAGGTCATGGTGAAGGGAGGCACTCTGAAGGTACTGACATAAACAACAGCCCAGCATCTGCCTGTGAGGTGCATGTGAAAAGTACTTTGCTGCAGGTTTTCTTTTCAGAAAGGCAATTTTCTATATCGTCACCCTGTTAAAATAATCGCCTAACTCATTTTTTCAAGTTTTGCAGGAAACACAAAAAACTTCACCAAAAGTGTAACACATGACATTTATTGATCATTTCACTCAAAAAGGATGTAACAAAGGATGGCTATTGGCATAGTAATAACACTGTGTGTAAATTATGTAACTTAAGAGAAATACATTTTTGCATAACATGCCTTTGTGACTTAAGCAAGATATGGTAACACTTTATTTTGAAGGTGTCTACATGAACAGTCACACAAGCCTGTCAGAAACATGACATGACAAGTACCATGAGCATTAATGTTACTTCAAAGTGTCATTAATGTTCATGACACATCCCATGTCATGTTTATGACACGCTCATGTCACTCTTATGTAGACACCTTCAAAATAAAGTGTTACCGTATCTTGCTTAAGTCACAAATGCACATTAAAAAAATTGCCTAAGTCACATTTTATTTTGACTTAGGCATAATAAATCCGCTTAAGTCACACATTCGACATAGATCATTATCTTAAAGGGGTAAAATCACATGATCTGATCAACTGAGGACGTAGGGGATTTTACCATAGGTGACATAAGCGATTATTTTAACAGTGTGGCGATATACTTATGATGTTGTCAACAAATCCCATGCAAAAGAAAGAGATTGTCTGTATAGTCAAAGTGCATTACAGCATAATAGACTCACATTGTTGTCCTAAAACTATTAAAACACACCAATGAGCAACACCACTGCATGCAGTGACCTGTCCCTGTAAATATTGGAAAGAGTGCCATATATGTATTAATTCAAAGCTGAAAATTGTACCCAACAAACGCAATGTTTACTCCTGTTTGGGTAGCTTGTTTCAAACTTCCATTCCCAGCTGTTGTAGGAATTTGGTTTATTTTGTTTTTATTTATGTATTAAAACATTTTTCTTTACCGCCGACAGGGCAGAGAAGTCATAAAGTATTGAGAGGCATTCAGGCTGCAACTAACGATTATTGTCATTAATTCATCTGCCTTTATTTTCTTGATTAATTGTTTAAAATATGTTCAAGTTGATGTCTTCAAATGGTATTTTGTATCTGGCCATTGGTCCAGAAATCCAAATCTGTTCAGTTAAATACCATGTATGACAGGAAAAGCATAAAACTTTCACATTTAAGAAGGATTCACCACCATGTGTTTGGTTTTATTGCGTAATAAATACTAAAATGGTTAGTCAATAATCTAAGTAGTAATAATTGCAGGTCTATGAGCTGTACTGACACATTATTAGCTTTGTTCTTTTCATGGAATTTTTTTGACGGTAACCAAAAATAACAACAGCCTTATCCTTTAATTGTTTTTAAGAAGCTAACCGACTTCTTGTTCTTGCTCTAGGACGACGAGTGGGGGAACATTAAACTGAAAAATGTGAGTGTTTAAGCCGTACTTGAACACATATAACAAGCACATGTAAGTTGACAGACCTAAATGTCCAAATGCATTTTAATAAATAGGTGAATTTCTGTGTGTTTCAATTATTTTTGAAGGGAATGACTCTGCTGATGATGGGCTCAGCAGAAGCCCTGCCTGAGGAGCCGGCTGTCCGGCCCATGTTTGTAGAGGACATGACTGAGGAGCAGCTGGCCTCAGCGGTGAGTAAGCCTGAAAATTACCACTACGCCAAAAACAAATATGGTAATTGCTGTTTTCTGCACTCACTTGGCCAGTTGAACATGTTTTCTTCGATGTGATGTTTGCCAAGCAGAGAGTATAATGAATTAAATATAGAGTCCATGCTGCTTTTTAGAGATGAGCTTCTTAAAATGAGAAGATTCGTCAGGTCAGCATTTGTGTTGATCTGAGAGATCAAGACGTAGATATGAAAACAACACTTTATAAAAAAAACATTTTTACTGAGGGGGAATTGTGCACAGAAAACTAAATGCATATGGACTACAAATTGCTGTGTCACTTGATACTGTGCTGCTGTTTAGTATACAGTCACGTCTCCTTTAAATGGCAAAGTGTCCTGGTATAAACAGACAGAGTAGCTGATTTGATTTTCTGTGACGATTCCAGTTCTACATTGAAAACCACACAAATGTAAGTATTTAATGCGTTAACAGGTTCCAAAGCAGCTCTCACAGCACTGTAGAGACTTAGCAATAATGAAAACCATGTGGATACGGTAATAAAACCTATAAATGATCTATGAAAATTCGAAGAATGAAAAAAAAGTTTAACAGCAACATTTTTTCCCATGGTTTCAGCTTCATTTTCCATCAGCTTTGTTTTTTGTGTTATAACATGATAATTGTGTGGCAAAATTACTTTAAAATGTGAAATTAACCTTTATCAGTGTAGATTAACTTATTCCTCTCTCTGTTATCGTCAGATGGAGCTGCCTTGTGGGTTGACTAACCTGGGCAACACCTGCTACATGAATGCCACAGTGCAGTGTCTGCGCTCTGTGCCGGAGCTCAAAACTGCGCTCAGAAGGTGGGTCTCAGAATATATTCAGAATTTTAAGAAGTCTTTTTTTGTCTTGTTTGTTTTTCCTTCCCCTGGTGGGTGATGCTGAGATCATCTCTCTCTTTCCTCCCTGCAGGTATACAGGTGCTCTGCGATCTTCAGGGGCAAATGCACCATCACAGTACATCACAGCAGGTTGGAGCCAGAGTGAACTGTTAACTTCGTGAAATCACAGGCAAATATAAATGTCTTCTTAAACTGACCAATGCATATGCAAACATCATGTATGTATCTTTGCATCCTCAGCCCTTCGTGACTTGTATGAGACCATGGAGAAGACCTCATCTAGCCTGCCACCCATTATTTTGCTGCAGTTCCTTCACATGGCCTTCCCACAGTTTGCTGAGAAGGGGGACCAGGGACAGTACCTCCAGCAGGTCAGAAACGCTTCACTACAGTTACTGTCACAGAAGTGTATATACCCATGTCATGTGTCTTGTTCCTACATTCTTGTAATAAACTTTGAATGAAAATATCAGGATATGTTCTCATTTCTTGGCATTGTTTTCCTCTTTCTTTTTTGTTTGTTCTGTCAGGATGCCAACGAGTGTTGGCTGCAGATGATGAGAGTGCTTCAGCAAAAGTTGGAGCCGCTAGAGCCAGAGACTCCCATGGAGGTAAAAAATCTGTTGTTTTTCGACAAAGATGATTGTGTGATGGATGGAAGTTAGTTGAAGACCATTAACATGTTCTATTTTGCTTTTTGTCTTTATAATATTTAGACCGAGTCAGGGAGCGGAGCTGCCTCTGTCTCTACAAAGAAGAACTTAATTGACCAGTATTTTGGTGTCGAATTTGAAACTTCGTATCCTTGCAGCGAGCATTTGTTGGACACATCTGTCAACATGTCATATCTTGGTTCAGTATTATTTAGTCATAAAGAGTCATAGTTGTGTGTAAAAGGTCTCCCCGCTGTGTGACATCACTCTACTAGGCTTTTTCTTAACTCTCCTCTTCAGTATGAAATGCACAGAGTCTGAGGAGGAGGAGCCAATCAAGGGCAAAGAAAGCCAGCTTCAGCTCAGCTGCTTCATCAACCAAGAAGTCAAATACCTAGCAACAGGGCTAAGGCTGGTATGTACCGACAGCTGAATATATTTTTATATGAAGTGAAACAAAGGAGGGTGTGTTAAGATGAGAAGACACTATGTCTTTGTAAAACGTGCTAATCTGAAATATGTTATTCATTCAAGTTTATAATTATGCGTTTTTATTCTAAAATGTAAGCTTTTCTCAAGCACTTTCAAGGTATCTAAACCAAAGATTTCCAAATATATATATTGACTATTTTACCAGCATCATCATATTAACTTTGATTGTATCTTTTCATCATGATTATTTAATGTTTGCTAATGTCCACAGTATAATGCTCATTGAAATTTAAGCATAGTGCTAACCTTGAAAAACCTTGAGAAACCTTTTAGGACTCTGCACGAACCCTGTGTACTTTAATGTTTGTCCAGAGAGAAATAAATAAATAAATACAGCATACATAAGACAAATTGAAATGCAGTTGGTTTGTTTTCTTCAAGGTAACCAGGATTAAATCATGTTTCTGTCTGTTTTCTCTCTGCAGAGACTGCAGGAAGAAATCACAAAAATGTCTCCATCCTTGGACAGAAATGCTCTGTATATAAAATCTGTAAGTTTTTCCATGCCTGTAATTTCTCTTGGACATTTGAAAGAAGTGGTCTTGTCTACTGCTACATTTACAAAAATGAGTTGAAATGTTTTCTTCCTCTTCCTCCAGTCAAAACTCAGCCGCCTCCCTGCCTACATGACTGTTCAGATGGTCAGATTTTTCTACAAAGAGAAGGAGTCTGTCAATGCAAAAGTCCTTAAGGTTTGTCTTCTCAATCTGTAATTTATAACAGGGCTCACTGTGAATGGCCATTAAAAAGTCTAACGCAGTGTTTGTTTGTTTTTTAAGGACGTCAAGTTCCCGCTCATGCTGGACGTCTATGAGCTGTGCACTGCGGATCTCCAGGAGAAAATGCTGCCAATCAGGTCAAAGTTCAAGGAGGTAGAGGACAAGAAGCTAGAGAAACAGCAGCAGAAGGTAAGGCAGATTGATAGAAGTCCTTTTTTTTTAATTGTCTCAGTACAGTTCATGCTCATCTTGGTAGCAGAAAGCCTTATCACACAGCAAAATTACCAGTTCTGTAGTGTCTCATGTATTTCTTTCTACTTCTTTTTTAACTAGGTGGTGAAGAAGCCAGATGCAGCAAAAGTAAAATATGAGCCTTTCTCCTTCCCTGATGGTATGTTGGGACATCCACACTGAAACCCTGCCAAACACACAAATACACCACGTTATTGTTCATGTAATGTATTTATCACAATACATATTTGGGGACAATTTCAGCATTAAAGAAGTATGCATTCCTCCATGAATATTTCATCCATAAGAAAGCTGATTACAGAGATTCTAGTTGATGATGAAGTTGATTCATTCTGGGCTTATTCATTCTAAAAAACACATCATTATAGGTACATTTTTAGATGTTTGGATTTATTTGTTTGTTTTTAGATAAATAATTTTTAAATTTAGTGTTGAAAAGGTCGATAAAATATCGGCCAAAATGGCCGATATGGGCCTTTTGACCAATTGTGGAAGAGAGAAATTAGCTATATGGCAGCTGATATATTTATTTTTGAGCTAAAATGAAAATTTTTCTATGAAGATTCTGCACCAAGATGACTGCAAAAGTACTCAGAAGGCTGCTTTTTTTAAGCATTTAACTTCATTAAAGAAGATTAACATACATTCAGTGGATTATATTGACAATTGACAATTCTAGAAATGGACATAAATATTTTTTTAAAATTGTATTGCTAAATAAAAAGTATTGCTATGTTCAGTTCCAGTAAAATGCTGACTATTTAAATAGATAATACAAATAAATAAAATGGCTATATAACACAATTTCTAAATCAACCTAAGCACCTATTTTCATTTTGGAAAACATGAACACTGATACTGATTTGTCTGATAGGCCAATAAAATCAGCCGACTTTGGAAATCAGTCTGGCTCTATATTACAGGGCAGAAAGCAGGCAGAAAATACTGTTATGTATTTCACTTACCAAAGATCTAAATCAATTTCTCAAGTCCTTGCAAAGTGTAATTCTGTCCCACAATGCTGAGCACCACACGTAGGCATCTGGCACTATAATGATACACGAGGGTAGATTTTCCCTTTTGTCAAGTTTGGTATTTCAGTCAATTATTATCTAAAGTTGAATGAACTGTGACGTCCTGCTGTCTCCTGCAGACATCGGTTCCAACAACAGTGGCTACTACGACCTGCAGGCTGTGCTGACACACCAAGGCCGCTCCAGCTCATCAGGTCACTATGTGGGATGGGTCAAGAGGAAAGAAGGTAAGCAGTTGTTCCACACACACGCATGTCGTGACTCAGATCAGTCACATATCATAAAAGCACAGAGGCACCTGTTGTACACAGATGTTCAGGAACTAAATGTTTCCCGTGGTCTCTGTCAGATGAGTGGGTCAAGTTCGATGACGACAAGGTGAGCTTGGTGTCTCCAGAGGATATCCTGCGACTGTCTGGCGGCGGGGACTGGCATATAGCATACGTTCTACTGTACGGCCCGCGGCGGCTGGAAATACTCGCAGAGGAACAGTAGCTGTGGAAGATTTCCTAGAAGACAAAGACAACATCCAACACGCGTATAAAATGCCATTTCCAAGCACTGTCTGCATAGATGTGCAATAAAACTGGTGTCTTTAAAGATTTGATGACCTTAATTTTTTTGTTTGTTTTTGTAACCAACACGGATGCTTGTAAAACAAATTCTGTCAAATGGTGTTAAATATTCAACTATAGTGGGCTTTGAAAACGGAGATATGACGAGAGGCAATCTCTGGACTGGATCCTTTTGAAAGGGGATTTTAAGTCTAGCTCTGCAGTTTCATTAAATGTTTTATACACATTGTATATTTTTTAAAGCCTTTGATAAGGTGCTCATATCATAAAAGCAAGATTTTTCTCTTTAGTCATTTAATCAACCTGTACAAAAATGCATAGCCAAGCTGTTGTCCTGGACATTCTGGCTTGTATCTGCAGATGTATTGAGATAAGATTTTCACGTTAACACTGTAAAGACTTGCCCTTGTTCACCTGTTGGCCCTCTGGGAAACTCGGGTTCAATCTCAGGTCTTTTCTTAAGTGCTTGGCTCACGTCATCTCCTGGAATTGTTCTCCAATGTATTGACAGATGAGGTTCTTTCTGCCAAATCTTCACTAATGCTTTTTTGGGGGAAGTGTGCAGGGAACTGGTTTAGAACAGACTGCCCTTGTGATGAACTATGTGTGGTTAAATAAAGACTTGAGATTGAAACGTGATGGTTTACTCAACAAGCCTTGAACATTGTTCTCGCTGACACTGACTTCAGACTTTGACATCCACACCTTTGAAAGGCTAAGCTTCACTTTGTTTCTCCTAAACACCCTGCCACAATGTGTAAGCCCTAACCATCAACACTCTGTAATAAGTTATTGATTGCTTTTCATAGGTGGTGAAAATAAACTGTTATACCAAAATGTGAGACTCTTTAATGTGAGCATAATGAATGGTCTGACAACAGTTTATTAGAAAAAAAACATTTATTGGATTTTTTTACAGTGAAAAAACTTGAGTTTCAACCTTGACTACATACAAAAACGTTAGCCTTCAATTACTTTTTGCATGAAAAAGGATGCTGCAACAATGTAAAGAGGGTACTGATTATTTCTGTAACAAATAATCTACTTTAAGCCTCACTGAGGTTGTCTGCAATCTGGGTGAAGCCTGCAGCATTGAGAGCTGCGACCAGGCTCTCCACAGTAGCTTGTGTTCCCTCTCTGTCCTGCCAGGCTACTAGCAGCAGTTTTGCCTGCATGTCAACATCTTCGCTGTCTGTTTCTATCTCTCGCATCTCCGCCGCCTTCATCTCCAAATGAGACGCCAGCGTCTTCCACTGGGCGCCCAGTTTGGCTGCGATGTCGTCCATCTGCTGGTTTGTCACCATCTTGCTCTGTATGCTCGGACCTGAAAGACACAATAGGGAGGATAAAAATAGACTCTTGATCTATAAAGGGCGGACATGAACGGACGCAAGGAGGATGAGGTGGTCTAAGGCAGTAGTTCTCAACCTTTTTGAGTCGTGACCCCCAATTTAACATGCATGTTGTCCATGACCCCCGCTCACTAAACACAATCTGACACGCACAGTTCAGATCACCCAAAAAAGAAACAAAATGACCAAATAAGACACGAATGGACCACAAAATGATAAAAAAAAAGACACTAAATGACCAAAGAAAAGACACAAATTGACCAAAAAAGACAAAATGTCAAAAAAAGAAACAAAAAGACACAAATTGACCACAAAATGATAAAAAAAAAGACACAAAATGACCAAAAAAAAGACACAAAATGACAAAAAAAGAAACAAAATGACCTAAAAGGACACAATGACCAAAAAAGACACAAAATGACAAAAAAAACCCCACAATGACCAAAAAAAGACATTAAGTGACCAAAAAGATTAAAACACATGAACACTTTAACACAGTGGAAACAGAGCTGACTTCCAAAATGATTTGGCAACCCCCAGAAATCATCTCGCGACCCCAATTGGGTTCCCGACCCCAAGGTTGAGAATAGCTGGTCTAAAGCAGCTACAAGGAGTTTTAACTGCTTATGAAAAAAAATCCTCTATTTGACCTACAAAAGCAAATGACTATCAGTGAGACAATTGGCTATTTGTATATAGTTAATGCCTTGTCAGATTCCCCTCAAAATCAGACAAAACACAGACCTGAATGGCCCGTGTTTACATTTTCACAGGCAAAGTTTGGCAGTGAATATTTTTTAGCCAGTTAATAAGAAAGAATTTCTTTGACATAATATTTAGTGGGGCAGGAACAGCAAAGACAAAAAGAAAATAATTGACCGAAGAAGAAAAAAGCTACAGTGATAGCTCTGGGGAAAGCTTTGGTTAATCAACAGATGGAAAGTATTCAAAACTGATCCTGAGACGGGTCTCTTCCTCCAAGACGGGTATGTAACATGTCTATTAAATGTATCATATTATATATATTATGGTTCTACATGAATATGTTTATACTTGTGGCTAAAATAAAGTTTAGGACCCAAAAAAAATACAGGTCAAGCCAGGGGAAGGACAAACAAAAGGAAAAGGTGTTAAATCTTTGAATTTGCATGCTGGGATATAAATAAATGTATATTTATGTATATATTCCGAGAGAAAATCTTTATTTTAAGATAATGAATTCCTCTCCTATATTAGTTGTTCACCTTCAAACAGTGATGGATATGAAAAAAAAGTGTGATATATGGCGGATATCACCCTAAACAAAAATGTACCGTGTTGAAAATTCAAACTCACTGTCATTGCCGTCTTTGAGAAGATTGTCTCCATTATCATCGTCGTCCTCTTCTCCTGTCTTGATCTCTTCAGAGGGAATATCCTTCTGCATTTATACAAAGAAAATCATTATATATCAGTGTTTGACCACAGTTTATGGCCATCATGCATGCATTGTATAACGATTAATACTGTTAAAAGTTATTAAAAAGAACCTCACCGGCAGTTCTTTGGCCAATTTGCTGACCATGCTGTCGAGGTAGTCCGCCAGGCTCTTGAACTTCTGGTTAGTTGGTTGAAAGAAGTGTGGACTTCTCCTGGACAGCAGCCTCAGAGCACGCCAGCCGTAGTTTGGGTTCCGCACAACCCTGCGTTCATTTATGGGAAGAAACAGAAGAGTCACACAAGGCAAGGCAAGTTTATTTATATAGCACCATTCGGACACAGGGACATTCAAAGTGCTTTACAGGGGCAAGATAAAAATACATGAAACACATTAGAAGACATTTAAAAGCGAATAAAAAAAAAAAAAAAAAGTAAATGTATAAAACATTTAAGAGCGAATGAATAAAAAATTACAGGTTAAAATGGAAACAGAAAAGTCTTCAGACTTGATTTAAAAGAGCTTAGAGCTGAGAGTTGCAGCAGACCTCACAAACTCATACCAAGAAGAAAACTGGGAATTATTGTTTTTTTGCATTACGAACTTACTTGTACTCGTCCTCCACCATGTTAGCAGGGTCGGCCTGTTCAATGGCCTCGGCAAAGAATTCATCCAGTGATGGCATGAACTCCCTGAATGAAAGACATCGGATGTAAACAAACAAGACCAAAACAAATGATATGCACTAAAAGGTGAACATGGTGCTTTGTCTTCTACACCGCTGACCTGCTGTCTGACTTGCAGGCCTCCATGTTGTCGTGGTTCAGGTTCCACAGTCGAGTCAACTCATCACTAACGAAACACAGAAGAGTGTGAGTGAGTAATGGAAGCAAACTCCACAGTGAGTCATACCACTTAAGCTGAGTTCATGAAACAAACACTGCAGTTTGAACCCGAGGCTTAAAAAGATAGTTCAGATTATTTGAAGTGGAGTTGTATGAGGTACCAACCAACAGTCAGTGCTTTAAGAGAGCATAGGACTGCTCATGTAAACTTAAAAACAGGACAGCAAGGTAAAGGAGGGAAACTATTCTAAATATACACTACTGGTCAAAAGTTTCAGAACACACCAACTTTTCCAGAATTTAATTGAAAATGATGCAGTTTAATGTCTCAGTGTACTCTGAAATGAATGCACATTTGCAACATTTAAAATTCTTTGAGCATGATAGTGTTTTGAGAGTAAAAAAAAAGATTCAAAATCACATTTTACTAAAAAGACACAAAATGACTAAAAAAAGACACAAAATGACCAAAAAAAAGACACCAAAAGACACAAAATGACTAAAAAAAGACACAAAATTACCAAAAAAAAGACACCAAAAGACACAAAATGACTAAAAAAAGACACAAAATTACCAAAAAAAGACACCAAAAGACACAAAATGACTAAAAAAAGACACAAAATTACCAAAAAAAGACACAAAATGACTTACAAAGACATGAAAAGAATTCAAAAATGGACAAAATAGCCCTAGACTCCATAGAGTTAAGTTGTTAACCCATTTCTTGTTCCCTGAAACCTGTATAATTCTGAAATGTACGTTATATTTTACCTTTTTTTATTTACCTCTGGCAGTTCACCACTTACCTTCGTACCCTTTAAAGCTGTTGATTTGACTTGAACTGCTTGATCTTCAATAAAAAAAAAAATGGAAAAATTGGGGTGTTCTAAAACTTTTGACCGGTAGTGTATATCACCAACACTTAAATCCACAGCAGTACATTCCATGCCTGTACTCCTGTCTGCCTCTATATACTGGGGGCATGCCGACCGCCATCTACTGTAGGCAGCACGCCGACGATGGAAGTACCTCATACAACTCCAAACTATCCCCTTTATATATATATATTTTTAAAAAACAGTATTAGATGACATACTTTCCCATGAAAATCTTGCAGTCCGGCCCTTTTCCAAGGAAGTCTTCAGGAGCTTGTCTTTTCCTGGTGGGTCTTTTGGGTTTGTCATCTACTGTCCTGTTAAAAGGGGAACAAGTAGGACAAACGGTCATTTGACATGCTAACCCAGGCTCACACACCACATTTGTCTTTTGTTGTGAAAATGGACTAATCCAGGGGTGGTCAACCTGTGGCTCCAGAGCCTCATGTGGCTCTTTAGGCCGCCTGCAGGGGCTCCCCGTGGCTGAGACAAAAAAATGATATATATATTTTTACATTAAAATTTTAATTTATCGATGGTGTAGACCTATTTGTATTCTTCAATTGTAAAATTGTATAGCCTTTTTACTGCATATTAAAAAAGTTTAGACATTTAAGTCAACTAAAATGTGTTTCATAGCTTACGAAAGTCTCCGGCCCGGCGCCTTAACCTTTAAGTTTTGTCAACTTTGAGTTTAGTTTTGAGTTGTCCTAGATAGACTAGTTTTCAATAATCATATTAATAATGCTCAATATGACTATTAATAATGTTGGCAGGCTAATTTAGACTTATTAGGCTGTTTAATTTTCATTTTAGGCTCAATATAAGGTTTGCGGCTCCATTCCGCAATTTTCTCTCTCTTTTTTTGGCTAACAGTGGCTCTTTAGTTCGTAAAGGTTGCCCACCCCTGGACTAATCAATAATGAATCATGATCACAAGTTTCTTACCTTTCTTTCACAAAGCTCGGGCATCCCTCATTCTTCCAGCCGTTCCAGTTCTCCTCTGTGTTGAGGATATGCTGTCAAGAAGAGCAGTTCTAGTGTCAGTAGTGTATGGACAACTCTCACAGCAAACTTGACAGAATGTGTACAGGGAAGTAATAATAGCATTCCCAAAGCATGTCTTACCTCAACCATGGTGGCAAATTTATCTCCGTCAGGTGGAATCTCCCTCAGCAGCTACAGAAGAACAGTCACAGATTAATACAGGTTGACTTTTCTCTCTCTGGACACAACAACAATCAAAAACTGTCTAACTGGCACCTATTCTACAATCTTTACAAATCAAACCAAAATTATTAGCACAGCTAGATGTTGCTGTTGGTAATTTTAGTGTGTTGGCCCTTTCAAAGTCCCTACTGTACATATCTTCAGATCCAGGTAAATATTAACATCATACACGCCTTTAATTACAGTAATGTCTTATGTAAGTGTGATTTAAGACTGACCTGATAAACCAGTTTAGTTGTCTCTTCAATCCACGTAGTCTGATCATCATTCAGAATGCAGCTGGAGCTGCACAGGGATGAAGACATAAAATGTTAACACCCAACAATTATTTCTATAGTGTTGGACAAGGTCATTTCAGAGAGATGCTTCACCTTTTAAACTTGACCTGACCCTTCAGGTACTGGAAGAGGATGAGGTACTGCAGTAGGATGTGCCGCCTGAAGTTGCTGTCGCTGAGCTGCAAGTCCATCAGCTGGAAAACGAATAGCAAAGAGAAACAAGTGAGGTGAAGCCCAACCCCATATGTTTGCATAAATACAAATGAAGACATTCAATACAGATTCAATCAGTGGCGTATACAAAAACACACGGCAGCTTGTTGTTTTCCGAGAGGAATGTAATTCCTCAGCCAGCCGTTAAACAGAACAGAACAATTCACGCAAAAGAAAAGCATAAACAACAATGGTCTTGTACAGCAGGTTAAGTCAATACATTGTTTTTTTTTTTTTTGGGGGGGGGGGGGGGGGGGGGGGGGGGGGGGGTTTATAAGGCAAAATCTTAAACCTGAACGCCCTGATTCAGACATATGCTACCTCACGACCGCTGCGCTCTTCCAATGAACGGCGCCTGGCTCTGCCCCCCGTTGGTCCAAGACAATCCAGACTCTTTGCACTTCTTGTTCCCTGCTGGTGGAACACACTACCAGTTCCTACCAGAGCAGGGGCGTCCCTCTCTACCTTTAAAAAACTCCTGAAGACCCAGCTCTTCAGAGAGCATCTTCTCTCCTAGCACCACATGATAATTCTACTCCTCAAAGAATTGTCACTAGCACTTATTGATGCACTAATAGCTCTTATTGCACTATACCTTGATTGTTTGCTTTTACTCTTCCTGTAAGTCCCTTTGGATAAAAGCGTCTGCTAAATGACTAAATGTAAATGTAAGTTATGACTCCTTATAGTTTTCTGAAATTTTAAGCCATAAGCCCTTGCAAATCCAGGTTTACAAGTTAAGCTTGACACGCCTCTTATGCCAAGTTACAGTTACTAACATAAGAGTGGACAGTGACTGCTCAAAGGAGGGGTCAATTATTTTTGGCCTAAAAAAAAGAGTTTTCTCACCTTCTCACTTGTTAGAAACTTTGCAAAGTAGACGTGCTCTCTCCCAGATGCTCTCAGCTCCTCCAGCTTGCTCTTGGAAGCCTGCATGTCATCCAATTTATAGCTCTTGAACACTGCCAAGGTCTCATCTGAGAACTGTGCGTGACAAAAAGCAATTTCATATCGACAGTGAGTCATGGTCTTTCAGCATCCAATTTGGTGTTTGTTTCGAGCTGACGAAATTGGAGAGAAAGGGAGCTAAATATCCTCTGCTTTTACGACCAAATGCATTACCTTGAGAAATGTCATCCAAGAGAATTTATCGTAACACTGCACAGGGTTTCTGAAGTAGTCCTGCAGCGTCCAGAACTTTCTGTACAGGTTGTAGTCGATTGGAATGGAACTGAAAGCAAACACAGACCGAGTTTTCATTAACATAAAAACAGCAGCAAGTACAAGTGTCATTTATTTATATTTGTTTTGTATTTTAGAGCACTTTAGACACTTTCACTCACCATGGTGCAGGAGCATCATCCTCTCCCATCTCTCCTTCCTCCACCTCCATGCCGTCTTCTTTTTCTTCTGTGTGCTATAAAACAAAGAACCATATATATATAAGATGAAATAAAAATTCTCAGATTGAATTTGTAATTCTCACAATCATTATCAACTATATATACAGTACAGGCCAAAAGTTTGGACACACCTTCTCATTCAATGCGTTTTTCTTTATTTTCATGACTATTTACATTGTAGATTCTCACTGAAGGCATCAAAACTATGAATGAACACATATGGAATTATAAACTTAACAAAAAAGTGTGAAATAACTGAAAACATGTCTTGTATTTTAGATTCCTCAAAGTGGCCACCCTTTGCTTACTAGAATATAAGACATGTTTTCAGTTATTTCACACTTTTTTGTTAAGTACATAATTCCACATGTGTTCATTAATAGTTTTGATGAATCTACAATGTAAATAGTCATGAAAATAAAGGAAACACATTGAATGAGAAGGTGTGTCCAAACTTTTGGCCTGTACTGTGTATATATATATATATATATATATATATATATATATATATATATATATAAATAAAACTTTACCTTCTGGCCGAGAGTGCTTTCCTGTTCATTTTTGTTGAACACTGTTATATTGTCCAGATTAAACTGGCTCTGTAGATTGAGACCTGGAACAAACACAAATGGAAGTACAATAAAAAATGTTAAACCTGACCAGATCGGGACATGGTGGCAATATATTATAAACTATCATGCAAAACATCCATGGGGGGTTGATGCTGCGTCTTTTTCCTCTAAAGACAACATACTGTACACAAATGCTGTGTTTACCTGATTTTTCAGACAGAGGGAAGAGGCGTGCCAGGAACAGCTGGATTCGCCCACAGAATACAGTATTCTGGGATTTGGACAGCCTCCTCAAAAGATCTACACAGATTGAGATGTGTGTTACAATCAGAGCTGACTTTTAAACATAAAAGGTCTTGTGCATTAACAACAATGACAAACTATCCTTACCATTACACATCCTCAACAAGTAGTTCTTCCCAGCAGTGTAAAAGGAGTTCTAGGAAAGAGAAAGTAGAGACATAGTGATCCAATGATCTATAACAGTGGTTCCCAAACTTTTTTTGCCATGCACCCCCTTCTATGTCCCAGCCGGGTTGATGCACCCCCAATCCCCCACACCATTAAAAGAAAACAAAGTGCAATACGCTTTTTTATAACCATATTAAAAGGCGGCGTGTTTAATCATGCTCTAAGGACCAGAACACACATGTAATAAAATAATCACTATCACAAAAATGCGCTCTCGCATTTGAATTAATCTGAAACACAGTAGCAGTTTCAATAAAATGCAACAAAATTATTCGCAAACTTTCACTTTTAAGAGCAAAGAGGATGATGACAGGCTCAGGATCAGAGGCAGCAAGCACATAAGTTGGGGAAAATGTAATATGTTAATAATGTTAATATTTTTAGCCGCGTTAAACAAAAATTGCAGAAAGTTTAAATGACCATTTATCAATTAATATTACAGTTTTTGATTTAACATTTTATAAAGTAAATGCTTTATTTACACGTCTTTATTGTGTGTGGGGGGAAAAATTGAATTGTGTAATTATCAGACCGCCATTAAATTTTTCATCTTGCGCACCCCCTAGCAGAAGCTCGCGCACCCCCAGGGGTCCACGCACCACACTTTGGAAATCCCTGATCTATAAGATGCTGGAAACATGTACTTTCTACTGTCTTTACCGAGATGTTTATTTACCGATTTCCAGGTGGAAACATTCTCCTCAACAAAAGAGAAGATTTTGTCACATTGGTCGAGAGGAAGACAGTCAAGCACATCTCCAAGCAGAACAAAAGGAGTCGTAGCAGAACAGATACCTGCAGGAAGAGAGAGAGACAAGACACTAAAAGCTTGTTCATAAGTCTGAAACTTTGTGTACACTGTGGTACAGTTTGGTTGTAGTGGACACCCAGTCTGTACTGATCTGATGCACATCATGACAACAATATCAGTGACATTAATGTAGGCATTATTTGCAGCAGTAGCAATGACAGATACATGTATTAAGTATAACATTTAAGATATACTTCAGGTTAGAACACATGCAGAACTACAATGAAATTCAGTTGGCAAATTATGAAGTGTAAAAGCAGAGCAGCTGGGCCATTTTAACTTACGTTTAAGTCTTTGAAGATAAATGTGAAAATACTTTTGATATATTGTGTTGAACAAAAGAAAAAAATCCAGTAGAAGTTCAGAATTATGGATCATATCAAAGATTCATCTAAAAAACATTAATGAATGATTTTAATTTAAACTAAAGGAAACAAACTTTATGGAAAAGGCAAAACTTTTTACATGTAATCCCATGGTGGGTGGGCAATTTGAATGGTATTGCTCATTCATTGTATTCAATGTTACAAGAGAAACAGTATGGACCTTGTTTACAATTCCATTTGATTAATCTGCTCAATAATATCATGACTAAATTGCATATTCATAAATCCACATTTTTTAACAAAAAGCCAAACTGTACAAAAGCCACAGTATATCAAGGAAAACATTTTATCCTTTTCTGATGGACTAACAAAAATGCTTTTAAACGTATAACCACTGCGAGTTTTAGAATGTAGTTATTTAACTTTATAATTAGAATTTTCTTTTCTTTTACATCCTTTTGTCCCCCTGGTGTGTTTAAAATAAAACGTTAGATTTCGTCTGTACACACAAGGTTTCTAAGACTTGTTCTATAATTTTTGATAAAATAAAGTAGATTTTTACCTTCTGTAACGGCATTAATACTCAGGTAGATGAGAGACAAGTATTCATCACAGCTCGTCTTCTGCTCAACCTGCAGACAACAACACAACATGTTTAGGCTGGTTCATGCAACGAAGTTTATAGAAACACACTGAGAATATCGTCACACTGTTAAAATAATCGCCTATGTCATTTTTTTGTCAAAATTGTTTTGTTTTTTTGCCTAAATCATCTCCTCATGACGCCTCATGATGGTAAAATCCCCTACATCCTCAGTTGATCAGATCATGTGATTTTACCCCTTTAAGATAATGGCCTATGTCAAGTGTGTGACTTAAGCGGATTTATTATGCCTAAGTCAAAATAAAATGTGGCTTAGGCAATTTTTTAAACATGCCTTTGTGACTTAAGCAAGATATGGAAACATTTTATTTTGAAGGTGTCTACATAAGAGTGACATGAGCGTGTCATAAACATGACATGGGATGTGTCATGAACATTAATGACACTTTGAAGTAACATTAATGCGCATGATACTTGTCATGTCATGTTTCTGACAGGCTTGTGTGACTCTTATGTAGACACCTTCAAAATAAAGTGTTTCCATATCTTGCTTAAGTCACAAAGGCATGTTATGCAAAAAGTATTTCTCTTAAGTTACATAATTTACATACATTGTTATTACTATGCCAATAGCCATCCTTTGTTACATCCTTTTTGAGTGAAATGATCAATAAATGTCATATGTTACACTTTTGGTGAAGTTTTTTTGTGTTTCCTGTAAAACTTGAAAAAACGAGTTAGGCGAATATTTTAACAGGGTGACGATATGTGCCCATTGATCTACTTACAAGCTGGTCTCCAAGCACTCCCCGCAGAGCCTGGTCCAGTGTGGTCTTCTTTTCAGCTTCACTGTAACAACAGTGACAACAGACCGTTAACTTCAGTCACAAAACTACCCATGTGATATGTATTCACAGCTCACACAGAGGCTAAATCAACATTACTTACTTTCCAGGGAACTGGTTGAAAGCATTTACCAAAGGTTTGCTGGTTTTACCAACCAGGGCATGTCTGGCGGACGCCTGTGGGTGTGTAAGAGGACATTTAAGAGAGAAAATGCGTCGTTAGAAAGCGTTTTGTTAGCTTATCTTAGCATCGGCTAACGTTGCCTGCTATGAGAACACAAGCTAACAGAACAAACAGTAACGGTAACTGACAGTAACGAGAACGCTACACGGCTACGGTGTTAGTACTAGCTTAAAGTATATAATAACACCTGTTTTCATTTTTAGAAAAGCAATCCCGTGATTTCTCACCGTGAATTTGTCTTTAGCGTCGACAAAATTAAATAAGGACGGCGACATCTTTACAGTTCTACAACCGGAAATGTCGTTGAACGTTTTCCGGTTTCTTCCGTTTGGAGGGCTGCACCCATAGACATATATATGTCTATGGGTGCAGCCAGGAGCTGATCATATCAAATCATATCATATCATATCATATCATTTCATTTCATTTCATTTCATATCATATCGTTTCATATCATATCATATCATATCATATCATATCATATCATATCATATCGTTTCATATCATATCATATCACATCATCTATACAAATTCAGACTTAAATAAATGTATTCCTCACTATTATAATCTCCAATATTGCTCTTGTCTCCAGTCAGCTTCTTTTGGGTATATTTGGTATATTTTTGTACTTGTAAAATGTGTATTTTTACACAAGTTGAGACTAAAATTATCGTTTTACTCATTATTATCTCAAATATCGTTCCTGTCATCTTGTGTGCAATCTGCTACTTTTGAAGATATTTTTGGAACTTGTATAATCTTTTTAAAAATATGTTTTTTAATCTTTATTGACACACAGTAAGTAACTTACTTCTTTGGGAGATATTTTGCACTTGTATAATATGAATTTTGTCATAAAATATATTTTTTGTTTAATATCACAGCTGACCTGTAACATTATTACTGGTAATAATTAGTCTGTCTAGACACATGCATTAATCTGCTCAGCAACTAAATTATATTTAATCCCCCCCCCCCCCCTTTTTTTGCCTCACGGTTAAACCAGAATTAATGCAGCAAGGTCTGCACCACCTACCACTAGTCTTTGTAAGAGGAGCAACAACTTCCTCCATCATACATAAATCTAATATGTTGCACATCATGTTTAATCTTAAAAAACAAAACTAACAAACACAGTTACAGCACCAAGATGGTTGTAGTCAAATTATAAAATTTGGAGAGAGTTCTTCATACACCAGATAAAAACATTAAGGAATATGGTTTTAAAAAACTGCTTTGAAATAAATGTGTGAAACCATCATGAATGTGTAGAAGCAAGACCTGACACTGCGCATGACGTTGGTATCACTCAGACATGGTTGTAAATTGTCGATATTGGGGGCTTCATTTACTTCTGTCTGAAAGACCTGAGTGAAAAGGAAAGTTATAATTTATTGTCATGTAAGGAAAGGGTATTAGTCTCACTGTAATTTGTTAGTTGGTGATGTAACTGGGATTGAGTGTGAACATGCAGGCCTAAATCCATTTAGCCCAGAGGGCGGCAGTGTTGGACTCTTTTTTTTCTCCGCTGTGGTTTAAACTGTCAGATCACACACTGCACGTGCACACATGTAGTACTAAAAGGTGACTGTGTGTGTGTGTGTGTGTGTTTGTGTGTGTCTGTGTGTGTGTCTGTGTGTGTGTGTGTGTGTGTGTGTCTGTGTGTGTGTGTGTGTGTGTGTGTGTGTGTCTGTGTCTGTGTGTCTCTGTGTGTGTGTACGTGCTGTACCCATGGCAGGATAAACCTGAAATCCACCCTTTCCTGATGATAATCCCTGCAGCCTTTTACATAACATGGTCATGCAGCTACCAACATAACACCTATGTCTTTTTAATTGCGCTCATTTAATAGATTTATTTTTAAAACTTGACTGAAATGAAAAGGCTCAGTGTTATATTACTCATTAACTGTTGGTCAGGTGATGTCACGTTGTATGTGCCCTCAGGGTTCTGGTTCAGGACACGGTGACAGTCATTTGGTATGTAATGTTTATGAGTCGGCTTCTCAGAGATCACAAGTGTGTGTTTAAACTGCTGTGTGTTACGGTCATACAGTTTAAATTACAACTTTTTATTTTTTATTTTATCAGATTTACTTTTCAAAAATGTCAGACAGCACATTAGGACCAGGGGAGTGATAAGCTATGTCAATAATTAAAGGCCCAATCAGTCATTAAAAAAAAAAAAAAAAAAGATATAATAATTTATTCAAGGTGTATTCATGTAGAATTGATAATTTTGTAGGTTTAGTTGAACATGTCTTTTTTTAGAATCAGAATCAGACTTTTAAGAAATGTGTTTGCTTTATAAACATTATTGATGCAATCAAACTTTTAACAACACTAGAAAAAAAAACTTTTTTTGATTTTGTTATTGCTGAGAGTTCATCTGTTCTCCAAAACTACGTTAATCAATTTAACATCAACATAAGTTTAACAGCAGTTTTCTACTCCGCTTTAACTTTGACTGAACCAATATAAAACCTTGCGGCCTGTTTTGATGTGTGTTTACCAAGCAATTTCACGGGTCAGGGCCTCTGAAGTAACTTGTAGCAGTGGGACCGTTCACCTTCAGCACCCTCTGACTCGTGTTTATAGCCGTGCCATTAAATGAACACAAAGGTGTTGTGCTGATGATTGGACAAAAACACTAAAGCTGGTAAAATATAGGCCAGTAGTGTCACGTACAAAGAGCTGAGGGCTCGTTTTCATCACATCTTTGTGGTCGCAGGGGTCATAAAAAAGTGGAAGTGAGAACTGTTTTACTCTGCAGTTTTGCCTGGCACCTTGTTTCTCAGAAGAAGGGTTGTGCACGCAGTTAACGAGATATCTAACTGCCCCCCTCTGGCACCCCCCTGCAGCCCCCCTTTCTGACACAGCGTTTATTGAAACATTGCCAAAAGCTGATGAAAAGCAGAGAGGGAGTGAACATGGCAAGTAGCTCACAGATAAGAGCCCAACATCAGTCAGTAAGTTGAGACGGGGTGACGAGGGGGGTTAAGGTTAACCCATAAGAACCCACGGTGACACCCATGTAACAAACACTTTAAATCTTCTAGAATCTCCCATATTCAGCTTTATGTTTCACCTTAACTCATTAAATCCCTAAGTGGCTGTGACTGGAAACAGAAATCTAAAAAAGTAGCTAATTTTTAAAAGCTTTTGTTTTTTTACCAGGCTAAGTTTAAACCCATTTAACAATTCTTTTTTAGGCATTTTTACTGCTTTATTGGATAGAGACAGATAGAAAGGGGGAGACAGATGGGAAGACATGCAGCAAAGGGACCTCAGGCCGGATTCGAACTCGGGTCCGCTGCAGCAAGCACACGGCTTTCATGGTAAGCCATCTACCAGTGTGAGCCACCGAGACGCCCCCATTTTACAATTCTAATATGTTAATAAGGTGTCCTTTTTTGCAATTAACCTGCTTTGACTATATTTCCTGAACAAATTAATATAAAACAAGTTACAAAAATATCGCTGTAACGCATACGTCACATCGGGCTTTTAACCTAAAAATCGTCATGGAAAACCTGATGTTGTCACAATGACAAATATGGTAATAGGCCACTCAGTTATTTGCACTATTTAAACAAATCTGGAAAGGAATTTGTTGCACTATTAATGTCACAATTTTGATATATGTTGTGAAGATGCAAAGAAAAATGCAAATCGAGTTTATTGATTTTAAAATAAGAAATATCATAAACATAAATACCATAAACGCCCAATGTATCGTATATGTCACATCACAGATCTTTGACATTTAGGGGTAGTATTTTTTTAAAAACATTATAAATGTGTTCTATGTGCTCCACTTGGTCTCTGGTATATCCCCCATCATTTTCCTTTAAGGATAAATAGGTCTGGGTTCTTATGGGTTAAAGATGGTGGGAGATGTTACTCTCTATATGTATATATGTTTGTCTCTTACTCTCTATTTTTTTAGTCACAACTCCCATAAAGGAGTAGGTTCAGAGACAGCTTTTTCCCCAGGGCTATCTCTGAACTGAACTCCACAAGGACAATTTACTGAACAATATCTGAGGACACATTTTTAAGCACAGCCCATGTAAAAAGTAAATTTTGTTTTATTTTATTTATTTATTCTATTTTTATTTTTTTCGTGTATGTATATATATATATATATATATATATATATATATATATTGAGTTTCTTATTTTGCACCAATGGGAGTTGCACTCCAATTTCGTTGTGTATATATACAATGACAATAAAGGCTATTCTATTCTAAAGTCTTTCTGTCTTTCTTCTATTTCTTCTGAAGACTTAAACCTTTAGGAATTTGTCATAAATATATGATTTTTGTTTAAACAAAAAAGGCTAAATAATTCCCTAAAACAACTGGGCACTGTAGCTTTCTGCAAATATTAGTGAAAATGGAGTAAATAGTGCATTCATTTGGGAGTATTTTCAGTTGCGGATTAATACAGATTTGCAGAGTTAGTATTTACAGCAGCAGGAGGTTGTATGTGGGATTTGGCTGGATATAAACAACAGTTGTCATGTTCATTGAGTGCAACAGTGTGGCTCATTAATGTGTTTTTGATAGTTTAAGCTTTTTGGCACAGATACATTTGGACAGGAGGGTCAATTAATTGATGGTTTTGATCTTTCTATTGGATTTGTTAACAATAAAAATACATAAAATATTGCCAGCCTTATCTTTAATTATATTGCTAGCAATTTGCAAAGTGAAAACTGGTTTTCTATCAGATAAACTGTTGAGGATGTTTCTTCAATAGGACATCTTTTTGGGTTAAATATTATACTGTAAACTTGTCACTCAGTTTGAATCAGGTTAAGCCTTCATTCCCAGTTGTTTATTTTGTCTAGATAAATATAATGAGAGGACCACTGAACACTCTCCCATGCCAAGTCATGGAATAATCAAGCTCAACATGAGAGCCAAATAATTTGATGAAGGACACTCTCAGACAAAATGACCGAGGGGCAACAGAAAGAGCATTGTCCATGTTGTTGAGGAAAAACTTCAAAACAAGAGGCTAAACACAATGCTCTGACCTCCGAGGTTAAGCACACAAAGAGGGGAGATTTTTTAGATTGGCCGCCGTCACATGACCGGCCTCTGAAATTCCACCATAAAAAAAAAAAACGTGAAGAAGTGTCATGTCCTATAAGGGAGATAAAGTCATCAGCACAGCTATCTTTCATTGATAAATTTAAAAGCACTGTAGTAGGTTTAT
Source organism: Centropristis striata (assembly GCF_030273125.1). Lineage (NCBI taxonomy): Eukaryota > Metazoa > Chordata > Actinopteri > Perciformes > Serranidae > Centropristis > Centropristis striata. Next base: position 20,927,023 of record NC_081527.1, on the reverse strand, counting down.
GATGAACCAAACTGACAGAGCTGTGATAACATTCAACAGAGCAGAGAAATATTCCTCCTTGAAGGGAGGAATGCCATAAAAAATGATGTATGTACTGAATGAAGATCTTTATTTTGATTGTTCCGGCAATTGCAATTAAATGTAAAAAAATATGTTGATTTATGCAGACTTTGCATGGCTATCTGTTGCATTAACCCATTTAAGCCGGGAAAGCAGATATGTCGTTTTGTGTTTTTTTCCACCTATCTTCGGTCTTTTGGCCAATGAAATGCATCAGAATACATGTGGGAGTGTCGCAATGCAACACTTTGATTAAAAAAAAAAAAAAACTATATTGAAGGTTTGGACAAATACACTCAACTTCTTATAAAAGCCACATGTATAAGCTCTCAAATATAGGTTTTACAGGCATTTTTTCCAGGCGTTTCAGGCCTAAATGGGTTAATGCTTATAAAGTGTTATATATATGTGGGTGATTTTCCATCACCTGCTTAGCTGTGTGGCAATAAGTGGAACTTAGACTTGACAATATAACAAAATGTACACCTTTACTCCCTCACAGGGCATTGTAAAATTATTTGGGACACGGTCATTTTGTTAATGATCATCTCACACAGAGCAGAATAATGGGAATGCTCAACAAAGAGAGATGTGCATCCAACCATAGCGGCACTCGAGCCCTCGATTGGTGTTTAAACTAAGAAATCCATTTAAACAACCTTGGCTGAATTGCCCTCAGACCACATGGCTTCTGTTGAGAAACGTCCGTCCAAAGAGTTTAAAGTCACTTGATGGTTATTCAATGATTAGCCCAGGGTGTGGGGACCATCATAAAACGGGATGTGAGAGGAGCCATGTGCGTAGATGGAGAGACGACATTCTTGTGACACAGCCAAACAGGAAATCTCCGTGATGGCCACATCTTTTTCAATCATCCTTATTCTTATGAAGAATCTAAAAGTGCTTCCATGTGCAATTACCTGATCCACATCCTTGTGTTGTTTCACTACAGAGAGATTTTTGGGATTGATGCCAAATACCTTGAATAGAATATGTGAGACATTATAAAGAATGTCAAGGTCAGGCATATCTAAATATACATTGCATTATAGTGGAAATATATATAAGGATGTGTTGACCTTTCTTTGAACATTGTTTGAGATGAAACAGTTGAAACTGGGTGAAAAAAAACTTCATATTATTTATTTATTGGTATGTATATTTATTTATTATTATATAATTTATTGGTTTAAAATACACACATGATAAAAACAAGCTGCAAAAACACTGCAATAACAAGAATACAGCAATATTTAAAGCATATCTGTAAATTATATGTTATTATAAATGTGCTAACAGACAGAAAAGCTAAATATTTTTCATTGTTTTGGCCCCTGAGTCAGCCCCAAGATGCTGTTACCTTCTCCTGTTATTTCATTCTTTTCATCTTCTGGACCATTAAGCAGGACGTTCCTGCATGTACGGAAGTTTTGTGCAAGTAGTTGCAAAAGGAAATCATAAATAAGAGCTGCTGCTTCGCCCCAGCCAGTTCACCTGGAATGAAAGCAGAGCTACATTTGTCTAAAACGAAAGAAAATGGGATTTTTAAAGGAAATAAAAGTTCAAAGTGTTTGGTGATATTACCCAGTGGTTATACATTTCATTCATATACAAATTCATTCATTCATTATTCTTGGGTCGTGCTGGAGCCGATCCCATCTGACATTGGGCGAGAGGCAGGGTACACCCTGGACAGGGCACCAGACAGAGAGAGACAGCCAATCACGCTGTCATTCACTCCTATGGGCAATATAGAGTCACCAATTAACCCTTTATCGGGCAAAGAACTATATTTGGTAACTTCAGGTAATATTTCGAGAAAAAAAATGCCAATTTACTAGATCAGAGGGGCAAATCTACAAGAAAAAAAAGTCACAGATTTAAGAGATTTAAAGTGGCAAATCTGCGCGAAAAAAGTTGCAGATTTACGAGAAAAAAGTGGGAAAAAACAACTTTTTTCTCCCAGATTCACCACTTTAAATCTCATAAATCTGCGCATTTTTTTCTCGGAGATTTGCCACTTTACTCTCTGAAACTTTTTTCTCAAAATATTACCCCCCTCCCCCGGGTCTGTATGTTTCTTTTACACAGTGGCGGTTCTAGACCAATTTTACTGTGGGGGCCAAGGAGGGGCCAGTGTTTAATCAGAGGGGCACATTAACACATTAAAATTGGCAAAGATAATATTTAAGCATTCAAAATCTTTATTTTAGCTTATTTAAACATCTCATTTAAGTATATTTGGAAGATACAAATACATTGATTTAAATAATGAGACTCGCATTCGACAATAGCATTACTCATTTTTGTGCACAATCACTTTTTTTATTTTGAAAGTGCAGTACAGTCAGAATGATCTTTATATATATATATATATATATATATATAGATATATATATTCACACACACAATATTTTATTGCACAATTATATTACTATTATACAATGGACACATTCTGGGTTCCTTTTGTGTACAATGAAATATTGTTCGAACAACATTTTTTTTTAGAATTGTTCCATTGTTCATCGTTATAAATTGATCATTTTATTATTAATTTGACACAGGGGCCACAGCAGGGGCCAAGGGCTTCTTCACAGGGGCAGTGGCCCCTGGAGGCCCCTGTGTAGAACCGCCACTGCTTTTAAACATTCTGGCTATATGTAATATCCTCCAATATTCTCTAGGGTTGAAATTTGGAATTTGCAAATATTTCAATGAGTGCCCTATTAAGGGTTAATCCTAAACTGCATGTTTTTGGATTGTGGGAGGAAGCTGGAGGACCAGGAGAGAACCCACACTGACGCAGGGAGAACATGCAAACTCCACACAGAAGAGCTGCGAGAGGGTTTTGAACCCACGGCCCTCTTGCTGTGAGGCCACAGTGCTTACCACTCACCACCATGTAGCCTCTCTGGAAATTATTCAATAAATTATACTCATGGGACCAAAATAAATTGTACAGGTCATTACAACAATCACAAGGTTGCCTTACTTGTAAATTTTGAGATTTTTTTAAGTCAAGTCAAATGTATTTCTAAAGCACATTTAAAAACAAACTCATGTTGTAAGTATTGTGTGTAAAATATGCATAAAACCAAAGTCAAGACGGTAAAAAACACAGGAAATTCATAGTGACAGTAGTATAACTAGTCAACAAACATAATTTAAACAATGCAGTCTCAACAGAAATATTCCTTGAAGGGAGGAAAGCTATAAAAATGATGTATATACTGAATGTAGATCTTTATTCTGATTATTCCGGCCATTGCAATGAAATGTAATGAAATATGTTGATTTATGTGGACTTTGCAGGTTATTATAGTCTCTTCCACTTGCATGGCTATCTATTGCCTTTATGCTTAATGTCAAAGTTTCAGTTACTGAAAGTGTTCTATATTTGCAAGACTTTTTCAGAGTTGTTTAAGGTGAGCCTCATTGTGACCACTGTTCTTTCACTTTCCTGTGTTTAACATATGTTTTAATCTTTAGGACTCTGTTCATGACCTCTCTATATGTATATGTTAGTTTTGGCACCGGCGATGTAGGCAGTGGCCTCTTTGTGCTTCTGCAAGTTGCCAGGAAAATACACTTACAAAGATTTATTTATACAAGTTAACATGTCACTTGTGTAGCTGTCGATGCAATCGTGATTTGCTGCACGTGCTTCCTGATCTACTGGCACACACACACACACACACACACACACACACACACACACACACACACACACACACACACACACACACACACACACACACACACACACACACACACACACACACACACACACACACACACACACACACACACACACACGGCTAACTTATGTAACAAGCACGGACATTCACGTCTTGAAGTGGGCAGCAGTTGCTTAGTCTGCAGGGACTTGGCTTGGGAACTGGAGGGTAGCAGGTTCAAGACCACGTTGGACGTGCAGACTGGTAGCTGGAGAGGCGCCAGTTCACTTCCTGCCAAGGTGCCCTTGAGCAAGGCACTGGACCTCAGGCTGCTGTGCTGAGGCAGACCATCACTCTGACATCTCTCCACACTGATGCATTAGTGAGATAATCAAGAAAAATAACAACAGACGGGAAAAATTAATTTCCCTAAGGGGACAGATAAAGTACATCATTATGTACTTCATTTTGAATCACAGGAATGCTGCCCATCGCCAACACTTAACAGGATATCACCTCACTGCAACACTTCTGACAGTCATACCAAAAATCTCAAGTAAAACAATATTTATATGTTAAAAACTTTAATATAGATTATTTTATTCTCATAACTGTTGATAGATGTACTGACTGCTGATAAAAAAAAAACATAACTCTGACAGTGATGAAGGTTGTGACTGTAAGAAGCATGTTGTCTCTTAAATAGGTTGTAAATTCTGGCTGTATCCAAATTTATATTGTATGTATAGTATAGTATGCATTCTAATTTATAGATGGTCATTTTTTTTTATCCTTGTAAACCCACATTTGCAATCTGCTAGACTAGAGATTTCTGTCTTATGACGGAAAACTTATAATTTATAGAAAGTTGCTACAAAAAAAAATCTCATATCAAATCTTGACTCTTGATATTAACATGTCAATCAGACACATCATCTTTTCCATTTATGCTAAAGCAAAGAGAAAAATCTATATAAACAGTGTGTTTAAATAACTATTTAAAACATACATATAAAACCAATATTTGTATGCATACTTCCTTCTGTTTTTACTCTCCTGTCTTAATTACTCCAATCCCAGCAGTACTTATTCTTTCCTAAACTCAGTTAGACTAATCTAGGAAACTGAATAAAAGTTTGACTCTTGAATCCTGCCTCTTGTGAGGACCCCTGTGGTGTCATCTGCACTTTAGTCCTGCTGTGTCTCCCTCACTGCAGCTGATTGGTGTAATCTGGAACACCTGGGCCCAGTGTTCCCAGTGTGATTAAACCACAGCTTCAGCTTTGTCACTCTCTGTGGCTGACTCCCCGCTCTGCTGCTACAGGTTTTCTTTGGCCATGTTGCCTTAGTTTACCTTTGTTTTACACCTTTACCCACTTAAATTTGGCTTTCATGTTGTCTCCCTTTCGGTCATGGCCACTTGAGCCAGGTAGTACACTATTTTGACCTTTGAAAGCTGTTGAATGTTCACTGTTGATCTGATTGCTGTAAAATTCAACCAGAGATTGAACATAATTGTTGTACGATTCACTAACAGCTGCAAAGTGCCTGAGCCTCACTGGTAGCCAGCAGTTACTCACCTGTCACTGCAATCACACTTGTGGTGGAATGTCACTAAGTACATTTACTCAAGTACTGTACTTAAGTATAATTTTGAGGTATTTGTACTTGAGTATTTCTATTTTATGCAACATACTCCACTATATTTAGCTGACAGCTTTAAATACTTTTCAGGTCAATATTTAACATGAAAAACCATGATCAATTTAAAGTGATTAGACTTTTTCAATGAAACCTTATAACAGTATATTAAGTAGTTAAAATTAGATTTTTTACAGAGTTACAGAGTTTTAGAGAGTTATTACATCAATAAATAATGAATATATTTAGAACATATAAAACAATTTGAGTGGGTCCATTCTGCATAATTAGTATTAATACTTTAAGTTAATTTTTATGCTGATACTTTTACTTACGTAAGTTTTGAATGCAGGACTTTTACTTGTAGTGGAGTAATTTGACAGTGTGGTATTAGTACTTTTACATACGTGATCTGAATACTTTTTTCCACCACTGAATCACACAGAATAAAATGAAGCACTACAGTCACTTTATTTGGCTGTAAAAGACAAACAGCTACATCTTAATGCAAAAATTAAGACTTTAGAATTGATGAGAATCAATGGTTTATACAAGATTATCATTTGTTTTAGGTTAAAATAATTTCCCAGTCAAAAAAGGTGAAGAACAGATAAGGAGGACCCCTTATCTTGATCCGCTGAATCTAGATCCATTAATAGCGAAGGATGCAACCGCCCCAAGCATCTAAACCAGGATGCAGCAGACACATCCGATGGCACTGATGACTGAAGTGATTGCAGCGTCTGAGTGTGCTCCACTGATGTGCCCCAAGCTCTTCATCCCCTGAGAAACCTACAGTAACACACCAACTTCCTCTGCAGCCCCAGCCCTCCCACTCTGTTTTTTTTAGTTCTGCTATCTCTGCTTCAAATGTTTCGATGTATTGAACCAGACCTGGGCATTGGGCGGCCCGCGGGCCACATCCGGCCCGTTGGCTGTCGTTGTCCGGCCCGCGTGAGGTTACCAAGAAATTAGAAATCAATATAACCGCAGTGCTTTTATTTTGAAAAAAATAGCAAACATTATCATTAGCACTAGAGCTAACAAGCACTTTTACTATAGTTAAGATAACAAATATAGCCACTAATATGTATGACAGAATAAAATAAACTCTAACAAACCTTGTGTCCTGTCAGCCGCCACTATAGAAGCCTTTTTCATACTTTATATCAACTTTATGTGAATTACTACGCACTCGTTATTATTTACCGTTCGTTTTTTCATTTAACCGTTCTACCGGTTATTTCCTGTCACTACCTTTCAAAATTAAAGCACCCGTTTTACACTGGACGACACCTTTTCAAAATAAAAGCATCACAACATTGTAAAACACCTTGAAAATGTACAAACATGAAAAAACAATCCGTATAATACAAAAACAAATAGGAAACTTGCTAAAGGTCATTTACAGTTGTGTTTAAAATAAATGGAAAAGTGATACAGTGATTGGAGTATATACTACTTTTTACTGCTATATTTGATTTACTCCACATTAACAGTCTCATCATAACATGTGTTCCTATCAGTAGCAGCTCAAAACCAGATAATTTAATGTATTTTATAAAGTGATTACATTAATATTGAGCAGAATTTGGTTCCGAGTTTTGGTCCGGCCCTCTGCAACCTTCGTGGTATTGGTCATGTGGCCCCTTTGGAAAATTAATTGCCCACCCCTGTATTAAACCAACATGTAGGGGCATCAGTACAGTGAAGAGGTGTGTGTGTGTTGTAGAAAAGAGATGAAAGGGGAAAAAAGATGCACTGCAGAAAATTTCATGCTTTATGTTGAAAAGCATCTTTTTTTATACAAATTGACAGTATAAAGTAGGAATTTCCACTCAGACTTGCTCCCTTGAACAGTCTCCATCATCCCTCAAAAGGGGCTGATGAATTTCATTTTGCTGTGCTGAGCCACAGCAGAACAGGACTCTTGTTTTTTCACTGAAGGGCTCATCTGTTGGTGCCAGCAGATAATTATACAGAAGAGCTGCTGCCACTCCGCCACTCATTGGGCCTGCCCAGTACACCTGAAAACAAATAACAGGACAGAAATGCCCCTGTTTCAATAGGAATGAGTCCAACTCTTGCAAAAAAAACAAAAAAAAAAAAACATTTACAGCTCCACAATACATACCCAGTGATCATCATAAGACCCCAGTATAACTGCAGGCCCAAAGGATCGAGCCGGGTTAATACCACATCCTGTGAAGCTGATCTGTAAACCATATCAGAGGAAAACACCACTTGCCTCTCTGGCTGTAACACCGGCAGATTACGCACACGCACAAGCCTGATTTACAGCCAGTTCATCCGATGCCAATCCATTGTATCAGGCGACAGCAAGATGGAGAAATCATCTACCAAAATAATGAGTGTGGAAATGTTTTCATTGACTCACCCCAGCGAGGTGTCCCAGCCCTACAGACAAGCCGATGGCCAGAGGGGCAAATCCAACGACGTCACGTCTTTTGTCTGTGACAGCGAGCACGCACAGGACTAGCTGCAGGGTGAGCAGGAACTCTACAGCAAAACCTTGAGACGGGGTTATTTCATTTAGCTGCAAAAGAGGAGAAAACACTTCAGTTTGTTCCCTGCATCTTAAAAACAAAAATAGATTATTTTGTCTCCGCTTCTGCAACTCTTGCATCATGAAAAACCTTTTGAAATCTTTACTTGAACTTGGCATGTTTTTTTTAAAAAAAAAAAAAGCAGTTTTGGTTGCCTGACTGATTCAGGACTTAAATTACTGAACAAGCTTTCATCCTGTAAGCACTCCCCCGCTGAGAGAAGGCCTGCCTTTGTTGCATGAAAGGTACAAACCAGGAGTGATGATTAAAATTTGACATTTAAATTAAACAACTTATCACCAGCAGTTAGCAAACATGGAAGAGATTAGAAACAAAACTTAAGACGACTTAATGACTGGATCAGGCTGGAGGCAATTCCCAAAATGCCACTCAGTCTAAGCTGTACCTGTCATTCATTAGGAGAGGAAAATTGAAAAGGATGGATTTCTCTTTACCTTGTTAATGCCAAGTGAATCTGTGGTTATTGGCCTGATACCATACACAATGGCACTGCCAGCCACTGCTCCCAAAGTCTGAGCAACCGTGTAGAAAAAGGCTCTGAGCAAACTCATCTGGCAGCTGGCCAGGAGGCCCAGAGTGATGGCTGGATTCAGGTGGGCGCCGCTAATGTGACCTATACTCTGAGCTAACGTGGCAATGGCCAAACCAAAAGCAAACGCCACTTTGAGCTCCTGGTCGGGATAAGAGTTATTGCGGTCTCCAATTATAGCTGAGAGGCCAATGAAAACAAAGATGGTCATTCCCAGAGTCTCAGCCACAACCGCCCTCCAAAATGCACACGTTTTAATTTCCGACATGGCTACTGTGGTAGCGTCATGCTGACAAAGTGATTTTGTTGTTTGGATGAAACACAGAAACTGTGGCACAGGCAGAGATTTGGTTCCACCAGCATCCTGATTGAAACAAAATCATTCACCAGCATTCATCAAGTGTGTGGCTTTAAAAAATCAGGCCTGATTAGAAGCAGCTGAGAGATGTACTTCAAGCAGAGAGAGTGACCTCCAACGTCTCCTGTCGTGTTCAGGACTTAGAAGACACAGCTGCTTTAATTCATAAAAGACCTAACTGTTATTTTGTGTGAGAAGAATATGTAAAATGATGTGACTGGGGTAATTTTATGCTCATAGGCTGAAACTGCCGTTGAAGAGAAATCAGTCATGTAGTCATGAATAATGTGTTTTATGGGATTGTATTGTATTTGTGTCTTGTAGTTCTACGTTCTTTGCTTTTAATGTATGTACCTATTCTTGCATTTGTGTCTTGTAAGGTGTTTTGTGTATTTTGTGTTGAGTTGAAGTAATTAAAGCCCATCTAGGGATGGCATTGCAATTCATAAATACTGCGGTGTGTGTCACTGCTTTATACACATTTGTCTCAATTCTAATAAATATATAAAAAAAATATAATGTGCTTTTAAAATATAAAGGCTGTGCTTTATGGTACAAAATATGCAGCAAATCAGCAGCTTGTGTGCATAATTCAATTCATGCTTGAACAAATTATAAATTAGCATTTCTGCTATAATTCCTGTAACATAAAATCGAAAAAAAGGCTTCCGTGTGATCCAGTAATTGAAAAGCCATCTTCTTATTTGGCTTCTAATTCAAACGTGTGAAGGACACTCATTAAATGTGCGAAGAACAATCGCTGTCCATTATGCAAGTCTTTGTAAATGGTTTCCCGAGCTTTCAATTTACTTATTCTATTCTGAGCATGTGTCATGCAGGGCCGGCTACATTGAAGTTATAACATCAGTTATGTGCCGCTGTGAAGGAAATGGGACCTTTTGAAATTCACAACAAGGAAACCAGCTTCCCATTCTGACTTTCTGTGTGAATGGACTGACAGGTTAAAGGGTCACACTGCTTCTTGTGTTCTTCTCAGTAAAAAAGAAAGAGAAACCTGTCAAAGAGTCACCTGGGCTAATAATGCTCCCGCCAATAAAAGAGCACATCTCCATTTTTCTTCATAAAATAAATTTACTTGCAGTTTCTTGAGTTTTAGATTTTCTTGCTATATTCTATCACTGAAAAAGTGGTTCCATCTTCTATTTGAGATTTAAAACCCCTCCACAGATATGTTGCAGGTGTAACTATCTTGCATTTGCAGACAACATACCTGAGAGGAGTGATGTTAACACCATTGGGAGCATGGGAGATGTGTTGCTTCAGAAGAGCAGGAGGGTAGTATGCTACACATAATAAAGTGAATGTGATAGGAGAGTGGAGAGATAATCCTGGAGACCTGACAGAGAGGACGAAGGTTATACTTTGTAGTACTGTGAGCAGGAACAGCTCTTTGAACCTGCCAACTAACCTGTCAGACAATATTTAATTTGTTGAAAAATCACCTTTTTTTTGTTGGTAAAACTGCCAAGTCCTACTTCCACCTAGGCTCTGAGTCTACAAGTCTACAGGCAGTCTACTGGCTTTCAAGTGACCAATGTTTCTCTGTTTCCCCCTGGCTTTCAGATGTAAATCAGACAGAAATATGACCCATCCCCCTAAAATCTGGTCTTCCAGAGGCAAAAATAGCATCAGGATGCAGGTTTCCTGAAGAACCCCTGAGAGGATTTATCATTCTGTTCTTCCATGAGAGTCAGACCTCAACCTAACTCAGAGATTATAACATGAACACAATGGATTTACCCATGCAGAAATGGAAGCAAGTCAAGTATATAATCAATATGTATGCCGGTCTGTTAAGCAGAGTAAAATGGTACTTACAGCTTCAAAGGTTTTCCCTCCCATTTGCTTGATATAAGTACAATAATAAACATGGTGAATAAACAGGAAATGGAAACAGAACAAAAATAATCCCAAAACATTAATTAAAGCTTGTTTGAATTGTGATAAAGTATATTCAAGCATTCAGTGAGTCCAAGTTTGATTTCTCTGTTACGCTCCAGCTGTTTATACAGTGTCCAGGTCAAACGCTTGAGTTAAGATCCCAGTCCCAAGTGGACCTGTCCATCCAGTCTGCTGGGAAAAAGACACTATTGAGCTTTCAAGGTTTTCCTAGAAGGTCCCATACTGTAAAAAAGGCTTGCTTCCTTTTACACAAGTAAGTTATCCTTTGACAACTGTGCTTTACATAAAGTGCCACAACAGTGCTGTTACAGTCATTCCCTGGCTGCAATGATGGTGTAGAGACACTAAGAGTGGAGATGAAGAGGACCTGGAAACTTTTTTGGGAGAGGGCCTTAATACTTTCAATTTGTTGAGTTTTTGAAATGGATGGTTGTATAAAAATATTGTACTGCAATTTTATTTGTTTGGTTGATTTTTGCAAACTTCCCTAAACTGAAAATTGTGAAAAATAAAATAAAATAAAATAAAATAAAATAAAATATTGTTTAATTGAAAAATAAAATTAAATACATAAATAAATAAATAAATAAATAAATAAATAAATAAATAGGCAGGCACTAAAATGCAGGGTTTCAGGGTAAATATATGTATATTCAGACAGACTGTATGACAAATATATATATATATATTTTTAACATTAAAGCATCTTAACATGTTCTAGTAGAAACATGAATAGAGTGGAAATCTAAGCATGAGCATAATATGTCCCCTTTAAATAAAGATTTTACTCACATTTCCCTTTTACATACTCCCCACTCACAGTGATGTCATTTGGTTTCTTCATATCCCATGGTGCCCTCTTGCACCAGAATAACTGACAGTCTTTACCTACACATCCTTGTTAAATATGCTGATACAGGGTTTAACATCTCTGAAAAGTCATGTCAGCAACAATTGTATCTTTTGCCACAATAATAGTGAGGTACACAGAAGAATGACGTTGGATGATTGTTGTCCTGCAGCTTTTTTTTTTTTTTTTGAGAAACAGTGACTCGAAGAAATATCCTGTATGTGCTGTTTGTTGGCTGCTAGGTAGCAACTCTCACGTACCGGGCAGCCTGCCACTGGACCTGTTGGAAACATAAGCAGGAGAAGCTATCCATCAATCAGCAACAACAGCTGGACGGTGCAAAGAAAACACTATTAGGCAGAAAAGAAAACTGAGTATCCAGGGCCAAAATGTAGGCTAATATTCCTCAAGGACTCTATATATATATTATATGTAATTATTTGAATATTCTGCAATGTTGTCATAGAGTCGAACATGTTTTCCTTTTCCTCTCAGCTTAAATAGTCACATTAACCCTTTATCGGGCGAAGAACTATATTTGGTAACTTCAGTGGATATCAAAATGAAGTCCCCATGTCTCTCTGTGAGGTCGTAGAACCACATGGATAATAATATTTTGAGAAAAAAGTTGCAAATTGACTAGATTAAAGTGGCAAATCTACAAGAAAAAAATTTGCAGATTTAAGTGATTTAAAGTGGCAAATCTGCCTGAAAAAAGTTGCAGATTTACAAGAAAAAAGTGAAAAAAAGTAACTATTTTCTCACAGATTCACCACTTTAAATCTAATAAATCTGCACATTTTTTTTCTTGTAGATTTGCCACTTTTATTATTTTTTATTTATTTTTTTCTCTCAAAATATTACCCCCCTCTCCGTATGGTCCGTATGTTGTTGTTTTTTTTTTACACATTCTGGCAGTATGTTATATCCTCCAATATTCTCTAGGGTTGAAATTTGGAATTTGCAGGTATTTCAATGAGTGCCCTATTAAGGGTTAAGGAGAATTCTCAGTCACAGTTTATGCTGAATAGATCAGTTATTTGTACTGAAGAAGCTGTGGAGACTATAGGACTACAAGCCATTGTTTACACACACACACACACACACACACACACACACACACACACACACACACACACACACACACACACACATGCACGCAAACACTCAACCCTTGACACCAGATAACACTAATATCTCAGATTTAGCTCTTGTCTAATCTTTGCATGTTTATTTAAAGACCTGCTAATCACTTTTGGTGTGATAGCAGGTTCCGATCTTGATTTCATTTTTTTAGTAGATTTTTTTGTTTTGTTTTGTTGATTCTACAGCCTTACACATATTTGCTTTTTCACTTTCCTGTGATGACTTCACTTTTCTTTCTCTCCTGCACAGCTTTATGTCATCTGTCTTCGGGTTTCTTCTTTATTTGTTGATTTATCATGCATCATTTAATCAGCATGTAGCTTTCACAGCAACCAAAACATATGATACTTTTACTGATTACAACAGACATGTTGATCAGTGAATAAGACATAGATGCTTTGGACTCTGTATGTATATATGTGCATCCTAAGCAAATAAATCCAAAGCCCCCTTTCACACATGTACAGCAACCCTGAACTTTTAAGAAGATTACTTTATTAATCTCGCAATGGGGAAATTCAACCTCTGCATTTAACCCATCCTTTTTTACACACAAGGGAACACACCATGCACCTGGGGAGCTGTGTAGGGGGGTTAGACTTTACCTGGAGGAGCTGTAAATGAGAATGTAAATCAGTTGGACTGGACATTAAATAAACCTCTCCCTGTCAGCTCCCTCCTTCAAAGTCCTTGTAGTGTCCGATTGAGTCCATGTGTGAACTGAGCAGGCCATGTCCAGTGAATTCGTAGCTTGTTTATTTTATTTTATTTATCTAACCTTTATTTAACCAGGAAAATCTTATTGAGATTAAAAATCTCTTTTACAAAAGAGTCCTGGCCAAGACAGGCAGCAGCACAGTTAGTTACAGACAATCATTTAAAAACAACAGAGAACATAAAAATAGAGTCACAGTCAGAACATCATCAAACAAAGCATGTACAGACAGAAGAGCCAGCTTCAACATCATTAAGTAAGGATTTAAACATGTTAAGAGAAACCAGCTCCTTAAGTTTTAGTGCATTTCGCAGCTGGTTCCATGAAAAAGGAGCAGCATAACTAAATGCCCTTTTCCCCACTTCAGTTGTGAGTTGACATGTTGTGTGATGTCCGATGTGATATCAGAAGACTACAATCAACAGAGAAGATGAGTCTTTTATCAAGATGCCAAAGGAGATGTCTAACTGGAGAGAGGACAACATTTGGAGATGTCTGTCAGAATGTGCTGTCAGATTCATGAAACAGCAAGAGACTCAGTTGTTTCTGAACAAATAACAAACCAGATCTGTGACTGTGGTGTAATTCAACTAGGCCATGCCCACTCACCTTAACCAGAACTGAATATTTTCATATCGTGAAATGGCAACTTCAAGGATTGTTTGGACCGGATTCCCCGGACAAACCTCAGGGGCCTCAGACCTTCAGGGGCTCTAAAACCCCAAAGTTCACAGTAAGAGGCCTGACATATAATGTTTTTGTTCTTGAGCCCATAAAAGATCCACCTGGCCATGAATGAATCTGAAAAAAAAATCATAAAAATCACACACAAGTACACTGTAAAAAAATTTGTGTAGAAATAACAGTAAAACTCTGTTAAATAAATCAGAAATAGGGTGTAAAATTAAAAATTTTATATCACCATATTAGACACTTTTAATTAACGTAAATCAAAGAATAGCACAAAACCTTTACTTTTTTCCGTCATAAACTGTAGGAAACACACAGTTTTGCTGTAAAAATATAACATTTTCATGCAAAATTTATGGAGAAATAGCATGATGTGTGAATTAATGACACAATTACCCTAAAAATAAAGGGACTACTCAGTCTAAATTTTACCGTAAACAGATTATTTTTTACAGTGTATTTCAGTTCCAAGATATTGTACTCTAATCACATTTGTGATTTAATGGGATATTTTCTCTTTTTTAGCCAGATAATGAAACTTCCTTTATAACATCAGGCCCCAAACATTTATTCATGTTTGGTATCTGTATTACAAGAAAGCACATTCAGTCACAGCTGTTAACAACAAGTGTTTTATTTACTTAAAAAAGTGAGAGGCATTTCAAGAGTGCACACAAAATACATTATCCATCGTAAATATAAAGTGATAGAGACACATAGAGAATAGAAAAATGGCTCATCTTAAAATACTGATATGGGAAAACATTTCAGCACACTGCTGAGTCGGGATTGTCACGCCCTCGACTTGTGTGTGTGCTTGAGCTGCTTCTGTGTGCGTGGGGTCAAACAAGGGAGTGAATTAGAGGGAGACACTAACTGACCCGTTACCACAATCCTCATTGGTATTTAAAAAAACAAACAGCACAAAAAATCCTACA
This sequence comes from Centropristis striata, assembly GCF_030273125.1. Lineage (NCBI taxonomy): Eukaryota > Metazoa > Chordata > Actinopteri > Perciformes > Serranidae > Centropristis > Centropristis striata. The sequence goes on along the minus strand of NC_081527.1, from coordinate 20,911,908 downwards.
CTACAATTCAAGAGCTTTTCTTTTTACAGGAGCATAAACATGTACAATGACACTAAGTGGTGGGGAAGTGTTTGGACTATTTCGTCGTCATTTCAACGGTTGTAGTGTCGTTGGCGCCGTTGACTTCGTAGTCGCCCACTGGACCGCTGACCAGGACCTTGACACGCTCAGGGAAGTCATCGAATTTGGGCGAGAGCAGGAAGTCGTATATGAGAGCTGCTGCGACACCGCCGCACATCGGCCCCACCCAGTACACCTGCAAAGATCCCTCTGGTTAATATCTGGTATGGTCATGTGCATAGTTATCACAGAAAAAGATTCCAGTCAAGTTCAACAATAGGAATGCTATCACTGATTAACTAGGTGATGGAGTCATCTGTCTGTTATGGAGTTATTTAAGCTTGACGTGTAATATGCGTACAGAAAAATGTGAGACATGTGTAAACGAGCGTGTGTGCTTCTGTCTCTGACTTACCCAGTGGTTCGTGAAATCGTTCAGGATCAAAGCCGGACCAAAGGAGCGAGCGGGGTTGATGCCACAGCCTGTGTAGCTGATCTGTAATCAACAACAAAGAGCATAAGAGGATATCTTCAGCTACATGCTCTGCTGGTGTAATGGAGTCATGGGTGAGGGGGATTAGCTAAAACAATAAAAATGCATGAAATATTTTACCTCTATCATATCTATTGGTTGTTGGCATTGCTCATATGTACTGTGCCTGATCCAAGATAAACATGATACTGCTTTGAAGATGGTTATATGGTGCAACTTACAGCTGCCAAGTGTCCCAGGCACACGGAGAGGCCAATGGCCAGGGGTGCAGAGCCGCTGACATCACGCCGCCTTTTATCAGTGACTGCAATGACACACAGCACCAGCTGGAAGGTTGCCAGGAGCTCGATGCCCACGCCTTGGCTGGGGGTGACACCATTGAGCTGCGAGAGGAAATCCAAAACAACAACAGTTTGTCAGTCAGTGTCAGTTAGACGGAGAGTTTCCCATCACAACCACTTCCCATTTAGCAGCCGCTGGCAAGTCTGACAGCAATTTGGCAGCATGTCACAACACTTATTCATGTTTCATTTGTGGAAAACCTTATCATTGTTGTACACAATGAGCAGATTACATGCTTTGACACTCACAAGCTTTATAGAGAAGGACACAGCTGATGTTGCACATCAGCGATAGGTATGCAGCATGCAAAACTCAAAAATGTCCAAGAGTTGACATATTTTCCTTTCAGCTGTTGCAGTGTGGTGTGCTTTAAACATGTGTCATCACTTTTCAATAATAAGCAATGACAGGATGTCCAAAGAACAACACAAACAGTGCCAAATGAAGTGCCTACATCCTCACAAAAGTCTCAGTTTTCACTGGAAGGTCAGGTTTACACTAAAAAGGCACTTGAAATACATACTGCTGCACAATTTTGCAGTGAATCACAATTCTAAGTAGCGTGTGATGTTTTACAGCTCCAACTTTTTAAATCACATAATCTGTCAACAGCAGTAATATGAAATGTACTTACAGAGTTGAGCCCCAGTGCAACAGTGGTGCTTGGACGTGCTCCATACATAATGCCACTGGCCAGAGCTGAACCCAGCATCTGGGCCACAATGTACATGATTGCCTTGAACACACTGATCTGGCAGCTGGCAAGCATCCCGAGAGTGACCGCAGGATTCAGGTGGGCTCCACTGATGTGGCCTAAACTCTGTGCCAGCGTGGCGATGGCCAGTCCGAAGGCCAGCGACACCTTCACCTCTTGGTCCGGGTCAGTGTTGTTCTTGTTCCCGATGGCTGACGAGAGGCTGAGGAAAATGAAAAGGGTCATGCCGACCAGTTCGGCCAGAACGGCCCTCCAAAAATCCTTGCTCTTGAACTCTCTCATGGTGGTGCTGGGAGTGTGGAAGTGTGGCTGTAGGTTTGAGATCTGAAGAAGTGTGTGTACTCACAAACAGCAGCAGGCTGAATATATAAGGCCTGGGCTGATAATGGTCAGTGGGCGGGCTTAAAAACATTCAAAGAGAGGGCCACACTGAATTAATGAGAAATCCAAAAGACTGGTCTTTCCCTTCCCTCCCTCCTCCTCCCTCCTCCCTCTGTCCTCCGGCCCCTCTCCCAGTACCTCCCTGTGCACCACTTTCTGGTCTTTGGACTTTTGTGAGTAATACTGGGTCCTGAAATAGCTGTATCCAAAGATAAACTTTCCACTCATACAAGCATTTACAGTTTTACTGCAAAACCTCTAGTTGTCAGATTTTTGCTGAAAAATATTTGTTTTAAATTAAAATAAATTAAAGGTACTTTAATTCTAATTTGTCCTGTTAATGTTTTTTCTGCTGCTGTAAGAAGTTGCACAACTTTTAATCCTGCACAGTGAATCACCACACCATGGGTCACTGACAGCACATAAGGGAGAACCAGAGAGAAGCCAGACAACTCCCAAATAGTCAGTTCAGGTCCCACCCTTCCCTCCACAGACAAGGTTTTCAAGCTTTTACAAGACCACCCAAATTACACCTCACATGCCAACTCCGAGGCACACTTTGAGACACAGAGAGAGAATCAAAATAATAAAAAAACACAATACTTTCATTTCATTATATAAAAAATACTTCTGTTTTTTTTTTTTTAAACCAGAAAGTGGAATAAATTGTCTTGTGTAAACTTTAAAACAAGAAAAAGAAAACTAAAGGAGACAGATTTTAGCAGATTTTTTTCAGCCTAAACAAACAAATAGGGATATCATGTCACTGGATCACAAAAACAACATGTTTATTTATTTATTTTAGAGAATAAGGACATAGAAAGAAGGGGCCTATTTCTCGATGGAGCAACAATAATTCATTAACTGAACGGATGTTTGCTCAATAATTATTAGATGTACTGCAGAGGGGGGGAACAAGTACGAGCAGGGTAAAACATCAACTTTGAGAAACGAGCTGCCTGTTGCACCTGGACCTCAACTGGAGGGGAGGTGGCAACAAACAGCAGCAAGGCGGCTGCAAAATCTGTCATGGAGCATTCACTGTGTGGTCTTTAAAAATGTTTTACATCTGAAGATATTAAGTGTGTGATTCAATTCAAATTAAAGAGATTTACTTGTGTTACTCAAACACACATTTACACTGACTCAGTGTAAAAAGATTTGTAAATATTTTTTCAGCAGCATCAAAAACAAATTTACAACCTTTGGATTATTAACTGTGCCAGGGACAGGGGACAGGGACAGTGAGAACCAAACGCAAAACTATTGCTTAACTTTATCTGGCAGTTTCATATGACGTTCTGTAAAACCACAAGGACTAAAGCTGAGCTCAGTACTGTGTCATCAGCTGGCTGAATAAACGTGTGCCAGTGTCCGTTGTGCAATATTCTTAGGAATTGAATCAATTTTTGTGTGTTATTCATTTTTTATTCACTTCCATCGAATCAATATCTGAATAGGGAAAGGGAAATGATATTTTGAGTAGTTACTGTGGGAAAATTACTGACATACTGAAATCTACTACATTTTATGCTTCTTTATACTGAATCTGCAACATTTTACAGGATATTATTGCATTTTTTTATGCCGCTTTATTTGTTTGACAACCATTGTTACCTTTTACTTTGCATATAAACATTTTATATACAAAATATATGAATATCTTTAAAATATAAGGTGCATTATAGCAGATTAAACTGCCAAACAATATATATAAAAAATTAAATTCAGCTCCACCTTGACTGGATAATTATATTATCTATGGATTCCAAACCTGAGTATATCTATCTATCTATCCATCTATCTATCTATCTATCTATCTATCTATCTATCTATCTATCTATCTATCTATCTATCTATCTATCTATCTATCTATCTATCTATCTATCTATCTATCTATCTATCTATCTATCTATCTATCTATCTATCTATCTATCTAAAACCAGAGAAAATATATTGAAACCTAAGAATATATATTAAAAGTCTGAGAATATATATATATATATATATATATATATATATATATGCATATATATATATATATATATATATATATACCCTACACTGAAAATATTTAGTGTACCATGTTATTTGCTGACAAAACTGTGATCAGTATTGTGTTGTGAATTTAAATAAATACAGTAATATACTGCATATTTATTTCTAGTTACACACTGTATTTCTAAAATAAAGTAAAACTGAAAGAAAAAGAAAAGAAAGAAAACTTAAACTTCTGAGGTTTAACTTATGTGGGACATTTATTTGCAATGGTAACACATACATATCACTGAATATAGAGCTACAAATATGATTTTTTATTTTTTATTTTGTTTGAACTATTAACTGTTTTTATTTAATATTAGACTAAAAGTGGTGAGTGTGAAAAGTGTTTGAACTAACTAAACACCCATGTGACCTGAGTTTTACCTGATTCATTTCATCATTGAGTTAATGTCCGGAAGGATGTGTGGTAGCCAACAGGAAGCATTTTATTACTGCAACAAAATAGAAGAAGGAAAATGGAACTTTATTTTTGGCATTGATCACTTTAACTTTCCTTCACTGTTAGCCAAGACATTATGCAGAATGAAGCAAATAACAAACAAACTGTAAGAGAAGTTTTGTCTCCATGTTATTGTTTGTCCCTGGCCGGATTCTAAAGAGTGTAAGAAATTATAAAATTAATCTGAAAGACCCTATTTGGTAACACTTACCAATAACCAAATAAAGTAATGTTTATAGATGGTTTATAAACCAATTATTAACCATTTACACAAGTGCTATACATATTTAATTGTTAAACCAATTTTTTAAAGGTATATGGATCATTTCAAAATCATTAACATACTTAATATGGTGTTAAAAATGTTAGAATGAGTGCAACTAAAACTATTAATTATAATTTAATTGTTTGTTAATGGTAAAGTAACTAGAAACTGACATTAATATACCATCTATTAGCCATTTATAAATGATTTAGTTAGTTAAACATGAATAAATTATGTATTTACTATTGTAAATGGTTTATATGGTTTATAAATGATGATTAAACATGAATAAACTATCTGTTTACCATTTATAAATGATGGTTATTGTAAAGTGTTACCCCCTATAGACTCATTTATAATTGAGGACTGAGCACCAACTGCTTCTTTTTTAAATAATTTCCCAGACAAGTTCTCAAGCTAGATTTGTTTTGTGCACATTTTCTTCCAGGTCTGCTCTTGCATACCTGATGCAATTACACACATTCATGACTCCTTCACTGGATCTACTGTAGTGTGCAAGAGTGGCACTGGAGCAAAAAGTTCCAGGACAGGTGTGGCCTGAGGACTGGGTTCTGAAATAGGGTTATGATGGAAACGTTGAATAAACAGTGTGAGTGTGCAAGTGAAAGTTTGGTATGTTCAAGGTCAGAGGTGTGCCGTGCATAAGCAGTGAAAGTTTTATTTTGTCATATTGTCGATAAATCCAGCCCCCCTCAGTCTCTTCAAAAGCTGTGTGTGCCCCTGGCAGCAGCAGAGAGAAGCTTGGCAAGTAATGGCTTACTAATGTTTAAAAGAGCCGGCTTGCTTGGGGGCTGATGAAAGAGCTAATAAATGATTTATTAATCTCAACAATTCATTGGTCACATGTGATAAACCTTTAATATGTATGACAAAACCTATTTCTCGTTTATTTCTTTTCTGATGTGAGGTTTTGAAGACTGGAAAGACTTCTGAGTAGATTTATAAAGTGAGATATCCAAAAGCAATCAGTGGTGTGATGGAAATACTCAGCATCTGAAGTTATACAAAGCATCAGAGGCGAGTCTCGGGTCAGAGCTTTAGGGGTGCTGAGCACCCACTGAGCACCCACTCTCAATCAACAGTTATTAGAATTGATTACATTGAACTTCATTGTCACTGAACAAAGTAACAGCTACTTGGACAACAAAATGCAAAATATAGGTAGCAGACCATTTCCTACATTTTTAGTTATTTTGTGTCTTTTTTTGGTCATTTTGTGTCCTTTTTAGTTACTTTGTGTCTTTTTTGTTCATTTTGTGTCTTTTTAGTTATTTTGTGTCTTTTTTGGTGATTTTGTGTCTTTTTTCTGTCATTTTGTGTCTTTTTAAAAAAAAAAAAGTAATTGGTAACACTATACAATAACCATCATTTAATAATGTTAAACAGATAGTTTATTAATGTTTAATCATCATGTATAAACCGTATATAGGCCATTTAGAATGGTGTATATAATTTATTAATGTTGAACTAACTAAATCATTTATAAATGGCTAATAGATGGTATATTAATGTAAGTTTATAGTTACTTTACCATTAACAAACAATTTAATTATAATAAATAGTTTATTAATAGATTCAGTTGCACTCATTTTAACATTTTTAACACCATATTAAGTATGTTAATGATTTTGAAATGATTCATATACCTTTAAGAAATTGGTTGAAAATATTTAAAGATTAAATATGTATAGCATTTTGAAAATGGTTAATAATTGGTCTATAAACCATCTATAAACATTATTTAGTTGGTTATTGTAAAGTGTTACCAAATCATTTCATTGGGTTACCTTTGTCTCTGTCTGCTTTCAGGTGAATTTGTCTCCTTGTCAGTGTGATGTCATTGTGAAGAAGAATAATGCGCCCTCTCTATATAAACATCTAGGAACAGATTTATCAACCTAAATGATATCTCTCCTTAACAAAAAGATTAATCTTTTCTCCTTTTTTTTTGCAGAGGAAATGATGCAAGCAACAATTTTAATTTGTTTTGTTTTGGACACAAAATACCTTGTGACCAAACTATAATTAGATAAGTTTGAGCAATTAGCAAAATGAGTTCCTAACTGTCACAGGCAGTTTTTCAGGTCACTGCATTTCTGCGCTGTTCATGCTCCTCAACCTTTAACCCATCGGCTTGTTTGTTGAACCACAGACCCACAGTTTTCCTGACAAACACTTGGTGTAAGGTTTGATTCCCTCTCGTAAGCACACTTTAAATTGCTCTGAGAGAAACGGTGTGGCGAGAAAGAAAGATGGACATCTGAAGGTGATGTATTGGGCCAGACCACGATCCCTCTTTCCCATCAAGCTTTTACTAGATTTGTTTTGTTATTCATTGTGGTCTAACAATTACAACCTGCATGAAAAATGGCTGGAAGCAGATCTGATACTTGGAATGACATTTCCTAAAGCACATTCATCCATCATGTCACAACAGAGAAGGTGACTCATCTATTCACCTCTCTTTTGGACAGCGTATTTCACTTTTTTTTCTCTCTTGCTGCTCATCTTTAGGTACTAGAATATTAATCTTGTTATAAAACAGAAGTATTCGGAAATTAACTGGTGCACTCTGGCATTATTTATTCATTTTAAAGAGGGGAAACTCCATCCTCTCACATCCAGCCGACAGTAAATGTCAGCTGCTATCAGCCGGCTGCAGATTAAAATGTTGTAGACGAACGGAAACAGCAATGTTCTGGAAAATGACACAATTTCTGCAACCATTTTCATTTTGAATAAGAAACAGTTCCGCTTGAATACACCTCACTCTCTATGAACATGAAAAATATGTCAGAGAGGGTTTCACTTTCCCTTTTCTTTTTTTTTTTTACCACTTTATAATCAATCTACAGACGTTCTTATGCATATGTTATGCATGGTTCTGTGTACAGTCTGCATGCATGGTATGTGTCACCTTTGAACCTAAATACCAAACAAACTCATGTGATCATCGAGCCCCCCGTGACCTTGACCTCAACTTGACATTCACTCTCGACTGTTGTTGTAGCTCGTCAGCTCCATTAGCTGGAAATTTCAGAAGGTTTATTTCAACTCTTACATGAATTACTCAAACAGGGCTTCTCTGTGTGTTTATACGTCGGGTGTTTTAAGCATTCTCTACATTCCTCTACTGGGAATGAGAGCACCTCACAAGTGACGTCCCTCTGCGGTGAAGGTATGGTTTAGAGAAGATAGGAGCAGCCTCTGTGCTCGGAAAGGCTGATAAGATGCAGAGATATCGTAAAGTAAACTGTGAAATATTTGTGCAATCATTTACCATAATTGCAAAGTTTAGAAAAGTCCTTCCTTTATTATCGTAACAGGCCACACCTGATGGTTGTTGATGCTCGTCTTCTGGATGAAGATTGAAAGCCACAAAAGCAAAAACAACAAACATAAAAAATCACAAAAGGGTAACGCTTTATATTAAGGTCCTTGTAATAACCATTAACTAACAAGTAATAAGGCCCTTGTAAGTCCTCACAAGATGCTTATTAACATTATTGTGTGTTTATAAGCTTATATAAGTGTTACTAATGGCATTACAAACACCCATGACCCACCCATTATGTCTTTGCCATGCCTTTATTAATCTTATTTTGTTTGCTTATTGATATTAAAATATACTTGATTGCTCATCTATTATAAGTTAACTATAAGTTAACTATGCTTTTTGCAACTACCGGATCTAAAGCGAGAACAATGCCTTATTACTTGTTAATTAATTGTTATTAAGGACCTTATGTGCGGTGCGACAAATTAACTGCGTACCTGTGAAGTGTGTACTTGTGTCTCTGTTGTAAAAGTTTATCGTTACTTTAGAGCAGGGGTCTCAAACTCAAATTACCTACTTTAAAAAAGACACAAAATGACAGAAAAAAGACACAAAATAACTAAAAAGGACACAAAATGACCAAAAAAAGACACAAAATAACGAAAAAAGACACAAAATGACAGAAAAAAATAAATTGCTTAAAAAAGACACAAAATGACAGAAAAAGACATAAAATAACTAAAAAAAAGACAAAATTACCAAAAAAAACTAAATTACTTAAAAAAAGACACAACATGACAGAAAAAAGACACAAAATAACAAAAAAAAGACACAAAATGACCAAAAAAAAACTAAATTACTTAAAAAAGACACAAAGTTACTAAAAAAGACACAAAATGACCAAAAAAAGACACAAAATAATTAAAAAAGACACAAAATGACAGAAAAAGACATAAAATAACAAAAAAAAGACAAAATGACCAAAAATAACTAAATTACTTAAAAAAAGACACAATATGACAGAAAAATAGACACAAAATGACCAAAAAAATACACAAAATAACTAAAAAATGACACAAAATGACCAAAAATGACAAAATAACTAAAAAGGATACAAAATGACCAATCAAAGACACAAAATTACAAATAAGACACCAAATTACAGAAAAAAAAACGAAATTACTTGGTAACACTTTACAATAACCAACTAAATAATGTTTATAGATGGTTTATAGACCAATTATTAACCATTTTCAAAGTGCTATACATATTTAATCTTTAAATATTTTCGACCAATTTCTTAAAGGTATATGAATCGTTTCAAAATCATTAACATACTTAATATGGTGTTAAAAATGTTAAAATTAGTGCAACTAAATCTATTAATAAACTACTAATTATAATTCAATTGTTTGTTAATGGTAAAGTAACTATAAACTTACATTAACATACCATCTATTAGCCATTTATAAATGATTTAGTTAGTTCAACATTAATAAATTATATTCACCATTCTAAATGGCCTATATACGGTTTATAAATGATGATTAAACATTAATAAACTATCTGTTTAACATTATTAAATGATGGTTATTGTAAAGTGTTACCAATAATGGTAATGCTTTATAATAAGGTCCTTAATAACTATTAATTAACAAGTAATAAGGCATTGTTCTCACTTTAGATCCGGTAGTTGCAAAAAGCATAGTTAACTTATAGTTTAATTATAATAGATGAGCAATAAAGTATATTTTAATATCAATAAGCAAACAAAATAAGATTAATAAAGGCATGGCAAAGACATAATGGGTGGGTCATGGGTGTTTGTAATGCCATTATTAACACTTATATAAGCTTATAAACACACAATAATGTTAATAAGCATCTTGTAAGGACTTACAAGGGCCTTATTACTTGTTAATTAATGGTTATTACAAGGACCTTAATATAAAGCGTTACCGGGGATTCTTCTAACCTATGACTATTCTTATAATACTATGCTATTGCCTACGGAAATCTAATGTAACAGAGTAAATGTTCGTTTGTTGGCCTAATATTCAGGCTACTTTAGATAATTGAAGACCAGGCATTGGGGGATCCTTAACTTTTAATGAAAGCAACCAAGAGTATTATGGGATAGGTTCAAATGTCGCCTGTTTGTCAGCTAAACTGGAATTCTGTGACCTCTACTCCAGCACAGTACAACAACAATAGGTTTCAAGATCATTCTGTTTACTCCAAATTCCTACCTTTCTTATGTTATGTAAGCTAAAAATAGTATCATTTCAGAATGATGAAAGACTTGGAAATGTGTTTTTCTTATAGATTTTTAGGCATTATATTATCTCAAATGGTTTGAAAAATAGTGCATATATCTGTTCCAAATGGGAAAACCAAAATCTCCAGAGGGAAGCGTGCTCCCAGACCCCTGTAGGTTTGGGCTGGCCCCAAAATGTTTACTACGTCTGCTGCTGCCTCTGCTGCACACACTCTGAAATCACCACAAATCACAATCATGAGACTTCTGCTTCTTAGCGAGTTTGGGTCAGTGCACTGTTGAGCTTCCACAGACTGGACAGTCAGTTATGTAACCAACATGAACCATCTCAAAATAAAGAGGCCTGGCCCAAATTAGCTTATTATCCTCTCATTATTGTTTAAATAGCCAGAAAAGGATGCATACATTCCTGCAGGTTCTCAGGCATGTTGCATTAACAGGATATTTTTAAGCTTCTGTTTGTTTACCTTGTTTGATTGATCAGTTTTTTACTGTAGTGCTGAAAGAGCCTAATGTCCAGATATTGTTAGAAAAGACAGGTGAGTTATGACATCCCAGAAATTCCCTGCCGCGTCTGCGTCATTTTTATTTGTTTATAAAATATCCAAGGTGTAATGTTTGGTGTGGTTGCTCAGGAGAGGAAGCATTAGCAGGTCTAATGTCGCTTTAATGGTTTTTGGCTTATCTGACTTCCACAGTGGGAATGTAATTAGCGAGTTATAAGGTGAAACTGTTTATTTTTGCAACAACCATCATAGGATATCCTCCTATTCTGCATGTGTCTGTGACACAAGAACAGCAGTACATTTGTATGCCCCGCCACACCATTGATCAGCGCTGTTGGCAGGACATCAGCACGTGAATTCCTTCAGGCAAACTGTGCAAATCTGCTGCCTGTTCATGGAAATTGATTTTGGTGTAACAGCTGTGTGGATAAATAAACAATATATATCTCATTCTGACAAACAGGTTGTGTACTCTTCAACTTTATCTCTGGAAAGGAAAGATGTCTAGACCTCTTCCTTGCAACAAATGATTTTTCTGGCACCCTCAGATTGTTTTACAATAGTTGCAACAGTGGCGGGTTCATATAACTTTAAACATTAACTGATTAGTCTTTGAAAGAGGTTTTGTCCTCGCTAGATGACTTGCAGCTTCCTCTGGGCTTTAAATAACGCGACTGTGGTGAAATGTCTAGATTTATTTCAGCTGCAGTTACTTTGAGAATAAGTGCATCCACCCAGCCTCTGCAATTTGTAGCCACACTGACGCTTACATGTGTCTATCTCTGAAGAGATTTATATTTCCACTCTGTGTTGTCTCGAGACCGGCAGACTCACAAGCACATCGGGGGCCTTTTATTGGGGGGATCAGTTCCCCTCAATTGTTGCGTGTGGCTTCTGGCTCTTTGCCTATTTATAAGCATTGTAAAGGCTCTTGCCTGTGTCCCCCACCTCGACAGAACCTATACAAAAACATTTCTGAAAGGCTTAGTCAGGGGTCTGTGACACCATGACAACAGCTCCAACATTATAGACTTCTTCCCGCTTCGGAGACCATATCATGTTTTACGCATCTCTGTAGCTAGATCACCAAGGAGACCTTTATGACGAACCACATTAGGATTTTGGCACAGAGGAACAGCTCCGTGGTTCGCTGAACATCGATCACTCTAAGCAGAAACTTTGACATGAGATTGATCTATAGATTTGACATCATAAAAGCTGAAAACCAGATTAACTGATGATAGAAATGACACAATATTTACTCTCAATTATGAAAAGAATACAAGATTATTTTATGATGCCTTCACACGTTGTAGAATAACAATGTTTCCTAGTAAAACCTTTTTTTCCTTCCAAATAAAACTAGCCTTTATTTGAACTTTATGGCGAGCTGCCATCCTCTGTGATGCTCTGGGATAACATTAACTCCTCTGGCATGAAAACAAGTTGATAAAATAATAAAGTTTAGGTGTGCCAACTGATAAGGATGGACTTTGTACTGTCGGCAGGCTCATCTCTGGCTCTAATCCAATCAAGATAGTGATGCACTATTACTAAACTCCCTCATGAGGCCAATTTCAGTTGATGTGTTTATTTACATTCCTATTTGGCAACAGCAGGAACACAAAGTGCTCAGGGAGAGATGAAATTGCTTTCAAAGATTTATAAGGTTCTTCGTATCCGTCAGCACATCTCTGCATTCCAAAGATAACACTCAAATACACATTACATGTGCATATATCATTTAAATCAGTATCAATCATATTTATGATATGTCTTGGCTGTGAGAAAAGCTGTAACACTTACATATTAAATGTTTAAATGGTTATGCAAAGTAAAACAAGCTGCTGGGCTCAGCAGGCCTGTGTGTCAACAGTAGTAGTGTTAATGCGGATGCACAGCTGGAAGACTTCCCTGTGATTTCAGATTACTTCTTCTGTTTTTACAGAGCTTCACATAAATTACCACTGTGCATTCCAGTTTTTCTCTATTAAAACCCCATTTTAAAATGATCATTATTATATTTATCATTATTAGCCAGAGGGAGGAAAAGGTTATTTTACACATCATGACTACAGACATGCAACAACAGCAGCATTCATTGTTATTTGCGTTTCTTTCCACCTGATTGACTAATTAAGTTTAATTTTCACTCTTCTTTTAGCTTGTTTTGGTCTCCACCATGGACTGTATGTATTTATAGATTGACAATATGTCTCTAATTCCTCCTGCTATACAAAAATGAAACCAAAATATTGCTGCCATCTTTTGCTGGTGGCACCTGCCTGCCTAACCAATCGTGAGCCAGTCACAATTGTTAATCATGACATCAAACACCGGTTTTATAGCATCAAATTGAAATACATTTTTCAACTTTAACTTTCTACTTCAATTTCTTGTTCATCTTAATGCCTGGTACAACTAAAGGTACATTTGTTTGGACAAATATAATGATAACAACAAAAATAGCTCATAAGAGTTAAATTTAAGAGCTGATATCTAGACATTTTCCATGGTTTTCTTGATAATGATTTCAGTTATTACCAAGGAAACCATGGAAAATGGCTAGATATCAGCTCTTAAATTGAACTCTTATGAGCTATTTTTGTTGTTATCATTATATTTGTCCTAACAAATATAGCTTTAGTTGTACCAGGTATTAAGATGAACAAGAAATTGAAGAAAAAGGGTGGCCTTATAATTGTTTTCATGACTGTAGATGGACAATGCGTCTCTACTTCCTCCCGCTGTAAAAAAATAAATAAAAATGAAACCAAAATATTGCAGCCATCTTTTGCTGATTATGTCATTTGGAGCCAGAGTCTGAAGCCGTGGTATCAAGGTCACGCCCATGCGCCCGCCTAACCAATCGGGAGCCAGTCACAACTGTCAATCATGACGTCAAACACTCGTTTTAAAGCATCAAATTGAAATAAACTTTTCAGAAAAATGAGCACTCAAACATAAGTAATAGGAACTACCTAAAATGATAGAAACCATCTTCTGGAAAATGTATTTGATGAGTAGTTCAATCAAGATATTTTGGCTTCACTTTTGGGGACCTTCCTCTTTATATACATCTTATACTCTCCATCAGCTGCTTGGCTTTTTTAGTTGCTCACCAGCGAGTATCTAACAGCTGCCTACTGCTGCTGGAAATGAAATTGATGAACCAAAACAAAAGCTGCAGGCTGTAAAATATAAACAATGATGATGAAAGATAGTAAAACCCTCCACGGAGCCAAAGGGCATCAGAGTTGATAACTGTTTGTAGGTTTGTCATCCATTGGTCAAATAAAAGTACTAAATTGTGCAGCTTTAAAAAAAGAAATATCCCTCCTGCAACAAACAATATTTCATGAGAGCCTAAGCCGATTTATATGGCAGATGAACTCTGTTATCTAGTGAGGTTTGCTTTCAATGAAATAGTGGTATCAGGGTCAATTCCAAACAGAGCATCACTTCTAGTTATTTATGATGACCTATATACATGTATGTATACTATAAATTGTCGAAATATCTTATCCATATACTATGGGCAGTAAATATAAGTAGTGACATTATAATATATCATTACAACACTCTTTCATTCAAACCATCTCTGCAACTCTACAATACCTTAGATAAGAAACAGGAGTAAACAGTGGTACCACTATCTCGGCTGAGTTATTTATACTATCAAGGCAGAACTAATCAATTAATCGTCTTTTACATCAGCCAAGATTTTACAAACATCATTTACAAGCATCAATTTAATATCCAGGCAGTCAGGGAGCTTCCTAATATAAACTAAATAGAAATAGTAATCTGAGGGAAATGCAAAAAATTGAATCAAAATGACTGAAAAGTTTATGGGAAATGTGCATCCTTATCTAAGAAAATATTAGAGAAAAAAATTAAAGAAAATGTAAATTTAAAATTTAATTTAATATCTAATACCATTTCACACATTATAAATTCTGTGAAAATTTAATTCAAATTTACAGACAGCTAAAGGTTTATAAAAAAGATGGAGATGGAACAGCTGTGCGATCACATCTGAAAATCTCAAGACAAATTCAAGCCTGTCTGAATAAAGAGAGGTCATCAAGTCCGACATTAGTGTACGTACAGTACATCTGTTCAGTGCAGAGTGTGTGGATGCACATGAGAGTAGGTGTGGGCGTGTGTATGGGTGTGTAAGACCATCTGTTTTCATACTGAGAAGGGAGACAATGAAACCAAATTAGACTTTGTCCTAAGAGACAATCAATACGAGGCCAGAAATGATGACAACAAAACAGACTTCCTTATCATATAGTAAGCCTCATTATACCACAATGGCTGAGACATTGTGCAAAGTGTACAAATCTGTCTTTACTTAATCAAGAGGGAACACAAATGACGCTACATATGGTCCCTGTGTACATAAACTCCATGTGCACCATGGTTTTGTGTTGGAGGACAATGGTTGCAATTATGTTCAGCAATCATTTAGGACATCCTCAAATATTTTTAATTTCACAGAGAGAGTGTCAGAAGCTCAATCTGGAGTCCCACCCAACACAAATGGGCCATAAATTTTCACTCCCTGTGGTTCCAAAATCGAAAACAAAATGTTCTTATGTAGCAGTTAGTGTCTGATGAAACTGACATTGAGAAAAAGCAACAAAGTCCCACTGTAGCGCTCCCGCTGCTCTGTAGTCATCACTCCATATTAGAGGACAGAGTGTAGTCAAACATTCCTGTGGGTTTATTGATTAGGATTCGGTAGGGGATTTTTAAATATCAAAGTTGATCCCTCCTTTTATTAAATGGTTCTGTGTGTCATTAGAGAGGGAAAGGTCATGCACCAACAGCGGATTATGTTGTTTAATTTGGACGACTTGTTGGACATTCAAATATTACAATACTAGCGATGATGCCAAAAAAATCAAAGGTACTTGGAAACATCATCACTCCCTAACACATGCCTGTGGCCGCTCAAGGCTACAGACAATTGATCTTCAAGATCTGTGGTCCTGGATGGGTAATTTTTCTTTATTTCAGCCTTAACAGTGTCCGCTCCAGGGTTTTGCAGATCCTGCCTTTTGTTTTTCCCCTCCAAACTCCACATTAAGGCCTCCCTGGAGTTTCTAGAGTTTTGTGAACATGTTTGCATCAGTGTCTTGATTTACTATCACAAATTCACCTCTGATCTCCAGGTCTCCACCTGGACCAGGGGTGTCCTTTCTATGTCCGTTGATATACTTGCTCTTTAACCATTGTTCATGTACTTGCCTGTGTACAATGCGTGTTACTGGAGGGTTTCACTAGATGGCGCACCGGAGAAGTTTTAGGGATAAGGGGATAGGTGGCGGTAAGAAGACTAAGACCAAAACTGTCTTAACTGTCTCTGCTATGTAGTTTATTCTTACATCATGCGAGAAAAACAACCCGTTCTCATTCCCGAAGCGTAAAATACAGACTATTTGTCACGCCCCTGAACGTATCATACTGACGAAAAGGGTACCCTTCCACGTGTGTGGGGAACGCTCTGGGTTCTCAATTGACTCCAATATAAACCCGCTCGCGCTGCTGAGAAACGCTTAGAGCAGAGGCTTACAGCCGTCTATTCACTCCAATAATATCCCGACCACGGCCCTCCATTACGCTGCCAGCGACAATCTGAATGGAGAACCGAGGACCCTGTGCACGGAAGTATTTTTCTCCCTATTTTAAGGATTTCTTTTAATGACATCGTCAACATTTCTCAACACAAACACATCAGAGTCTAACTGATAATTCAACAATAAAATAGCTTCATGTTGTGGCTCTCAGTATCATTTTTTTCTCCTTCGATTCTGAGAAATAAACTTTTATTCGTTTGTTTTACGGCATTCCACTGGCGGACATTTCTCTCATTTTTAGTGAAAAAAAATAAATATTTTGACTTTGTTTCTGCATAAAAATGGATTTTGATTACATTTCTAGCGAGAAATATATGTTTTATGTTCTTAATATTCACTCAGTGAATGTACATAATCACTTTGTGGCAAAGATCTCGCCAGAAAAAGACGATCCGCTGTGTTTTATTTTGAAATCTGTTTTATTTTGTAATCTACCGCGATCATAGCGGATGTGGTCCTATCCTCGCGGATGTGCTGTGCGATCTCATTGAATCGCGCTTCACTGTAAATGGCCCCGACTCTGCTCTCCTGTTTTAGTTAAAATATCTTCATTAAACAAACATTGTTGTCTTTTTTTTAGCATAGATAATATACATACAGTGTAATTATTTATTAGACAGTGTGTGATATTCGATATATTGGGTAGAAATAGGTTTTCACAGCCCTAATAGGGAAGAACTACAAAACGAGAGGTCTAGGGAGTTGTAGTTTTTTTAATAAAACAGGTTTTTCCCTCAAATTGGAAGTTGGAAATACTTAATTAGTGGCTTTCCAGGGGTTTGAGGGAATGTCAATCGCATTTTGGCATCAGAATTTAAATATTGTCTTGTTCAATGGGGGATTTGTTGTTTTTTCAGCATATCCTAAAGCCCCCCCACTCCCACCCCTTAGTGACTATGCTCACATTATAGTCCATGTCAACACCTTTCTATAACAGTAGGTCTCATGTCTGTAACCCTTTTTGTCTCTTAGTTATAATCATTTAAATATGCCCCAGGGTTAAGGTTCAAAGGTCAATATCTCAAAGCAAGAATATTATAGAACCTTGAAATTGATATATGTTACTCTCCAGGCCAAGACCTTTCCGGTGATGTATTTGGTTTAGCTCTATGACAAAGTTTTATTTTTTCACATCTCGGAATCTGAGCACTCAAAGGGCTGTCTGAACCTTAGCCTGTTAGGGCAGATTTCCAAGGTTTGAAAAAAATAAAACTTTGTCATAGAGCTAAACCAAATACATCACCGGAAAGGTCTTGGCCTGGAGAGTAACATATATCAATTTCAAGGTTCTATAATATTCTTGCTTTGAGATATTGACCTTTGAACCTTAACCCTGGGGCATATTTAAATGATTATAACTAAGAGACAAAAAGGGTTACAGACATGAGACCTACTGTTATAGAAAGGTGTTGACATGGACTATAATGTGAGCATAGTCACTAAGGGGTGGGAGTGGGGGGGCTTTAGGATATGCTGAAAAAACAACAAATCCCCCATTGAACAAGACAATATTTAAATTCTGATGCCAAAAATGCGATTGACATCCCCTCAAACCCCTGGAAAGCCACTAATTAAGTATTTCCAACTTCCAATTTGAGGGAAAATCCTGTTTTATTAAAAAAACTACAACTCCCTAGACCTCTCGTTTTGTAGTTCTTCCCTATTAGGGCTGTGAAAACCTATTTCTACCCAACATATCGAATATCACACACTGTCTAATAAATAATTACACTGTATGTATATTATCTATGCCAAAAAACAACAACAATGTTTGTTTAATGAAGATATTTTAACTAAAACAGGAGAGCAGAGTCGGGGCCATTTACAGTGAAGCGCGATTCAATGAGATCGCACAGCACATCCGCGAGGATAGGACCACATCCGCTATGATCGCGGTAGATTACAAAATAAAACAGATTTCAAAATAAAACACAGCGGATCGTCTTTTTCTGGCGAGATCTTCGCCACAAAGTGATTATGTACATTCACTGAGTGAATATTAAGAACATAAAACATATATTTCTCGCTAGAAATGTAATCAAAATCCATTTTTATGCAGAAACAAAGTCAAAATATTTATTTTTTTTCACTAAAAATGAGAGAAATGTCCGCCAGTGGAATGCCGTAAAACAAACGAATAAAAGTTTATTTCTCAGAATCGAAGGAGAAAAAAATGATACTGAGAGCCACAACATGAAGCTATTTTATTGTTGAATTATCAGTGAGACTTTGATGTGTTTGTGTTGAGAAATGTTGACGATGTCATTAAAAGAAATCCTTAAAATAGGGAGAAAAATACTTCCGTGCACAGGGTCCTCGGTTCTCCATTCAGATTGTCGCTGGCAGCGTAATGGAGGGCCGTGGTCGGGATATTATTGGAGTGAATAGACGGCTGTAAGCCTCTGCTCTAAGCGCTTCTCAGCAGCGCGAGCGGGTTTATATTGGAGTCAATTGAGAACCCAGAGCGTTCCCCACACACGTGGAAGGGTACCCTTTTCGTCAGTATGATACGTTCAGGGGCGTGACAAATAGTCGGTATTTTACGCTTCGGGAATGAGAACGGGTTGGAGAAAAAGTGACTTCACCGCCCCCGTAGATTAAATGTAGGCACTTAAATCAAGCATGTCGTTAAAATGGTGAGTACAACTCCCACACTGTTCCTGCTGTTCATGTGTGTATTGTAAATTGCAGACGTATAGCCTATTTCTGTGAATGTGCACAACCAACAATACAAGCAGGCAGTTCGACAGGACGCAAACGTGTACCTTACAGCAAGTATATCTCTGGCCTAACATGAATGACTCCATACTGGTGGGGTTGATTACAGCTCTTCAGCCAAGTCATTATCATCTACAGGTCAATTTCAGATCATTGAAATGTCAATTTCTTTTTGAATACCTTCTTTATGACCCAGTGATGGCTGGAAAGGAAATTGGTGAGAGTTCCTTAAAGGTTTTTTCTTTCTGTAGTGCCTTATTATATTCCACTATATTAGCATATGAAGAAGAACTGTGCTCCCATGACTGTTAGATGTATATGTGTAGTGAAAGAGTCTGTGCTATGAAGGACTGTCTTCACAAAAGGCTTCCTGTTGGCCTCTCATCTTCTGGTCCTATACCAATGTCTTTCATCCTGTGACTGACCTTTCCTTGGATTGACAGTGGTGACATACCTTTGTAGATTTTGCAAAGGTTAAAGTCACCTTTCACTAGTCTCTTGAAAAGATATCTTGTCTTCAATCTTCAATCTTCTGCTGTATATTATTTGTCCCCCATCTTCATACACACACATATAGAAGAAGGGAAAAGTACATTTTGAACCGTAAAGCACATTTCCATAACAGTGGGTTCCAGAGACTGTCAATTAGGAAAACAATAGCTTCTGATTTTAAGATACAAATGTGCACCTGTATCAATGGTGGAATTTCTATAGTTGGTCTAGATATCACAGACTGAAGCACTTTAATGGAAAACACCACAGAAATCTGTGTTTATTTACAACAGTGTCACTTTTCATGGGTGGGAAGCTGGTGAGGGATCCCATCCTCCAGAGTTCTCACCACCTATATGTACATGCACACTAATATTATACTATTATTATGAATATGACAACATTTTGAAGTTCATACATGTTGATATTTTTAATTAGGCCTTAGTCTGAATTTAGCATTTTCTGATGAAAACACAGGACATGCCGATATTTTTCAGATTTTAGGAGCATTATTTTGACAGTACAATTAAAATATGTGTCTCAATTGGGGTTTTTGTTAGCCTGGCTAACGCCAGACTATATCACAAATGAGATATAGTCTGGATTTACGATCCTCCAGAGCCGTATATTGGGCGCTACAAATGTCTATCAAAAGCGTCTGTACGTAGCTCTTAGCCAATCGTATCAGTTATACCAGATGACATATGTAGAGCGACAGAAGTTGATGTTTACATAGCCAGACTAGCCCATCTCTACTTTGGGACTAAAATGCTCAATTCTGCTTCTGCAACGTTTTCCTGCAGCATGTTCTGGCTCTGGCTGCTCTGTAGTTTCAGCTCACAGTCTACCGGGTGTGTTGGTGTGTGTGTGTGTGTGTGTGTGTGTGTCTGTGAGAGAGTGTTGCTTGCTGCTTTGCTTCTCCAGTTCTCTGCCAGATTCTTTATTTTTACGCTTTATTCCCCTCTCATGTCATTCAGCCACTGATTTTATAAGCAATAGACAAGCTGCTGCGGGTCTCCCGACGGCTCCGCTGTCCCCCGGCTTGCATGCGAGATCACCGGCGTTACAGCAGCGAGCGGTAGCGGGGCTAGTTGGTAGATCAGGCTTTTGCCAAATACTGTCTGAAGCAAGGATAAAACATCCCTTTTCGTGGTGAAACAGGAGTGTGAAGTCAAATGTTGTTTTAAAATAAACTTTTGCTCTAAACTATCTAGAACACTATCTACAGCTAGATCCAAAGAGAGCTTCGCGTACTCTGCAGTCATGTTGGATCCGTAAGAAAACTACAAGGTTCCGTCTGTCGAGCAGTACGCGTCATCGTCTTGCCGTCCCTCTCCGCTCTGTGATTGGATCCCTAAAACAGGGCTAAGAAACGGCTATAGACACCAGACTGTCTGCAGGTTCGAAATGAAATCGAGCGTGCACGGCAGTATGGATATACACAGGATAGGTTTTTATCCTAATTTGCGACACATGGCCTCTTGCCTGTTTATGGTCAGCTCTGTGCATTGCTGTGGTTGTTGTACACAAGCCAACCAGCTTAGAGTTCGCCAGGCTGGAGCAGAGATGCCCAAAAGAAAAGCCCACATTTCTGGTCTGAAGGAGAAACAACCTACTTTTAAACATTATGAAACACTTGGATATCAACAGTTTTTTTTATATGTGCCAATATCATGTGGGTGAAGTTGGATTGGAAACTGATGGAAAAAATTCTATTTTGGTGCAAAGAAGCAAAAAAGCACAAGCAGTTCCAGGCTTATCACTTAATTTGAGGTGATATGCATGTCAAGACACGAAAACAGCTCAATAGGAATGTGATCTTTTTCAGAATGAGGGCAAATACTGGAATATTTTTGGAATATAAACCTAGTCACTGTTGTTCTAGCAGGGGGTATTAATACATACTTCATTCAGAGATGCATTCAGAGATGATCTTCTACATACCTTGGTTGAAACAAGTGACTTTTTCCTTTCTATCATCTCCAAACAGTCTGCCCAACCCTATACCCTAGAGATGGTTGTGTGTGAAAATCCCAGTAGGTCAGCAGGTTCTGAAATACTCAGACCAGCCCATCTGGCACCAACAACCATCACCTTTCCTCCCCATTCTGATGCTGATTGATGCTGATTTGAACTTTAGCAGGTTATCTTCACCATGTCTACAAGCCAAAATGCATTGAGTTGCTGCCATGTGATTGGCTGATTAGATATTTGCATTAATGAGCATTTGAACAGATGTAAATAAAACCAGCTGATTCAAAGAGATCTTCGGACAGCATTAGTTGAAAGAAAGAACAAGGAACAAGGAAAGAACAAGGAACTTGATCACTGAACTTGATCACTCGAGGAGACATTTTTGCCTAAAAGCTCTCTATAGGATGTCCAGATAGAGACAATGCTGAAAAAGGTCACCATGTACTAACCGCCTGACTGAGCTTTTAACTGTGAGAGAACTTCACAATGAGGTAACGCAAAAGGCAGAAGTGTGATGTATAGCTTCTGAAAGACCCAGAGATCGAGAAAGATTACATGTTGGCACTCGGCCTCGTGTTCCAGCTACATCGCGAGCTATATGACGGAGCGAACCACCTTGATGCCCTCTGGCAGGATGTAAAGCAGGTTTCACCTATCATCAAGTGCTGGGCACAAGGAAACAACAACACAAGGAGCGGCTATCAGCAGAGACCACACAGAAGAACGAGATATGGCAAAAGAAAAAGGAAGCAGGGAACAAACGGCTCTGCAAGACCAGTGACAGAGTCAGCATGGGCAGAGTGTATGCAAGCCTGAGGGGAGCTGAAAGAAGAGAAGAAAGGGGACAAAAGACAAGCCACTGAGGGTTTGGAAGCAAAGCAAGTTGCAGTCTGTGGAAACATTAAGAAAGATCTATAAAACATGAAAAGAGCACTTGCAGGAAATGATTGCAGGCGAGAGAGATTGGGTCAAGGATGGATGAGGACAGGTCATTATCCTGATAGAGCAGCAAGAAGCTTGTTAAATGTTTCTAGTTTTCTTCTTCGTGGAGATTTGAGGCAGTATCCAGTGCCTAAAGTGTGTCCCTGAAATTGTGTTCCGTGGGCAAAAGGCACCAGTTAATCTTCAAAGTGATCTTAAGCTGCTCTTCTGGCAATCTTCATGTTTTGAAGCAAACAAATAACAAATCTTCAGGGGGTGTTTGGTATTCAAAAGCTGGAGAGCATCCTTTCCCTATTATTATTATAGACCTTTCAGGAAAGAGCCTTTTTACCAAAAATTAAAAGAACCATGAGCAGCACTGGTGTTGCAGTTGGCAATGGTTTCTATTTAGTGACGATTTCTTGCTTGTTGTGCTTTTATGTTTTCGGGTTTCCTGTCTCAAGGTTGCCTGGTTGGATTCTGGTCAAACATAGCATGTTTTACTAGCCTGGTTAAGACCAGACTAATCTCAAATGAGATCTGGTCTGGGAACCAGCCGTTCATTTCTCCGTAGAGGAGGTGTGGTTTACGATCCTCCGGAGCCGTTTATTGGCGATTAGAATGTCTATCAAAAGCGTCTGTAGGTAGCTCTTAGCCAATCAGATCAGTTATACCAGATGACGTAGTAGAGCAACAGATATGGATGTTTGTTGTGTGTGTGTCTGTGAGAGAGTGTTGTTTGCTGCTTTGCTTCTCCAGTTCTCGCTTTCTGCAAGATTATTTATTTTCACGCTTTATTCCCCCTCATGTCATTCAGCCACACACATCCACTGATTTTATGGGCAATAAACAAGCTGCTGCGGGTCTCTCGGCGGCTCCGCTGTCCCCCGGCTCGTAGCCAGATCACCGGTAGCGAGGCTATCATAACGCCGGTGATCTCGCTACAGCGGAGCCGGCGAGAGACCTTTCACCTTTCAACTTTCGCTCTAAACTATTTAAAACACCATCTACAGCTAAAGAGAGTTTCGCGTCTGCAGCAGCCATGTTGGATCCGTAAGAAAACTACAAGCTTCCAAGTGGCGAGTAATACGCGTCATCGTCTTGCCGTCCCTCCCCGCTCTGTGATTGGATCCCTAAAAACAGGGCTAAGAAACCTCTCTGGTTGCCAGACTTGATGGAGGTTCGAAATTAAATTTGAGCGAGCAAGGCAGTATGGGTATACCCAGGCTAATGTTTTACGCTAATTATGACAGCATTTCAAACTGATGAAGTGATGGCATTTTATACCCTAAAATCATGATGTTTTGCAAAAATCACTTTTCTGGCCATTATTCAACGCCATAACTCAGGAACAGAAAGCAAGATTGTTGCCATATTTTACATTTGGTCTGACACTGAATTATTGACACTTTTTTTGGGTGTCCTCCTTGAAACTGTGGTCATGTATAGATCTTCTGTGTTGAAGATGTTTGTGAAGCACTGATGTTTCACCGAGAAATATACCAAAAACTTTTATTAAATTCCTTCTGGACTGCAATTTGACTAGCTGGGAGAGGCATGCAGCCCTGACGCAATAAAGCTTTCATTTTATTGATTTTTGCTTTCTTAGATTGTGTCTCTTGCTAATGTGTCTCTCACTCTCTCTCTCTCTCTCTCTCTCTCTCTCTCTCTCTCTCTGTCTCTCTTTTACAGCCATTGAATCCTTCTTACTCCATTTCAAATTAGTCTTTTACAACATAACCAAACATCCCTATAATTTTTTATTGCTAAAGTGATGTTTGTTTTTTTGTCAGTTTTCTAATTTTGATCATAATTGCAGCATGTAATAGCTCTGCTTTTATGGACATGGTACACAGGGGTCTGTGAAAAATCTTCTACATCATTTTTGGGCTAAAAGAGGAAGTTAAAATAATTTGTTGCCAAGGCAGCTTAAAGGTCTCTTCCCATTGTCGGTCTGAGTATGGAGGTGGTCGGAGAGGACTTTAACCCTCACACTATCTGCCACGAGGTCTTTGTGGCAGCGAGAGATCAGATAGTACAATAAAAAGTTACATCAGAGGTTTATTCCATGATCTGTTTTTCTTTTTCCTATGAGGCGAAATGCATCAGTATTTTCTTTTCTTTTTTTAAGAGGAAAAGAGCTGGAAGAGACCCCCTGTTCAGCCTCACCCAAGACAAATAGACTGAACAAGACAAAAGAATGCTATCTGGGGAAAGGATGAACTGAAACGTCTGAAATGTCAGCCAGGATGCAGATTAAACTTGGACTGTTGATGTTTGGATAGGGCTGTGGCTTCCCCTTTAGACTCCCTAATGTGACCGTGTGTCAGTCACTATTAAAATATTTTCAGTGACTGTGATGATTTTATGGTAATGTGGAGGAGTACTGACCGCCAAAATCCACTGAGGTTGACCACAGGATGACCTTTGTGGCTGCAGGGCTCTGTCTTCAATTTGTAAAATGTGGTGAAAAGAAAGAGAAGGTATTGTGTGCATTATGATAGGGAATAGGGTTGTCACAATACTAAAATTTTCAACTCAATACCGATACCCAGGAAAATATTCAAAACCATTTTCGATACCACCAGGATACTCGATATTTTTGAAAATGAGTATTGTATCCGGATACAACCTTTTAGTATCGATACTTTTTTGAGTATCGATACTTTTGACAACCCTAATAGGGAATGTCGGAATAGTTAAACAGAGTTGTAACTTCAGTTATATCTATGCTAAATGTGCTAAAAATGCTTTGTCTGCATGGCTCCCCTCACTCCTTCCTAACTACAGAGAGACAATTCTGCCTGCTGGGAAGTGAGAAAGCACCCCTCTTTCCCTTCCCATGTCCACCAGCTTCTCCAAGAAATCCTGTCTCTGTGAGAGTTGTTGGTGATGGACGTCAACGTCTTTGATGTGGTAAAAAATCAGTGGCGAGAACAATGTGGGGGAATGCTGGGCGACTGGTTTGTTGGACAGTGTCCCATTCTGCGTACCAGTTTTGTGTTAGTGATCAATGACAGTATTGTGAGTAGAAGCTCCTGGGTGAGCCAGAGCGTCACATTAGGGATTCAGGTTCCTCTGAGTGGCCTTGTGGTCAAGGAACTGTCCTTGAACTACACGGGGAAAGTGGCGGCAGCATGTGTGTTAATAAGCTCAAGTGGTTTTAAACAAGGCACCACATCCCTGCCAGCTCCTGGCCTGACGTAACTGCAAACAAAAGTATTCTAAAGGGATTGATAAAATAGCACAGTAAGCTATTATTTACAGTGACTCTATTGTACAAGTATTTCATGATTGTAAAAACATGTGTTGTGCTGTACGCGCTCTTACAGATCCGGGGGAAGAAGCATGATTTGACGAAAGTACTAACTGAACTTTGGAAAATACAGTGGAGAAATCAACAGGTAATGTTTTAGATTTTGGGAGTGGTATCTTTAGATTCATACTGAGTAATGTAGGTGGTTGGATGCAATCACTGCTAGTAAAAATTATGAAATATAATGGTCAATATTTCTTTTTCCCCCTCTACTAAAAATTTGTTTTTTTTCTTTTCTTAGGGTTATGTTAAGTGTCTGACCTTGACTGTGAATGCAAAGAAAACTAGCTGGAAAAAAAAAATCACTATCTCACGGGGATAAGTTAAAAAAAAAAAAAAAAAGAATATGTAAATGTAAATGTAGAAAAATAATAATGTCAAGTATATGTATAAAAATTAAGACTTTAATTAGTAGCTTTTGGGTTATGGCAGCCCATCGCACAAAACAACATGTTCAAAACACATTACAACTCTTGTCCTGTGATTAAAGTTTTCATGTGTATTTAAGCCGACTTCTGATTCCTTCTGCAATCAACATGCATGCACAAACACAGTGACATGTTCTAATAAGGGGTCTATGGTTACTTGTTTCTGTGCAAAGTTTACATTTCTGTAGTGGGAAATGTCTGTACACATTCATATAATCTAAGATATTTAGATATATCTAACTTAAAAGAGCCAATCAAATACAATAAAAGAAGGCTGAAACCTCCAGAGTGGACTTGTCAGTACAGAGAGAAAAAACACACTGTTAGATCAAAGCAGATATTATTGTATATTGCATAACCACTAATGCTAACAAGCTTACAAACACATGACAAGCTAAAAAATGCTAATTACTGATACATCTGCTAGATTTTGGTGCAAAACAGACTCAGAAAACAAAAGGTGGAGCTTTAGGGTCGGCCTGCACTGCTCTTTCACCGGTCAACCTAGTGCAAGCTGCAGTGGTGGGCAGGGTGGAAGCCAGATCCAGAATTTCTCAACAAGATTGAAAGAGTAGATGTGCTTCCAGTCCCTTTCAGAGGTATTTTAGTTTTCATTTGAAAAAAAAAAAGTTCAAGGACATATTAATCATAGCAGAGTATTTTTACATTCTTTAAAAGTTGCGACAAGCTTAACGACAACAACTCCACGTGGCTCTCAGTGCTATATTAGATTTTATTCTTTCCCTATGAAACCTGGGTGCTTACCAAATGACCATTCTCGATTACGTAAAAAACCCAAAGCAATTATGTCCTCTGTGCACTCCTCCCAAAGCCACAGACAGACAATTATATCACATTGCAAGCATTTCCTCGATGCCTGAGTGTCAGCATTAAATCTTACATGTAAAGCATTGTGTGCACAGCGGTGGAAATCAGCCAGGGCTGATAATCAGCAGGAGGTCGACTGGGAACTGAAACGAGAGTTCACGGGTGGCAACGGGGCAGGTGTTGGCTCCAAAGGCACAGGATCTTCTCACACAGCGCCGGTCCCTCAGGGTGCAGAATGGACTCTCCTGTCTCCTATTCTGTAGTAGCCACTGCCTTATCATGGGAAGGAAATAATCTGGGAGCTGTTTCCCTGCATTGTGTATTATTGTTCCCCCTAGTGCGAGGAGGCTGCATTAGTCAGCAGGAGGGAGATAATGTTTAGGGGTGGCTCAAGGTAAGATTGTTTGTGCTTTCGAGGACTGACAGTTGTTTTGACCCATAGGAAACAAACAGAGGAACCTCATGGGGTTTGAAAGCAGCTGATCGGGAAGTATAGCTCAAAACAGTGATTGTGAAGACAGTGTTCATAGGAAACGCATGGATAAGAAGTTCCCCCTTAACTTGAATCTCACTACACACTCATCAAAACAAAGTTGCCACATTTGGTGCTCGAAAAAAAAATCCCTGGGTGAGCTTTTATCCTCCGACTATAAGTGACTGTCCCTCCACCTGAAATCCTTTTAACAGCTGAGTTGTGCAGCTGCATAGTAAGAGGCCTGTTCATTCACTTCCACTGGCACACAACCCTGCCAAAAAACACACTCTGCCAACTTGGTAGAAGAACAGAGGATGTCCTTTTCCATTTCTTAGATGGATAGCAGCACAGTAAGCGTCCACATTATCTCAACATTGACACTTTTAACCAACACTTATCTCTCAAGATATCCACCATGCGTGACCTCGCTGCTCAAGCCATTTTTAAAAGCAAGTGCGAGAACAGATGGATGACTCAGTGTGACTCGACTGTGTGTGTGACTGTGCAGCAATACTTGGAGCTGAACAAAAGACTTTACTAAGATGTTAGAAAGGCTGCTGACAGGTTGAAGACTAAAAGCTGTATGAATGTTCTCTGTTAAATTAAACTCTGGGCTGCTGTTCAGCTGCACAGACCAAGGCCTTGTTTTAAAACTTGCAGACTTGTAACCTGAACAACACTTCACCCTTAAAGCTAGTTCACTCAAGCTTGAACCATCTTCCACAAGGGGTTTAGGGGACTCTTCTCTCGGGAATGGTGCACTTTATTTGATTTGTCTTTCGAAAGACTCCAAACCTCCTCATCATACCCCGAGACTGTCAAACTACGGTGGTTGTTTAAAACCGTTCTAAGGCTATTAATGATATTCTTATCACATTCATTTTTGTCTAGTAGTCAGTCAGCAGCCAAATCAGTTTCAAATAAACTGACCATTTCCCCAAAAAGCTTTGTATTTACCCAACATATCAAAGTGCAGCTACATTTTGATGCCTGGTATATAAGATTGTGTTTCTTTAAAGTGAAATTATAGACCCAGCATTTAAAAAATGACCAAGAATTTTGAGCTTTTAAAGGAAAAAAGGGGGGGGAAAAAAAAAAAGGGGAAAAACATATTTTTTCTTGTGTAACCAGGTCATGATGTCTAGAAACAAAAGGCCAGTAGATCAAGCAGGAGGCTGTGAGAATGTCACTAAATAGCAAAACCTGGCTCCTGAACTTTCCTGATAAATTATGTTGAAGATGTATGCATGCATGCATGTGCAGGGATTTTCTTAAACATGCACTTTTCCATTTTGCACAATAGGTTAAAGTAGCAGCAGAGCAGATGTCGTCTATAAATCACAGCCTATCAGGCATTGGGCCAGTCATTGTGACAGACATTTGCCAAGTTGAAAAAAATGTCTTCCAGACTGGACTGGACAAAAGCGTGTCTAAAACTAAAATGTATTTATTATTTATTTGGCAAAAAACAAACTGAATTTACCTTTTTATACCCAGATTTGAGCCGTCTCACTGGGCTTCTCTGAGAAGTCAGAAATGAATCAAGCAGAACATTCAACCACTAAAACTCATTTTTCTGTTCAGGAATGCAAGTAAATAACTATAATTTGACATCTTAATCAGGAAAAATAATGTGCTTTACTATTTTTACAGGTTTTTTTTGTAAAACAGTAAATTTGAAAATTCATGGATAACAATAATAATTATATTTTAGCATTAAAAATATCATTTTGGTTAAAGAGCTTCTACATGCTGGTGTATTTACCATTACAGAAACATAAAAAAATATTGGGGTAATTACTAATACTGTAAATTTAGGACAGCTGTGGCATAAACCGGTGGTCTAATAAATTTGTAAGGCACTGTATATATTCCAAAAATATTGGATTATTGTTTTTTTATGCATATATTTCAGTGTTTTACTGTTGCTGGGGGCTGGGGTAGGGCTAATTTTAACGACTTAATTTGCTATTATGTGGTTTTATTGATGAAAATATTTTTTTAAATGATAATGTGTCTTTCATGTTAAATCTTGACCTTAAAAAGTAACTAAAGCTGGCAGCTAAATGTAATGGAGTAGTGAAGTACAATCCTCAGGTAAAGTACAAGTACCTCAAAATTGTACAGTACTTACTTAGTAAGTAAATGATATTAGTTACACTCTCACACCACTTGTTAAGTTTTTTTGTTTTTTTAAACTAAAAGAGGATGTTCTGGTCTTTCACCACTGCTGAGGTGAGCTTGTTTTTTAACTGGCAAGGCTTTCAACACGTCTGCAGTGATAGAATAGATGACGTCTCAGACAGCTGACGAGGATGAAAACAGCCAACATATTTCATAATTTCATAGTGTAGATGAACACTAGACCTACACAGTTGTAGGATATGCAATAAAAGCTGGAAAGTAACATTTCTGTTGAATTTCTCAAATATATCAAATCAAATCAAATCAAGTTTATTTGTATAGCCCTTTACAGTAGCCAGAAGGTACCCAAAGTGCTTCACAGGAAATCCATAAAAACAATACATAACACATGCATAACATATAAGTACAAAATAAAAGTGCTGCAGTGCTGCAAGGTAGTACGAGCCATAGACCATAGCCATACATAGAAAGGAACAAACAAAATGAGTAGACCTAAGAAACAGAGTTGGCAGAATTTAATGCCGACCTAACAAAGTGGGTCTTCAACTCTGATTTAAAAAGGCTGAGATCAGAAGTGAAACGAATGTCAGGGGGCAGTTTGTTCCACAGCCTTGGAGCAGCGACGGCAAAAGACCGATCGCCCCACTGTTTAAGCCGTGTCCTCGGGACCTCTAAGAGAAGTTGACCCGAAGAGCGCAGGGCTCTGCCACAATTGCGAACAGTTAAAATCTCTGACAGATAAGATGGGGCCAGTCCATTAACGGCCTGAAAAACAAATAACAAAAGTTTAAAATCAATTCTAAAAACGACTGGAAGCCAGTGGAGTGATGACAGCACAGGGGTAATGTGTTCCCGTCTCGATGTGCCTGTTAAAAATCGGGCAGCGGCGTTCTTGAAGACGAGAGATGGAAGACTGGCTGAGGCCAACGTAGAGGGCATTGCAGTAATCGAGTCTCGAACTGATAAAAGCATGGATTGCCTTCTCGAGATCCGGCCGACTGAGGAAAGATTTCACTTTGTCCAAGAGACGGAGCTGAAAGAAGCTTGTTGAAGAACAACAGAACTAATCTGTTTGTCGAATTTGAGTCCATTGTCAAATATTACACCAAGGTTTTTAACATGTGATTTAAAAAAGGGGGCCAGAGTGCCAGAGTTTGTGGCGGAAAAAATCGACGAAGTTGGTGAACCAAACAAAATGCATTCAGTTTTGCTGTCGTTTAAATGTTCTGTGCCAGCCACCGCTTTATATCAGAAATGCAGTCCAGGAGCTTAGTGAATGCAGTGTTATCGTTAGGACACATGGGCAGATATATCTGCAAATCGTCTGCATAAAAGTGAAAAGACAAATTGTGTTGTTTTATAATTGATCCCAGAGGAAGCATGTACAAAGAAAACAGAATACAGCCGAGAATGGAACCCTGTGGCACACCACAGGGCAGGGATGCGGCTGAGGAGCAGTGGTCGCCAATGACGACAGAGAAGCTCCTGTCTGCCAGGTATGACTTGAACCATTGAAGAGCAGTGCCACAGATATCAATGTGCTGCTCTAGGCGAGATACAAGGACTGCGTGGTCGACTGTATCGAAGGCCGCCGTGAGGTCCAGCAGCACCAGCACAGCAGGATTACCAGCGTCCACAGACAAAGAAATATCATTGTGCACCTTTAACAGTGCAGTCTCTGCGCTATGTTGGGATCTACAACCAGACTGAAATTTTACAAAAGTAGAATTGAGCTCCAAAAATGCCTGTAATTGAATAAAAACAACTTTTTCTAGAACCTTAGAAAGGAAAGGCAGGTGGGAGACGGGTCTAAAATTGGAGAGCACAGAGGGGTCAAGATGCGGCTTTTTTAAAAGGGGCCTAACCATGGCGTGTTTGAAGGCAGCTGGAACAGACCCTAAGCTAAGACAAGTGTTTATAAAAACAAGCAGACTTGACCCAACAGAACTCAGAACCTCCTTCAAAAACTTAGCTGGAATGATATCTAAAGGACAGTTAGTGGGTTTCATGCCACTAACCACCTTAGAAAGAGATGACAGGGAAATGGTCTCAAACTGCTCGAAAACAGCAGTCTGTGCCGGAGGAGCACAGACTTCAACAAGGGACAAGTTCAAGTTACAAATGGTTTGCCTAACAGATGCCACTTTATCAGTGAAAAAAGACATGAACTCTACACAGGTTGCAGTAGAGGCATCAGACAGGACAGTGGGGCGTGGGTTAATGACAGAGTCAATAGTGCTAAATAGCAATCTGGGATGATGAGAGCTCTGAGCTATGATGGAGGACAGATATTTTGCCTTGGCTTCCTTTAGAGCTCTCTGGTAGGCAGCCAGACTGTCCCTTAAGCAACCCAGGGATACATGCAATTTGTCCTTCTTCCAGCGCCGTTCATATGGAAGAATTATCCTATCTTTATTCAAGAGCGTAGATTTTCAGTTTGAGAGCATAATTTGTCTTTCTCATGCTCAGATTTGTTCTCCTCATGCTCACATTTTGCGCTCGCACTCAGATTTCTGCTGCTTTCTTTCAAAATGTGTGTGTGCACTTAAAAATCACATGCTTGTGCTCACATTTCTTCTTCTTGGACACAAACATTTTGCTCGCACTCAAATATGTCCTGTGCGCACTCAAATCTAAAGTCTACGCGCTCAGATCTCAACTCTGCGCTCTCAAAACTTTTGTGCTCGCACCCAGAACACGCATGTCCTCTCAGGTTGAGGTGTCTGCTCAGACTGAACGTGGTCCCGCCCTGCGCTTAAACTAGTGTGTTTCACCAGCCAATAGGGAGACAGCTAGATTGTGGCTCGGTCTTAGGTGCGTTCCCTCGCCTTTTTGAGCGCTCCGGAGGGGCGGGTAGCGCGGCAGCGAATGAATGGGAGACAGATGGATGGCCAAAGACCTCAAGTAAGTTCATTGCTAAATGTTGCTACAACTCAAAACACATCGATCATATACAGTAGTTTCAATAACAGTACAGTAATCATTTTGACACTCGTACTTATCAACATATATAGCGGGCCTTCATTGTAACATGTACAACGAAAGTACAATAATTGGCAACGTATGATCGTATCAGCGGCAGGAAGGCACACATAATGATGCGCGAGCTGAAGGGAATCCCCGCTGACGTCACTTCATTCATAATGAGTTTCTGTCCCTAGTGCCGACAAAGGCCCGCTATATATGTTGATAAGTAGAAGTGTTTTGAGTTGTAGCAACATTTAGCAATGAACTTACTTGAGGTCTTTGGCCATCCATCTGTCTCCCATTCATTCGCTGCCGCGCTCCGAATCCTGCTCAAAGTCTTCTTCTTGTGAAAGTGAAAGTATTACCAACATTAGCCTAATTATGCGCCCCCTGGCTTTGACCGCGTAAATAGGACGGTGATACACGTTGCAATAAGAGAATCAGCTGGTTACACGGATTGTATTACTGTTACATTAATTTATCAATTAAAATTTTAAATCATAATAAGACATGCAGCAAGAGTGCGGCGGACGGGATGCGAACCAGCGTCCCATGGTTTAAAATGCAACAGTTGGTAGCGTACTTCACCACTGGACTATCGTGACACCACTGTACAGATGAAAAAAAAAAAATATATATATATATATATATAAATAATAATAGAAAAAAAAATAAAAATAATCTAAACTACCATAACTCTTTTTAGGACTACTTAAGATTAATTCTACATAAATATGCTGCGTTTTAAATAGGTGACGATTCAAATAGCTGGCTAATATGGTAAATTGGTGTATTTTAAGAGAGAAGCAGTTTTACAAACAGACCATATACCCGCCCCGACGGAGCGCTCAAAAAGGCGAGGGAACGCACCTAAGACCGGGCCACAATCTAGCTGTCTCCCTATTGGCTGGTGAAACACACTAGTTTAAGCGCAGGACGGGACATCGTTCAGTCTGAGCAGACACCTCAACCTGAGAGGACGTGCGTGTTCTGGGTGCGAGCACAAAAGTTTTGAGAGCGCAGAGTTGAGATCTGAGCGCGTAGACTTTAGATTTGAGTGCGCACAGGACATATTTGAGTGCGAGCAAAATGTTTGTGTCCAAGAAGAAGAAATGTGAGCACAAGCATGTGATTTTTAAGTGCACGCACACATTTTGAAAGAAAGCAGCAGAAATCTGAGTGCGAGTGCAAAATGTGAGCATGAGGAGAACAAATCTGAGCATGAGAAAGACAAATTATGCTCTCAAACTGAAAATCTACGCTCTTGAATAAAGATAGGATAATTCTTCCATACGTTCAGCCTGTCTGCAACGTTGTCTGAGCAGACGGGTGTGGTCGTCGAACCAGGGATCTGGCTTAGTTTTTGAAGATTTTTGCCGAAAAGGTGCAACAGAGTCAAGGATCGCAGAACATGTTGAGTGGAAGGTGGAGAGTAGGTTGTCTGGACAAAGGGGAGGAACCAGCCCACAGTCATCAAGCAGCTGAGAGTCCCTGAAGGCAGCAGCAAACTCCCCGGCTGTTGATGGAGAGAAGATTCGGCGTCTGCGAGGTGAGGAGACTGGCTTATTGGCAGATGGGGGGGCAGCAAAGTCAAAAACAACAGGGAGGTGGTCCGAGATAGCAGTATCAACTATTTCTCTGAGGGAAACCGAAAGCCCATGAGAAATTACCAGGTCAAGGGTGTGTCCATGCTCATGTGTTGGTGCATTAACAGATTGAGTGAGATTAAAAGAATCTAAAAGGCCTTTGAATTTGTTGGCCAGTTGATTTGCTGCACAACAAACATGAATATTAAAATCGCCACAAATCAACAGCTTATCAAACTTCGGGATAAACTCAGACAAGAACTCAGAGAACTCTTGAAGGAAGTCCTTATCAAATCTGGGTGGGCGGTAAACTGTAGCACACAGCACAGGGCAGGTGAGGTCAATCACGAACAGCTGCAGTTCGAAGCTGGAATAAGTAGCGCTTATCGCCCGGCATCTGAAACGCTCCTTAAATATAGCGGCCAGACCGCCACCGCGACCGGCAGCTCGCGGGGTGCTAAAGAAGGAGCAGGAGGGAGGGAGGAGCAGCCGGGAGGGAGGAGCTCCGAAAAGGCGCTGTTCTCACCTGGTTTCAGCCAGGTCTCTGTCAACAGGAGGAAATCCAGATCGTGAGTTTTAAAAAAGTCGTTTAAAATAAATGTCTTATTTGTGAGAGACCTGGTATTTATCAGCGCCGCGTGGATTGCACATCGATCAGTCTGGCGAGGAAAGCGACTGAGGGAGCGGAGATTCGCCGGCACACAGCCCCGCTGGGAAGTCCGCACCGGCCGACAACACGGAAGCAGCACCCCGGTGTCGTGGAGAACCGGCCGGAGCCACCGATATCTGTACTCCGAGGAACTCCGCAGATCGTAGCCCCTGTAGACAGTGAAGGATCCGGCTGGTGGACGACAGAGATCGTGGAAAGAGGAGGCCAGGGACACCTTCAGTTTAATGAGGACTCCGCCTCGCTTTCCGTGTTTTCTGCGGCGTCTGTGGCGAGGTAACCAGCAGGAAAACCGCCGTAGATGCGGCGGTATAGACTCCAGGAAAGGCGGAAGCCTCTTTGAGTGCCCAGCAAAGCCGCAGATCGGCAGTTTTTCCAGAGACTCACGGATATCAAGAAGTGTCAGGCGATCATACACCTGCAGCGGTGACACACTCCGTACAACAAACAGCAGATACAGGTAAAACAGTAACATGCTCAGCAGAGGGAGACGGCCAGCCAAACACAGGGGCGCCATCTTTCAAATATATTGCCCCTTTAGGTTCTATTTTATTTTGGAGTAGTGCTACCTCCAATACTAAGCAACCAAAACTATCTACATTGATAAATAACACTATGGGTAAGAAATTTTGGTTTGAACTGTCTCTTCAAACTGCCACAGTTATCTTTGTAAACGGCATATGTGAAATCCTAGATTGGAAAGCTTGGCTTAACCCTTTGATGCACAACATGGGTCCAAAATGACTCTCATTCATTCCCCATGTTATTTAATGCTTGCTGTGTGTTTCTGTGCTCTATCTTATCAACTTATTTTATGATTGAATATTCCAAGTATTCTTTAAATATCTTGTTTTTGATAACAACAGATCATTATTTACATTTTTCCTCTCATACTTTATGAAGAAAAAAAAGGTTTTGTATTATTACAAGACTAACTAATTGGCTAAGTAGCTTGCTAAGCTAACTACTTAGCCAAGAAGTTAGCTTAGTAGTTAGCTTAACAAGCTACTAAGCTAACTACTTAGCCAAGAAGTTAACTAAGTAGTTAGCTTAGCGAACTACTTAGCTAAAAAATGGATATGTGCCATTTTTGACCCATGTTGTGCATTAGAAGGGTAGTGACACAAAAATGGATTTTATTAAAGTATGAATAAAGGAAAATGTAAAATTAGGATGTATGATGATCAAAAACAAACTATTTGAGGAAAACCTGGAATACTGAATGATGAAAATAATTAATTGCAAAGATATAGAACATAAAAACCCTGTCACTGGGTCACTTTAGACCCATGTTGTGCATCAAAGGGTTAATCATACCGGCCTACCTAAAAACATGAACAATCATGGCAGCAAGAGAGCCTCATGCCGTACCTTTCCCTCCAGATAAACAAATACAGTCACAGCGTTGTCTCCGACTCCTACCCATCGATTTAATGGGGTTAGAGGGCTGCAGTTTTCAAGCCATTACTTTGAATGTCACATCATATGATGCAGATAAAACCCTCTCATGTAAAGCATCTCATGTAATCACAGAAGTAATTTGGGAGACGATATGTGCCAATTTCAAGTTGCAAAGAACGAGGTTACGAAACAGCAATTGGCACGGACCTGAGGACATAAAATACCGCTTCAGGCCACCTTTACCTCTTTGAATGAGAGCAGGTCAGAATATAAATATCACAAAGTGTAATTACAAAATCCCTGGTATTTGAAAAGGTCACTTCTGCTTTTTTTTAAATATTGAAACTAATGATGGGATGCTGGTCTTTCTCTGGAGCTACACGCCGCTGAAAGGATCTGCTACCATTTTTAGTGCAGTTTCCTACCGAACCCCCCGTAGTGAGGAACAAAAAGCTATTGAGCCAACTCGGGTGTAAGGCCCCTCAGTTGAAAAGGGATCAAATGTGTGAGCAGAAGGCTGTTTAAGACCTATATGTTAATGAGAGAGCGCTGCCAAGAGGCGTCTGCAGCTCTGACTCAGGATGTGAACAAGACTGAAGATGAATAAACATTCATCGCTAAGCTCAGAGAAAACACATCACCGTGGTCTCTTGGATAACAGCTTCACACATCATTAATGCATAAGCACAGCAGTTATGGCTGAAATATTATGAAAATTTTGATCATGTGCTCAGCATTGAAGCACTATTAGTCATTGCACATGAAAAGCGCTCGGGAAATAACCCTTGTGTCTGGGTAATTTAAATATTTTGCAATTTCCTTGTCATATTTCAATGACGAGTGTCTCTGCCAAAATGAAAAATCATGAAGAAGGCAGTCATTCACACTCAGGGCATGTAGAGAGGACTTTTTCCGTTTACCCTATGTACACAGAATAAATTAGACCACTTTGATTAGAGCAACATCCCAGTCAATCAGTTCACTAAAGGGTTGCTCGGCTCACTTCCTGTTAAACAAAAGGCCAGTAGATCAAGCAGGAGGCTGTTAGAATTTCACTAAATAGCAAAACCTGGCTCCTGAACTTTCCTGATAAATTATGTTGAAGATGTATGCATGCATGCATGCATGTGCAGGGATTTTCTTAAACATGCACTTTTCCATTTTGCACAATAGGTTAAAGTAGCAGCAGAGCAGATGTCGTCTATAAATCACAGCCCATCAGGCATTGGGCCAGTCATTGTGACAGACATTTGCCAAGTTGAAAAAAATGCCTTCCAGACTGGACTGGTTGGCTTGTTTTCTTTTGGAAAGTCCGATATGTTGGATGCATCCTGTCTCAGTGGGTAGCTGCTGAGCTCCATCAACTAGCGCTCATGTTTATTTGTAACTTGTATATTTTACAGAAAGGCTTTAATTCCTGAGCAGAATCCACAAATTGTTTTCAGCCATTTATGCAAGAAATAAAATCAGCTGATCGCTAAATCCATCGAAAACTTTGAATGCTTGACTTTACAGACAACATTCTCTCACAAACTATGGGCCTTCGAGAACCGATTTCATTCTTTTGTATCCACGAGACAGATAAAGCATTATCATGTTTTCTTACACAACACTGTTGCACCGGGCCAACCATAACAGACTCAAAACAATCCTCTCACATCCGATAATACAGCCATTTTCACACGGAGAAGCTGATCTCTACCCATAGTGCACTGCTCCTGAATATTCTGCTTCCCAAGAACATACAGTTGCAACCTGACCAGCTCAGTGTGGGCAATTTGGACTAAAATAATGCCTATTATATATTAAATGGACTTAGCAGTTAGGGACTCATCAAATATGACTTTATATAAGTAGTGGTAAACAATTCTGTCTTAAGCTGTTCATTTAAGGCCACCTAGACATATTTTTGTCGCCTTTTATCTCGTTAAATGTCGAAGTCCACACCCTTTAACATAGTCAGCCGATATAAATATACACATAAAAGCAAATACTAACAATTTTTGCCACTGTTTTGGTCATCACCATCTGTTTTTTGCACTGGCCTTGATTAAAAAGTGGCTCTAACTGAAATGTCTTGGTTCAGATTCGGCTATAAAATTTCTCATGATGAACTTTATTTGGGGAAAGTTAAAATGGGAGGACAGGAAACATCACTATTGACAAAGCACTTGTACAAATATTAGGATAACACTCTGCTGAACTCAAAATAAGGAAGGTATGGGCTGCATGTTATTTCAACTCGGTATCCTGCCATTGTAAGATGGGATAGGATGGGAACAGATGCACCAAAATCACAAGTCTTGTTTCTAATACTTTCTAATTCAATAATTGTTTATTTCAGATGTGTCATCCTAGTAGATCACATACAATATGGATTGAAAAAAAACGGCGTTTTTGCTAAACCTGTGATCATTAGAGGGTATAAAAACATCCGTGTGATCACTGAGAGCTTCATGCACATCTGGGTTTGAGCCCCCAGTATCAACTTTAATGATCTCTGTAGTCATTAAGTGTAAATATATACCATTGCACATCAACTATGACTTTCTGTAGAGCCTTTATATATTTCCTCAGAGGTCAGGAGGTCCATATATATATGTGCCTTTATCTTTGCTGGTATCAGGGCATACCTTGCATTCACCAGGGGCCCATCAGGCCACCCATGAAGTCCACATTAATGGAACTTTGTGGTTCGTCAAGAAGTTGTATCGCATGAATGATGTTTGTTATTTATCACTGAATATGGTGAAACGGGAATGCTCAGTCATCACCCTCTTGTTATTTTCAGTCCATGATAAGCTTGGAGTTGCATCCACAAGCAGAGACCAGGTTAAGTGCAGTGGTAGCAGAAGTATTCAGATTAAGATTTTGGTTACACTTTACAATAACCATCATTAATAAAGGTAAATAGATAGTTTATTAATGTTAAATCATCATTTCTAAATGGCAAATGGATAGTTTATTAATGTAAGTTAATAGTTACTTGACCATTAACAAACAATTCAATTCTAATTAATGATTTTTATCAATGGACTTTTTATTAATGGTTTATAGTTGCACTCATAACATTTTAAACACTATTTTTAGCATTTGTTAATGATTTCCAAATTATTTATATAGCTTTAAGAAAATGGTTGTAAAACATCTATAAAGATTAAATATGTAGACCTAATTGTAGTACTTTGTAAATGGTTAATATTTGATTTATTAACCATCTATAAACATAACTTAGATGGTTATTGTAAAGTGTTACCACACTGCAGAATTACTCCAATACAAGTGAAAGTCCTGCATTCAAAACTTAGTGAAGTAAAAGTACAAAAGTATCAGCATCAGATTGTTTTTTACAGTGCCTAACAAATTTATTAGACCACCTGTAATAAAAACGAGAAAACATAAATATTTTAGAGATCTTTCAAAAGCGTGTTAAAATGTATTTATTATTTATTTGGCAAAAAATGAACTGAATTTACTTTTTTATACCCAGATTTGAGCCGTCTCACTGGGCTTCTCTGAGAAGTCAGAAATGAAGTGTAGTGAAGTACAATCCTCAGGTAAAGTACAAGTACCTCAAAATTGTACAGTACTTGAGTAAATGTACTTAGTAACACTCCACCACTTGTTACGTATTTAAAAAAAAAAAAAAAAAAACTAAAAGAGGATGTTCTGGTCCTTCACCACTGCTGATGTGAGCTTGTTTTTTAACTGGCAAGGCTTTCAACACGTCTGCAGTAGAATAGATGACGTCTCAGACAGCTGACGAGGATGAAAACAGCCAACATATTTCATAATTTCATAGTGTAGATAAACACTAGACCTACACAGTTGTAGGATTATGCAATAAAAGCTGAAAATTACAAGCTTGCAGAACACTTCCTGAGTTTCATTGTGACAAATGATTGAGGTTTAATGTATTTATAATACAGTGGACCTCCTTAATTCCACACATCGCTGCTTTATCAAACAGGGCTTGATGGGAAGAGTGGGAGTGCTGCTGCGTCACACCCTGGTGAAACAAGTGCATGCTGATTATTTACGCCTCTGTGGAGTCAAATATGACATTTCTTTCCCCATCTCTGAATATTTTCTCTGGGGTGGTCAAACCAACCTGACAAAATACTTGTGTTACTGAATACAGCTTGGGAAATTAATCATTTTTATCTGCTGGTATGAATTGCTTAAGCTGACATGTTGATATGAAAAAACCTTTCTGGTGCTTCAAGTTGGCATCGTCTTGGTCTGCTAATGCCGGAGAAAAAGAGCTGAGAGAAAGACTGTGTTGTTTAATATCTTATGGGAGTTGCTGTGTGCTGTATATTCCGTCCTGACTTTTAACTCCCTCTGCCCACAGATATGTCCTTGGTTCGGCTAGAACACTTTCTTTGATGTCCATGTCTACAGTGCATTATGAACACATTTAAATGGGTCATAGTCTGCATTCAGTAGTGTATAATTATAGTCATAAGCACTCATAAATATAAAACGGTATTGACAAATACAATATATAAAGATGGGTATAAGTCATTGTAAGTGGTCTTTGTTTGCTTCAAATAAAGTGAAAAAATATGATCAAATCTATGCAAAAACAACTTAAAAACGAATTATTTGTTTAACTGGTCATAAGAAATTTAATACTCTAATTTGATATTAACTTTTGGATAACAGACAACTGAATTATGTAAATTTACATTTTACTTATGGGATGATTCACCCAAAAATGCACTTTAAACACTAAACTGACTCAAATTATAGATCAAACAATTTTACAATTTTACTTTATTTTACTATAATTATATTAAAAGTATATTTATACTGCGTTAAAGTCATGGGCTTGCTATGAAGTCAGTGAGTGAATTATAATATTACTTGACCTTATAAGTTATTATACATTTTTAACAATAAAATGTTATTATAAATGTTTTATGATCATTGTTAAAAAATAACTATGAATATTTATGAGTGCTTATAGCTATACCTTATTTTCAGCAGTTTATAGCTCATTATACATATGTATACAATACATTATAGACATGGACAAGCAAAGTAAGTGAAATTGTTAGGGCGTGATGCATGAAATACTCTTGATTTGTTTCTTTTCTCAGCCTGAGGGAAATGTACAGTTCCTTGACCTTCTAAAAACGACACGCTGGGGAATAAGCAGGAGGGATTTGTCTCCCCCTCCACCAGATGGTGTAGCCATTGGAGTGCATGGAGGCATTTATAGCAACAAGGTGGGGTATAACGT
The DNA here is from genome assembly GCF_030273125.1 of Centropristis striata. Classification (NCBI taxonomy): domain Eukaryota; kingdom Metazoa; phylum Chordata; class Actinopteri; order Perciformes; family Serranidae; genus Centropristis; species Centropristis striata. The sequence continues at coordinate 20,870,253 of NC_081527.1, read as the reverse complement.
GCGACCAAGGCGGGAGACTGTTGGGATACAATACTCCTGAAGTCACACACTCACTCCACGTGACACAGGTCAGATTGACTCCCATCACCACTGAAATCAACATAATGCCCCAAACAATTTCCCCTGAAAAGATCTCATTGTTTACTGTGGTGCAAAAACTTTAAATAGCAGAGCGCTTGAACTTCCTCTGCATTATGTTCTGTGATTGCATCCGACTTCAACACGTCCATGGATATTTCCCAATAGGCTTTTCTTTGGTGTGGACGATATAGCAATAACAAGACTCCTTGATTTCCGCCTGGATTCCACTCATTCCAGATGCAGTCTCAGATACAAAATATGCACTTTGTTCCTGCAATATGAGATAAAAGACCAGCACTTGAACTTTTGGTCACTGCTCTGAATCTCTGAACCTGGCAACCACACCATTGCCCCCTAGTGAACACTAAACGAGACGTTTGATAAAGTTGAAGGCTGTCAACTAGAGTGTTTTGTTGTTATTTTGAGCTAAGTTTGGTTGCAGCATCCAAGTCTAATAAAAAACATATTGTCTTCTATAAACTGCCTGTCAGAAACAGTTTTGGTTTGGAGTCAAGTCTTGAGATGATTAGTTTTTCCTAGTAATGCTCTAAAATAGTCTATTTAAAAATAGACAGAATTGAGCAGAAACACAGAACACCAAATGAAAAAAAACACTTGAGGTGTTTAATAATTTAATAATTAGGCCAGAACAGTAAATGTGTCTGCTGCTTTAACCCTCTATGGTACGCATTATGATCCCAGTTGGTAAAAAATTGTTTTTGGGTGTTTTTTTGTCTTAAAATAGACCAAGTAAACATAACCAAGAGACATTTTCAAGAAATACTATTTTTTTTTAGTAATTTTTAGGGTCTGTTGTGGAAAGTAATGAAAACAAGAGTTTTGTTTAAAATTGTAATAACATTTATTTAAAAACTCATGTTATAGTCTGAACAATCCCCAGCCTGAACAATTAAGACTGCAACTCATTTGAAAGTAAAAACTATTTAAAAATACATTTTTCATTATTTAATTCAAATTTTTGTGCCATATCATGAGTAATTGTTTTGATTGTTGATGGCTGTCTTTGCCTTACTGCTTGTGGAAATTGATGAAGCTGTTCTTCTCAGTTGTGAGCAGTGGTGGTTCTAGACCAATTTTACTGTGGGGGCCAAGGAGGGACCAGTGTTTAATCAGAGGGGCACATTAGCACATTAAAAAATGGCAAAGATGATATTTAAGCATTCAAAATCTTTATTTTAGCTTATTTAAACATCTCATTTAAGTATATTTGGAAGATACAAATACATTGATTTAAATAATGACACTCAATGTACACATTCTGGGTTCCTTTTGTGTTCAATGAGATATTGTTTGAACAAAAAAAGGTTAGAATTGTTCCATTATTCATCGTTATAAATGATTGATCAATTTATTATTAATTTGACACAGGGGCCACAGCAGGGGCCAAAGGCTTCTTCACAGGGGCAGTGGCCCCTGGAGGCCCCTGTGTAGAACCGCCACTGGTTGTGAGGCACAGGTAGACATCACACTTTGTGCACTGCACTCTGACAATACCAGTGCAGTCTGGGTATTTGCACCAGCATGATGACAGGCCATTGATCTGTGCTGTCCTGACGCACAGCTGCTGGTTGCACTGGTGCAGTGGGACTTTGTTCCTCTTCCCGGGCAGCTCTCCCTCAATGTGCTGGGAGGTCCTTCCCCTCTTCTTCAGGACTTTCCTCTCCATGCAAAGGCAGCTTGCAACCTCACTTTTGAACTGGAGTAGGCTGTGGACCTCGTTTTCTTCATCACTGAATCCTAATTCATCATCACTACCATCTACTGGGAGGGCTAGATTTGCTTTCTTCCGTGAGGAACCATAAAATATTGTTGCATTCATTCTGTAAATGGAAGAAAGATGTGTCAAATATCATCATATGCAATGCAGAAAGGACTCACAAATGCATGGTTGGTACATGGTTGTGGAGCCTGAGTCCATAAAGTTTACAATATGCTTTTGAACAATAGGCCTATAACTAAATACGAAATGTTATCAACATGCCAGGCTAGCAATTCATAATGGTACAGTGTTGCCATATGGCAACATACATTTTTAACATTTTCTATGATTTAATGATCAAGTACAGTGCAATAAACTACAGAATAATGAACTTAACTCACCTATTATGGAGTATATATTTTTTCCCTGTTGAAAAATGTCATTAAAACACTTTTTTAGTTGATTTTTGAGGAGTCAAATGGTAAGGCTCCTCCCTGTGAAGACGTCTGCAGAAAAGGGGTTCAAAATGGCCTCCAGAAAGTCAAGTGACAAATTTAAACACTGCTATTGGTTTAATTAGAATCCCACCTATCTTTTAATGCATTGCATCATAACTGGGGATGTATTGTCTTTATGTAGAAGGCTTAAAATGGGTTTGTTTCCATATGGCAACGTCGTACCATGGATTAATAATAATCCCAACATTTCAAATAACACATGTATTGCCCTTTTTGTCTCCTAGCAATAACACAATCATCATTTTTGTGCCAGCATCAGTAAAATACTGAAACAGCAAATATACAATGTCTTTAATCATGATTTTTTTTATTTTCTTGAAGTAACAATTTCAAATATGTCTGTTTCGTCTTCTTTGGCGGCACCTATGGTGGTAAGGAGTAATTTCAAGAACTTCGACCATCCAGACTAATAACTTCATGTCATTAATTCATTCCTTTGGCCTCCACAGGTCAGCTGGTCCACAGTCCTCCTACTCACAAAACTGGCAAAAACCTTGACTTAATTCTCATCCATAACTGTGCCACAGATGCACTGGTGGTAACGCCTCTCCACCTGTCAGATCACTTTTTTATCCAGTTTAATGTCACTCTATCAGAACAACTCTCTGCTCCTGCACCAATGGTTACGTTCTGCCGTAACCTCCGTAACCTCCGTAACCTCCATAACTTATCCCCAGCCCACTTCTCCTCTATTGTCGCCTCTGCCCTACCTCCGCTCAGCACATTCTCCTCTCTGAAGGCTAATGATGACACTGACTCACTCTGCTCTACTCTGAATTAATGTCTGAACAGGCTATGTCCTTTATCTACCTGCTCGACCAAACCAATCCCACCCATGGTTGAATAATAACCTCTGATCACAGCGTACCAAGCTCAGAGCTGCTGAAAGAAAATGGCTCAAATCCAAACTTGCCGATGATCTCTTAAGCTACCAGACACTTTTTTCCTCCTTCTCAGCCAGCATCACCGCAAAGACTGCTTTTTACAACGACAAAGTCAACAGTGTCACTGACACCCAGAAACTCTTTTCCACCTTCAAATCACTACTCAACCCTCCCCCTCCTACCTGCCTCACCGCAGACACATTTGAATCCTTCTTTACAGGCAAAGTTGCAGCAATCAGCAGCCTATTCTCTAACCAGCTCACTCCCCACCCGACTCCTAATACTGTGACATGTAGAAGTCCTACTACATGTCTCTCTGTATCTCAGCTGGGCAGCACTGAATCAGTTGCTAGCACCTCATTTTCTGGCTTTACACCCCTCTCTGAGAGTGAGGTATCCAAACTGTTGACATGTAGCCGTCCTACTACATCCTCGTTGGACCCTATACCAACAAACCTTCTCCAGTCCATTAGCCCAACCATCACGCCAGCTGTCACACATGTGATTAATGCCTCACTGTCCTCCGGCACTTTTCCCACTGCATTCAAAGCAGCTCGGGTAACACCCAGTGGTGGGCCGTCAGGGCCAGCAAGGCCTTCTCTGCTGGCCTAACATAACCAGAAATCATGATCATAATTATGTAAATAAATAAAGGTTAATTTAATTTTAAATTTTGTTTCCCTAAATATCTAAAAGTATTCATATTCTCTTCATGTCATATTATGCTCCTTCCAGTGCTGTTGTTTTTAGGTTAGAGTTTTTATCCAATCAGAATTCAGCTATCTTATGTTGCCAGGCTGTATGGAATATGCCCGGGCCTTCAGAATCAACAATGCGGGCGTCTGTGCACTGTAAGTGAACGGGCAAATGCAGTTGATAGATAGTTGCGACAGCCAATCAGATCACGAGTTGTGTCAGTAAGGCCCTCTAGCTGGCCTCACGTTGAACGTGACATTTACGCGTCCTGTGATTGGATATGGATACTTACTAGTTTGAGCCACGGCAGTGCTATGCAGATCAACAGAGTCACACCCGGCCGGGACTGTTAACGGTATGTAAATAATCTGGCGCATTGGCGCAGCTGTGTGGTTGTACTCAAAGCAACAGGTCACAGAAAGTCGTGATACGTCACGTTTTGACATGAAAACGTTTTTTTACAAAGAGACTTGTTTATTGTGTCGCTGTCGCCAAAGTATGGCCGTCTTGTTAGTGTCTTTCTGATATTAAACTGCGATTTTGCAATGTATTGTACAATCTTGTTAAAGCTTGCATATTCTTTGTGGACTCATTTAATAAAACTTTTTGGAAAGCCACTGGTAACACCTCTACTCAAGAAACCCTCTCTCAACCCTGCTGAAGTCGAGAACTATCGTCCTGTCTCACTTCTTCCATTCTTATTAAAAACTATTGAACGGGCGGTCTTTAAGCAACTCTCAGAATTCCTCCTACAGAACAATCTTCTTGATCCAAATCAATCTGGTTTCAAAAGCGGTCACTCAACTGAAACTTCTCTGTTGTCTGTGACAGAAGCCTTAAAAGATTCCTACCTGAAAGGATGCTCATTCAGTGTATCCTGGCATGGACAATTGTCTACTTTGCATTGCCTCTCCACAGGGGTTCCCCAGGGCTCAGTGCTGGGGCCCCTGCTATTCGCTATCTACACCACCTCTCTGGGTCAGATTATCCACTCAGATGGCTTTTCCTATCACTGCTATGCAGATGACACTCAGCTCTATCTGTCATTTCCTTCTGATGACCGATCGGTCTTTGCATGGGTCTCTGACTGCCTCTCAGACATAGCCACTTGGATGAAGGCACATCACCTCCAGCTGAACCTTTCAAAAACTGAACTGCTGGTCCTCCCTGCTAAACCTACAATACACCACAACATCAACATCAGAATTGACTCCCTGTGTCTTGCCCCCACCAGGGTGATGAAAAACTTAGGGCTGATGATTGATCACCAACTCACCTTTTCCAGTCATGTCGCCTCTATTGCCGCTTTGCACTTTACAACATCAGAAAAATCATACCTTACCTAACTCAACATGCCACTCAACTCTTGACACAAGCTGTCGTCATCTCAAAACTTGACTACTGCAACGCCCTCCTGACGGTCCTCCCAGACTGCACAGTAAAACTGCTTCAGATGATCCAGAACGCGGCAGCGCGCCTGGTCTACAACCAGCCAAAAAGGTCACATGTCACACCGCTGCTCATCGAGTTCCACTGGCTACCTGTTGCGGCCCGCATCAAATTCAAATCTCTAATGCTGGCCTATAAAGTTGTCTCTGGTACTGCACCCAGCTACTTGAACGCCCTGATTCAGACATATGCTACCTCACGACCGTTGCGCTCTTCCAATGAATGGCGCCTGGCTCTGCCACCTGTTCGCCCAAGGCAATCCAAACTTTTTGCATTTCTTGTTCCCCGTTGGTGGAATGCACTACCAGTTCCTACCAGAGCAGGGGCGTCCCTCTCTACCTTTAAAAAACTCCTGAAGACCCAGCTCTTCAGAGAGCATCTTCTCTCCTCGACCACACGATAATTCTACTCCTTAACGAATTGTCACTAGCACTTATTGCTGCACTAATAGCTCTTATTGTACTATACCTTGACTTTTCCCCTTTTTCCTGTAAGTCGCTTTGGATAAAAGCATCTGCTAAATGACTAAATGTAAATGTAAAAATACAGATGTGTCGCCCACGTGTTCTTACTGCTTTCTCTCATCGAGTTACTTTCGTATTGTAATTAGACATGTACATCTCCATGTACATAAATTAAATTTCACATGTAGATTGTTAAATATGTATGGCAATTTTATTCAAATTGACAGTGAAAACACCGGAAAGTGCGGCATTGCAGATGGGTCCGATTTGGGATACAGTAACGAACGGTGTCCGATTCGAGATAAAGTCTCTATACATCATGGAAGAGTCGAAAGGCTGAAGAGAACGAGATGAAGGACGCGAAGAACGAGATGAAGTAATCCTAATGTTAGCATGGCTTGTGTTGTAACATTACTTGTTTGATGTGTGGCTTTCCTAGCAATGTTGTCAACTAGTTTTTAAGCATTTTTTTTGCGTTTTTAAGTAGTTGACCAACTAATTTATACAAGGTATGAGCAGAAACATCCACTGGTTGATGCTTCTGGTGAAAACAACCCAGTGTTTATGATATGTAGAGTCTATGATATGTAGTTGAGACATTGTTGTCAAGATACTGTTGCCATAGAAACAAAACCTTGCGGATGAAGCATCACATCATTCCACACTCGCCGGCCACTTTATTAGGTACACCCAGTCAACTGTTTGTTAACGCAAATATCTAGTAAGACAGTCACATAGCAGCACCTCTATGCATTTAGGCATGTAGACATGGTCAAGACTTCCTGCTGGAGTTCAAAGGGAGCATCAGAATAGAGAAGAGAGGTGATTTAAGTAACTTTGAAAGTGGCGTGGTTGTTGGTGCCAGACCGGCTGGTCTGCATATGCCAGATACTGCTGATCTACTGGGATTTTCACACACAACCATCTCTAGGGTTTACAGAGAATGGTCAGAAAAAAGGTTGGGTTGGAATGATCAAGCCAACCCCAGACTTTGACCCAGGAGACTAGTGTTTGTGTCATGTGTGAAACCAAGAGTCAATGCTCTTATTTGGAGTCAACCAAACCGTATATATCTGTGTCCAGTAGTTACGTGTGGAAGTAGTTGTTTTTATGCCCAACTCTGTTCTTTTACCCTTACCTTAGTCAAGTGGTTTTTATTATTAAATGCGTTTATGGTCTCAATCCCATTTACAGTAAAATAGACAATAAAGCAGGGTATGGTTTGGGACGTGGTTACCTTGTGATTGACATATCTCTACCGCAGCCATATATTTGGCTTCTCAGTCAGATCCATCACAACAAGCGCCAACAACTGCCAATTTCTTGTCTGCTGATTATGTGTATAACATTTGAAGCCATTGTCTGAGTAAATCATCCACTAGTTGGGCATTTTCATCAAAGGTCCTAAAGTTTCTAATATGTTTTTCTGGCCAGAATTTCTGCAGAAATCTTTATCTCTTTCTCACCCTTTCCCAGACATTTGAACGTATTCAGTTTGAATATAACTGCTGTTATTATTTAAGCATGTAAATTTAATTGTATCACAGTGTTCTCAAAAAAATACAATGAATAACCAGAGTAGCAGGGGATACTTGATTATCTAATCCCCCGTCTCTGCACGCCTCTCAATTTGAGTTTATTTCACTGCCACAAGTTGAGCTGAATCATTCCAACAGTATCGTTTTGTATCAGCTCACTGTGAAATTGATTTCACTTGACTTCAGTCTGTCTGCATAGATTCTAAGTGACTGGGCTTTCAAGTCACTGAGAGTTGTAATGAGACAGAAAGTCTGCTTGAAAGCTGGAAACAGAGGAACACGAAACAAACATCCCGAAGCAAGATCAATGGTGGTGACAAAATGTCTGCCCCCCTGCTGATATTGTGATTACTAAAAAGCATTCTTCTTTAGATGCAAAGTATAGCAGCTCACTAACTATTCACTTGCTTTCAACCCTGTTTGAAATGTTAAAGTGTGCTGCATTTAAATCCACGACTCTGAACCGACAGAAAATGAAGGATATACCGCAAAAGTGATGTTTCTTCGAAAGTATTCTATGGGAGACTCTTGTATACTGTGGTATTTACATAAGCCCTTTTTAAAAATTACATAAGCCATGATATTGTCTGTTACATTAAAGTTGGTGCATTATTTTCTTCATTCTTAAAGTTCACAGAACGTACAGTAAAGTAAAAGTACCCATCATGCAGAATGGCACATTTCAGAATGTTATATATTATTGAATTATAACTACTGATGCCTTAATGTTTAAAAAAAAAAAAAAGACAGTAAAGGTGGAGCAATACTCTTTTAGTATAGGCCTAGAAATAATAGTCACTTATATTTCACCCAGGAAATTTTCAATTTAGTATCATTATCCATAATAAATTATCACTTTTTTATATTATATTTTTTGTCTTAACAATCTGAATCTAATTACTGTAATGGAATAAAAAATCTACAATATTGGCTTCTTAAATGAAGCTGAGTAGAAGGATAAAGTGCCAAAAAGTACCTCCAAATTGTACTTAAGTACAGTAACTGAGTAAATGTACTTAGTTACATTCTACTACTGTTCATAAATACTTTATAAGAAGGCTACAGAAAGGGTAAATGGGAATTAAATATGACAAGTTCAGATTTGTCACAGTAAAGCTGAAATATTCAGCAGTTGTGACATGAGAATTTAATGACTGAGACTGTTTTTAACCAGTTAACCAGTGTCCAGCAGAGGGCAATAAGGATCAACATTTTGTCTTTAACATTACCTCTGCATTCAATCAGGCATGATCTTAACATGAATGTGTTTGCATTTTCTCTTACCTGTTGAACTGTTTTAATTAGTTTTGTTATGTTGTTATATATTTTACTCCCTTCTTGGCTGAATCTATTTTCTGTTGCCTCCTGCCAGCTGCCAGCATCCTCGTCTGCTTTTGCTAATTTGCCCCCAATTCCCCATCTCTACTCTTCATGGGCCTCAATCATGAAAAAAAATCATTTTTTAATTGACTTTCCTGTTTGAAATACAGGTAAGATTAACAATTTTCCTTCCCTTTTGGGTATGTAGAACTCAGAGACTCAGAGAGAAGTTTTTAAAGCCTTGATATAAATACCTTTGTGTGAGTGAATCTTCATAAAAAAACACAGGTGGAACTATTAATCCAAATCCCATCAAGGATTCATATGAACTTCAGGTGAAGGATTTATTTTAGGCTTAAGTGGGGGCTGTGCATATCTTTGCCTATCATATCAAATCAAATTAAAGCACTGGTTCCTGCCCTCCAGGCAAACGTAATATGCTTTTGTACAAAGAGTACAGTCCCACTTTATCGCTTCCTCCTCGTCAGCTGTTTCAATGACGTCAAGCTGTAGCATCTTCACTATATAACCCTGCTATGACCCTGCAGAAGTGGTATACCAAAAAAAATGTTCCAGTCTGAACATCTGTGAAAAGCATACGAATATCCAAAGGCAGGAAGTTACAGATAAAGAGCTTTCCTTGCTTGCTCACTCTTCAAAATGCTATTCAATCTGTCTGGATGCAAAGCATATCACAAGTTTGTGATGCTTCGACTTCTAATGTGGGTTTAAAATATTTCAAATGAAAATAATATTTATTTCACACACATAGATTAGGGTGTTACTGCGACCTGGGTGAACTCATAGCAACACAGTGTGTGCTGAAAACGCCAACTCCACTGCTCCTAAGCATGGGGTTAAATGCAGAGGTTCTTAATCTTAATACCTTGGTTGTATGGTTATTTGAGTTACTGTTGCCTTTCTATCATCTCTGACCTCTGGCATCAACAAGGGATTTTTGCCCAGAGAACTGGATATTTTCTCTTTTTCAGACCATTCTCTGTAATCCGAGATGGCTGCGCATGAAAATCCCAGCTGATCAGCAGTTTCTGAAATACTCAGACCAGCTCATCTGGCACCAACAACCATGCCACATTCAAAGCCAATTAAATCACCTTTCTTCCCCTTTCTGCTGCTCATTTTTAATTGCTGGTCGTCTTGACCATGTCTACATGCCTAAATGCCTTCGATGGGCTGATTAGATATTTGTGTTTACAGTAGGTGACCAGGTGTACCTAATAAAGTGGCCAGTGAGTGTGTAACCTGTAATTTCTGTATTTGCAGGTCTTGATGTTTGTGCATGTGTAGATTATGATAACATATCCCCAAAATATATGCTATAATTTTCTTGTTGAAACTTTTATAGTTTTGGAATAGACTTAATAGATAGATGTTTGGTGTGTGCAATGTAATGTAGCATTGGAATTACAGTATCACAGATCTGAGCACTAACTCTGTTTAACAGTGAAGCCATACATCATCAAACACTTCTATTGTGATGACAGGATAATCTGCAGCATTTGTTAATCCAACTTTCTCCCTCTTTAACTCTCTCGGTGTCTGTAGGTTTTAGCTAGGCTTTAAAGTTCAATCCCACATTGAGCCTGCAATTTATTGCACTACAGCTCTGGTGTATTGCTCTTATAATCAGTTTGAAATATGTCCAAGTCCATCAAAACCCTCTGTCAGCTTCTGCCTGTGTGTCAACCATTGTCACACCAATCTGCTTTTAGTGATGACTGGATAATCTGAATCCTATGCTAATCCAATTTGTTGCCGTACCTTAAGAATTGTACTGCACAGTTGAACAGATTAATTTCTTTCACGCTTGACAGATTTCTGCAATTAGACACACACTCACATGCACGCACGCACACACACACACACACACACACACAGAAATACAAAAGCTCCTCTGATGCACATGGGATGCTCTCCTCAGTGTCTGCAAGATGTGGAGGAGAAAAACATAAACAGCAATTTTCTTGATGAAACTGCAGGGGATCGTTCACATTCATTTTTATATTTATACTCTCGCTGAGGACCCTGATTGACTATCCAGCGATTTGCTGTGAAAAGCAAATTAGATATTTATATAAACAAAGCCACCAAAGTAGATACGGCTGGGCTCCTTGCTGTTGGTCCCAGATGTGCAGTACATGGTGTTTGCCTAGAATAATTGTTTCCTTTCACACACAAAAAAGGAAAAAGTAAGTAGTCTGGCGTAAATATGACATGCGATTACATGGGGGCCTGTAGGGTGGGGGGCCCATTGGAAGAGCAGGCCACACAACCATCTGTAGGGTAAAAAAAATTGGCACCTTGCAAGCAATTCAGTTTGCCACCTTGGTGCAAAGATTTTATGTGTAATCAGAGTGAAATTGATACTTTTGGTTCATTTTGTATCTAGTCTGGTTTGCTCTGACAGTGCATAAACGTAAGATTAAGATTTGTGAAGGGGCGGGTACAAAGGCAGAGGGCTGGAAATTGACTTGTAGTATCATTTCTTATTGGTTGGAACGTTGGCGATGGAAAATGTAAACACAGACTAAACAAAGCAAGATGGAGTAGAACGCACCATGAAATATTGCTGTACAAGTTTTTATACCTTGACTTTATTGTGCTCACGAATCCTTTCTCCTCCAGTTGATCTCAAATTATTTTATGAACGCCATTATTGTCTCTTTTGTTCATCATCCCCCATCACGCATGTGGTCTTGGACCGGTTGTTTTTGGTGGCACCAGAGTACGATTGGAATGTTCACAAGCTACTTTGATTGAAACTGACTAATCTTTGAGTTGAAAGCACCCTCGGTGTGAGTTGGCGGGTGTTGGAGATATCGGCCATAAAGGTGTCTGCCTTTATGTGTCGTATAAATCAATTCCATTTCATTAGATGGTTTACGGCCTGTGGTGCTCAAAGCATCACATTGTTGGTATTTGTAATTGTTGGTTATTGTTGTCTTGTGCTGTCATGATATGAGCCTCTCTGGTCCATGAGTAGATGCAAGCTTCCTTCTGGCAGGTGTATTTTGGGAAGAAAAGAAAATAGTCCCTACCTGAAACCGGTCACAACAAGGTGTGTGGATTATCTTGAGAAACCTGGTCATGATTTCTGGAAGAAGAGTTTTATAAACTCCCAGAGAACTTAAGGTCTGCTGCAACTCTCAGCTCTTTTAAATCAAATCTGAAGACTTTTCTGTTTCCATTTTAACCTGTAATTTTTATAAATTCGCTTTTAAATGTCTTCTAATGTGTTTTATGTATTTTAATCTTGCCCCTGTAGAGCATAAATAAACTTGCCTTGCCTTGCCTTGCCTTGCCTATAAATGTATTTTTTGGCGCTTTTTGCACCAATTTCCGATTTCCAACTACTTACATTATAATTGAGAGAAGGCAGACATCTCTACAACCGATATCTCCAACACTCAGCACTTTACAGCAAAACAATCTGGGTTAATAAACAGCACTACGGGGAAGAGGAAAAATATATATTTTTGATTTTGTGGTGAACTGTCCTTTTGGAGAGCCCACAGTCATTGACAGCTCTATGTGTCTATACTTGGGCACAGTGTTGCTTTGAATAACATCAGCTTGGTTACCACTTGTTACATGTGAAGTCATACTACAGGGCTTGATGATTGCTATCTCTTGTTGGACAAAGCACTTTAAAGGCACTTCACAAGCACTGAGGACGGATCCAGTGGCGTTAAACAGATACACAAGAGGTTCTTCATTTTCAATATCAGGGAAATGGCGTCAGAAAACACAAATGGCAAGCATGACTAATGGAAATGTCACACATTTAATAATTACTCAATATTAGTTCACAATGTGGCAGGAAAGACAGTGTTTTTGTTATGTAAATGTTCAGCTGCTGTTCTGGAGAGATTTCATGTTAGAGCCTTGGTTTGATAATTGGGCTTGCAAAGTACTTGAAAAAGATCAAATATTGATATGCAAAATTGTGCGGTGACGGAAAACAGGCCGGAAGAGGACCCCCCACACATATTTGCTTATTTTCATCAACATATATACAATACATACACTACTGGTCAAAAGTTTTAGAACACACCAACTTGATGGTGAAAATGAAAATGATGCAGTTTAATGTCTCAGTGTAGTCTGAAATGAATGCACATTTGCAACATTTAAAATTCTTTATTGAGCATGAGTGTTTTGAAAGTAAAAAAAAGATTCAAAATCACATTTTATGTTGAACTAAATGACTAAAAAAAGGCACAAAATGACCAAAAAAAGACACAAAATGACGAAAAACAAAACCAAAAGACACAAAATGACTAAAAAAAGACACAAAATGACAAAAAAAATACACAAAATGACTTACAAAGACATGAAAAGAATTCAAAAATGGACAAAATAGCCCAAGACTCCATAGTTAAGTTGTTAACCCATTTCTTGTTCCCTGAAAAAGGCCTACTTGTATAATTATGAAATGTACATTATTTTTCAGTTTTTGTTAACCTTATTTTTTTTTTATTTACCTCTGGCAGTTCACCACTTACCTTTGTACCCTCCCTAGCTGTTCATTTGACTTGAACTGCTTGAATTTCAATAAAAAAATGGAAAAATTGGGGTGTTCTAAAACTTTTGACCGGTAGTATATATAAAATAATTACAGTATAGATACTGTGGAGGTTGTGTTTCTGAGCAACACACCAAAATTTGCGAGATCACAAATACTCAAATGTGACGAAATAAACATCCACAAATATACAATTTGACTCACCTGTTTGTGCTACAATTTACATGAAAAGGGCAAAGAACGATATGCAAACATTTAAGTTTGGGTAAGCTAATGGATGTAAATTGGCAGCAGGGACTGTAAACTCTGCAGAGAAGTAGATTGAGGGTTGACTTCAGCTGAGTGGTGGCTCTGCACCAAAACCTGGATGAACTGGATTATTGGTTAATTATTATGCCGTAATTAATGTAAAAAGATATGACTTTTTACCGTAATTTCGCTTACACCTGTCATTTTGGAAGTCTCACCTACAGATGTTAAAACTGAACATATTTCAAATAACTTCATTGTAAGTGAGAGGCAGTTACTAATTAGAATAATGGAATTCTTAGTCCAAATTATAGCTATTACAAGCCCAATAATAGTAAGACAATTGTAATAATGTGCACAGACCACAAAGAGGCTCCATTATGTCCCATCTACATAATGTACATTTTAAGTACAAGTACAGATGAGAACAGTTTATTGATGATCCACACCATAATCAAATAAAAATGTTAATTATCAAAATGAGCAGTAATGATATTTTGGCATTGAATAACAATCATCACATAATTGGAGTTGATGTTGCATTTTAGTACTTTGAACAGCTTGACTGAGTCTGGGTTATTAAGTGATTCTGCAAATCTTTTTTTCTCAGCAGCTCTATTACTGAAAATGTGGCTGTCTGAAAATTACGAGTGCTATTTTGTTATCACACTAAGCAGGATTTCCTATCATGACTGCCTGTGCAGCTCATACTTGCAGCTGGAAATAGGTAGTGTTGATGGGAGTAATGGAATTTCTCAACTACAATTTCATCCAGACTCACAAGTGACTCTTAACAATTCCCTGGGATAACACACAGGAGAGCTAATACAACTCAAATTAAATCAAAACACAGAGACATCAAAATACCACAGCAGAGCAAGGCATTCACTTTTAGACTGAATTGATCAGCACTGTCGAAGGTTATTACAAGGCACATTGGCTCATAAAAACATCAAACATCAGAGATATAGCAGAACGTAGGGTTAAAACACAAGTACACCAGTGTTACAAGACTCAAATAGTTTTTTCCCCCCTTCATGCTTTTAGCATATACTGCAGTTGCCCTTACAAAGTGTGTATTATTACATGCAGCACACATACAATTGGGATATTCTATTTAATCATGACATTAGGCCTTTAACTTTGTATTGGATTGTGGGTTAGAATCGCCAGAAAATCAAGCAGTATGTGACTGGATATGGCAGTACATCTTGGTATTTTACGTAGCTATAATGCATTTAGCAAACAATTTATTGGGACATACATCTTGTGGCATACTAAATGGCATGGTAATATATGTGTTGTATTATGTTATTGTTATTATTTATTGTATAATGAGGCTGCCTTGAGCTCAATGCTTATCTCAGTAGGATCTTAATGACAATGCTAGCATGTTTAGCAGGCACATTATTTTTTACCTTATTTACCAAGTTAAGTGTGTTAGGTTGCTAACAATTGCTAATTAGTGGAAAATCACATTGCACACCTATGGATGATGGGAATTTAACTAAAAAATATTGTGATTTTTTATTTTGCAACTAATGACATCTAAAATATATAAATATTTCAGTTCTAAGAGGGGGAGGAATTACGTGCCTTGACAATACATCCAAAGATTGTTGAGACATTCCACTTATGCTGTCTGTAGAAGATAAGTCATTGGAGCACCGAATTAAGATTAATTTTCTGGGTACCAATCGATGTCTGTGCAAAATTCCTTGTCAATCCATATAAAAGTTGTTGAGAAATTTCACTATGAACCAAAAAATATTTAGTTTCATGATAGCACTACAGGAAAATCCAAGTAATCACAAATGTTAGTAAAATCCATTATTTTGGGACCCTGAATGCCTGGACAACATTTCATGTCAATCCATTTAAGAGTTGTTGACATATTTCTCATATCTCTCATTCCAAAAAAAACTTTTTTTTTATAAACACTTATTCTAAATTTTCTGTTTATGTTTGACATAGCGTCCCAACTTTTTTGGAATTGGGGTTATAAGTTTGCATGTAATTCAAACAACTTTGATAACAACGTATAACCAGAACATGTTGAGCACAAACAGGCTGTATGCATTAAAAAAATTGAGTGGAAGCATTATGATTACATTATCGTCTCATGATTAATATGAATAACCCTGTTGTGACTCCAGGCCTTTGAAAATGTCATTCCAAACTTAATTCTTATGCATAATTCCAAAGAATACAGTGATAACAATGTCCATCCATCCATCCATCCATCTCGTCCGCTTATCTGGGGCCGGGTCGTGGGGGCAGCAGGCTAAACAGGGCATTCCAGGCGTAAGAAGAAAAAAATAAGATTAAATAAAACAAGAACAATAAACACACACCTGGCACACACACACACACACACACACACACACACACACAGAATCAATTATAAAAATAGACATATGCAGAGAGTACAGAATAATGATTAGTGTTGACAGGACTGATAACTTAAAATCCATTTTTTCACTTCACGTGAGAAAGTATGGAAATCTGTAACACTTTTAGATTACTGGGGAGAGTGTTCCATGCCTTAGTAGCTCTAAAAGAGAAAGCTGATCTGCAGTGCTCTGATCTGGGAGGCTATAATCTCCCCCTAGTGATGGATCTGGTGGCCCTGCCTATTAGTTCAGAGCAGGGTTGGACAATTTTTTTCAGAGGTGGTGGAGCAGTATTACAGTGAATTATTTTATGTATTAGGCGCATGTCAGAATATAATATGAGGTTTTCGAGGCTAAGCATGTTATACTTGCCCAGTATGGCACAGTGGTGGTAATGAATTAATCTTTTGTCCAGTATTTTCAGAGCTTGTTTTTAAAGTGATCTAATGGATTTCAAGGCAGTCTTGTTAGCCTGGGACCAGCTTGACATACAGTAATGTGAGTGAGACATAATCATAGCATTTACAAAGGTCTTAGCAGCATCAACAGTTAATGAATTACGAATGTGTCTAAAATTTGCTATGCTATACTTCACTGTATTACCCAGCTTTTTAATGTGTTTTTAAAAAAGTGAGTGTAGAGTTTAAAGTCACTCCCAGGTATTTAAACTCATCAACATTTTTTTAGCTTTTTTCAATCTACGTATATGTTTGGAATAGCACTTTGTATAAATCTATGTACTTTGTTTAAATCTCTTGGAGAGGAGTACTGGGTGGTTCACAGTGTCAAAAGCCTTTCGTAGGTCTAAGACAGCACTTGCTACTCCTCCCTTGTCAAGACTAGCTTTAATGTGTTCAGTAAAATAGAGTTGTTAGCTCTAAAGTGCTCTATTAACTGCTCTGACACTGTTTTTTCAACCACCTTAGAGATGGCTGGCTGTATACTAATTGGCCTATAATTGCTGACATCCTGTCTATCCCCTGCTTTAAAAATAGGAGTTACTATTGCCGTTTGAGAGCATTAGGGAAAAATGTTTCCTCCAATGATCCATTTACAATGTGTGTTATGGGAGTGGATAAGACATCCTTGAATTTCTTAAGAAGAAACGTACCAAAACCCCAATTGTCTTTTGCTTTGGAGTTGGATACTGTTGATAAAATTTGATTTATTTTGGCATCATCTATATGATTAAAATTCAGGAAGGTAGATTTATTGTCTACAACCTTCGGTTGTTGAGGATCTAATGAACTGCTGCACAATTCTAATACAGAATCAATAAAATAATCATTAAAACTATTGGCAATTATTAAGCTATCATTCTGTGAAGTACCATTTATTTTAAGCTGTAGGGGTGCACTCTTTTGTCATTCTTTTCCTGAGAGTTGGGCAATGGTTCTCCATAATAATTTTGAGTTGCCTTTTGCTTGTGTTAAAATTTCAAGGAAATAGTTTGCTTTGCTAAATTGTGATCTAGTGTTGTTTCTAGATTAGACTCGACTTTATTAATCCCACAACGGGGAAATTTCTTTGTTACAGCCGACCACAAAAATTTCACACAAAATTATTTCCCTTTTAGATAAAGATAAAAAATAAAAAAAATCTAATAGAAAAAGACATTTAACAATAAACAATATACTATATACAACATACAGTACAAATTAAGTGAAGAAATGTGCAAATTATATGCAAAATGTGCAGAAAAGAAAGAAAGAAAAACTACAACATGTTCAGGTTGTGCTGGTGTTGTACAGTTTTACGGCAGCTGGGATGAATGACCTGCGGAAGCGTTCCTTCACCGTGGATGCAATAGTCTGCTGCTGAAGGAGCGGCTCAAAGACCCCACAGTGTCATGCAGGAGGGGAGAGAGGCTTTTTTCTGAGGCTTTTATATATGAAGCGGTCAGTATCGAGTCCTGACTTTAAGGATTTTTTCAGGGCTGCATCCCTTTCCTTAATGAGTTGCCATAATGTGGTGTTAAACCAGGGCAACGTTTGTTTTCGATGTTTAAGATGAATGTTTTTTGTGTATTTAGATACAAGATATTTAATAGTATCCAATACGTTTTTGCAGGCCTGTTCACTATTCTTATCCTTCACAACATTAACCCAATTTATTTGTCTGAATTCATTTTCAAAGTGCTGCATTTAATTTTTTAAGTGAGATAAGTGAGGTATAACTTTTCCCTTCTGGTGTATTCTTATTTCTAAGTCGCTTATTTGACAGCTGCCTTGTGACCAGGGTGAGATTGTGGTCTGATAACCCAGTAATTAAGTTATATGTTTTTGATATATAAGTTATATGTTTTTGACATTCTGTTTTATTTGTAAAAATTAAATCCAATAGAGTCTTTGAAGACCTTGTTATCCTTGTTGGATATTCAATTAGCTGAGTTAAGTGAAATTTATTAGCAATATCCTTAAGCTTTTCCTTCTTGTTTTATCTAGCCAATTCAGATTGAAATCGCACATTAGTAGCACTTCTTTACCTTTACATGTTTTAAGTATAGCAGACAGTTTATCTAAGAATATATCATTTTCAGATGGTGGTCAATATAGAACAATAACATTGAAAGACATTTCAGGAAAGAGATTAATGGTGACACCAACACATTCAATATAATTTGGCAGATCAAGCGGTTTATACTGAATTGGTTATTTTACATAGATCATGACGCCACCCCCTTTGCCTTATCCTGGAATACTATAAACACCTGATGGAGTGGATGGATTTATCCATGTTTTGGACAAACACAGATTATTACCATTAGAATCTGGCAGCAAATGTTCGAGTTGATCCGTTTTGGATACCAAGCTCCTTATATTTAGATGTCCACCAAAGATCCCTTTGGGTTTTAGCTTTGGATCCCATAGAACTTCAGCATGATTAATAGTCTGAAACATCTTAGTTTTCCATTGTTTTGTAGCCGCGATGCTATTGTTGCACAGTTGTGTGGATATCGACGTTGAAGTAAGTGGCCCACATTTTGTATTATCCGGTTTAAGAGCATCGATTTCAGTGTTACCTTGTTCTTTGTCGCTCGCCATTGGAGAGGTGAATCACGGCTTCCGCAGCAGGCCCAAGGCCGCCAGGTGTAGTGTAGCCGTGCTGGCCATCTCCAAGTCCCAGCGGAGTTAGATCGAGTTCGCCTTTGTGGGAGCGGGGGATACTCAGGTTGCCTGAGACTTAAAATTCTGACCTGGGTCATTCACTGACAGGACTGGTCATTTACGGTCAGGAGAGGTCAGAGTTCAGGGAAAGGTATGCATGGGGGAGCAGAGGATAGGATGTGAAGCTTCAGCAAACAACAACACACGCACATAAAGTTTGAAAGGTTAGTGAGATGGTGAGATCTCCAGATGCTTGGTTAAAGGGTGGTAACCAGTGCATATCATTTACAAATTGACCAATTGCGTTAAAGAGCCCACCCATTGTCCGGGATTTCACCAAAATCCATGGCTATGATTCTTTCAATAAATGGTTGACTTTATTCATTTGTCCTGAGTGTTTCGTAAGACCAAGTTTAGAAAAAAGAACCCGTGTGAGAGGTAGAAGCTGTAAAAGCTTTACACTCTAACACCTTGAGGAAGCCTACTGTTTCCCGGCCCAGGGTTGAGATGGATGTCAACGGGCCGACAGCGCACAATATCTACGTGCTCGTTTGTCAACAAGGTGAAAAGGTTCCGTGAATCGTGCGTTAGGTGAGACTCGCTGCATGTCTCCGTGCAGGATCTCAAGCAGGCCGCCTGCCAGCTTCCCCACAGAGGTAGGATGATCACAATCATTAAGTGCGTTAGCAGCGAGAGAGTGTTTGATAGTTCTTGTGATCTGATGTTAATCAAATTAGACCACACTGATGGTGTTCTAACTTTAACGATACATGTGGATGGCGTTTCCCTAGACCAGACCCGGGCGGCCCGCGGGCCACATCCGGCCCGTTGGCTGCCCTCGTCCGGCCCGCATGAGGTTACCCAGAAATTAGTTCAATTCAAACGGCAGTGCTTTTATTTTGAAGGTGGTTTACGTACCCACCTGCAAAGACTCGACTCTTTATTGATAGTTCGCAAGATTTATTTAAAATCGTAGCTCCATATAAAATAAAACATAACATAAAAATAAGACATTCCTTGGTCACCTTGTGAATCCACCGTAAGAGCAATAGCAAACATTAGCATTAGCACTTGACCAAACAAGCACTTTTACTATTAAGACAACAAATATAGCCACTAATATATATGACAGAAGAAAATAAACTTTAGCAAACCTTGTGTCCTGTCAGCCGCCACTATAGAAGCCTTTTTCATACTTTATATCAACTTTATATGAATTATGACGCACTCGTTATTATTTACCGTTCGTTTTAAATTTTTACCGTTCTACCTGTTATATCCTGTCACTATCTTTCAAAAAGAAGCACCCGTTTCACACTGGATGGCGCCTTTTCAAAATAAAAGCATCACAACATTGTATTCTTATCAGCTCAAAACCAGATAATTTACTGTATTTTATAAAGCGATTAAATTAATATTTAATTTAATCAGAATTTAGTTTCCGAGTTTTGGGCCGGCCCCCACAACCTTCGTGGTATTGGTCATGTGGCCCCTTGGGAAAATAATTGCCCACCCCTGCCCTAGACGGTATTTGGGAAGGTGAAGCCTTAGCTCCTGCCAAGCCATGACACACACCTGTCGCCATATTGTATATATTGTAATGCCTCATTGTCTGCTGCGTCTGATCAGAGCTAGAGAGAAGCAGAGCCAATCAGCTTATTGTCTCCAGAAGTGTGCTGCACTGACAGCACTCCATTGTCTCCTGTCCTCGCCTGTGCTTCTGCCCTAAACAAACATAGGCGAATATAGAATAGACATACTTGAGAATAGTGGCTGAACTGCAGGTGGTGCGTCAGCTATTGAACGTTACTACGGCGCAAACAAAGCATCATTGTCTGACAGATGAAAGCAAATTATCTGTGATGTTCCAGAGTCGGAGACTCATCCAGATCAGCGGGCCCCAGTCCTCATGGGTATTGCAGACAATATGCAGTCTTCAGCTGATTGATCATTTGTCAAACAGTTGATTGCTCAACATGACTTCTGATTAGCCCGGAATGGAAACATGGAAAAAGATTATTCATGGTCAGAGGTGA
Source organism: Centropristis striata (assembly GCF_030273125.1). Lineage (NCBI taxonomy): Eukaryota > Metazoa > Chordata > Actinopteri > Perciformes > Serranidae > Centropristis > Centropristis striata. Next base: position 20,849,252 of record NC_081527.1, on the reverse strand, counting down.
TTGCCCCCTGATGATCTCATTTCAAAAGGAAGACAATTAAATAGATTATAATAATAGATAGATAATAGATAATAAAAGAAACACTTTCTCCAGGGATTATGGGGGAAAAGGATTTATAATTGCTTGACACCAGCCAATATTTCATTCATAAAGCCACTAATGTCCTTTCAATTAACGCAGGAATTTTATTTATTTATTTAACCTTTATTTTACCAGGAAATCCCTTGAGATTGCAATCAGTTTTTCGAGGGAGACCAGACCAAGAATGGTTGCCAGTTACAGATTAAAATTACAGTGACAAAACATGGAAACATATAGTAAAAATAGCAGAAAAGAAAAATAGGCAATACACAATTATACATACAGAAAGGTACTGAATCCAACTCAGGTAAAACAAGTGCACTTTTCAGTAACATGGACCGTTTGAATTGCTTTAAATTTCCCCAGGGATACTAGGTTTGTAAAATGTAACAGTTTGCAGATTATTCCAAGACCATGGGGAAAAGATAGGAGAAGTTTTTGCCCCCAATCAGTGAGGACTCTTGGAACATGGTAGGTGATCCATTTAGAGGAACAACGCCGAGCACTGCTGTTGTTCTGTGTCAGGAAGTTACATATGTAAGATGGGAGGAAACCCAGTATGGCCTTGTAGATAAAGATGTGCAAATGGAGTTTTCTGCATAGTTTTAGTGAGGGCCAGTTGACTAAGCTGTACAGCACACAGTGGTGAGTATGAGAGACTAGATGTAGCATGCATATAGAGAACATCCCCATAATCCAGTACACTTAAGAAGGTAGCCTGTACAAGTTTTTTCCTGGCTAACATAGTGAAGCAAGCCGTATTTCTATAATAAACAGAATAAAGAGCAATCAGTATCATTATAAAAAGTGTATTCACTGCAAGCATGAAAAATGTCAAGAATGTTAAAAAAAACAATGTTGTAGAATTGTCACACCGCGGTGAGGGATGTCTTGTCTTGGGTTTTTTGTCTTGTAAATTTACGGTTTTATTTTGAAAAGTAACTTCTGGTTTTATTTTGAAATAGTAACTTCCCTCTCGTTTCAGGTCACTTGCCCTTCCTCCTGTGTCAGGTCTGGTGTCTTCCCTGATTCCTGATTGTTTCCACCTGTGTTCCCCTCCCCCGTGTGTATATAGTCTTTGTCTTCCCCTGTCCATGTTGCCAGAGTATTCGTCGTCCTGTGGTTTGCTTCCAGCCCTTCACAGTCCTGTATTGAGTCAAAGTTAAGTGTCAAGTTTTATTTTCTGAATAGTCTTTCCTCTGTAACAGAGTGATTTTTTGTTCATAGTTTTCTGGTTAGCTTTTTTACTTTTCTAATGCTACCTATACACCAGAAGACTTTGAAAAGATTTGGAAAGACTCCTGCAAGACTATCAGCTCACACCTGCTCACATCTAAAGACAAGTGTTAAGAGTTTTTAGTCCCAGCCTAGTCTCAGACTGAGATTCTACAAAGACTGTGAATCTTGCAGGGTCACTATTTACAAGACTACAACTAGATTTCCTTTAGCATTTTTTACCTACCATGCAATTTTTGTGTGCGCAGTGGTTTGTGTTGAAAAAAAGAAAAAAAATAGAAGAGAAGACGCCCTCACAAAGCTGAAAAAGGATTTCTGTTTTTCTGAAAAGTTGACTATTTTACAGTAAAAATGGATATAAGGAAGAATTAAGGAAAGGAAACTGTAGAAAAGAATTAATGATATACATTTATGTCTTATTTAATTATAATTTGTTTAATTGAATAATTATACTTATCAGCTCTATCAACTTTCATTTAGTTAATCACACATTCATCATCAATTATTTATTACTTATTTATGTATACATTTATTTATACATTTTAACTGGGTCTGCTTACTGTTCTCTTTACTAAGAAACTGCGCCCCCAAAATCCCGCTTGTGGCCGTAAATATATTACATCTCTATATTTGTATTTAGGACTGAGCTTACTAACATTATTGTGATGATAAGTGGTTTTACTGGCCGGTCTGCTCATCTATTGGTTGTTGATTGTGTTACGTCACTGAGACTTGCGATAATATCAAACACGTTTGATTTGATCGCAAACCAAAGACTAGGAAAAGACTGATAAGAAACAGCGCTGATTACTCCCTTACACTTAACGATCGGGATGACGGGAGCGCGCTGTGACTCCAGTAAGACTCCTAGATTTACTAAAGACTTTTAGTTTTTAGTCTGACTGTGAAAATTGTTTGGTGTAAGCCCAGCATTAGTCAGAGTAATTTTTGTAGTATTGTTTTCCTCCTTTTGGAGCGTTTTCTGTTTGATAAATTTGTAACATAGATAGAGAAGATAATTTCATAGCCTGTGTGCTTTTCCTCTTCGGAGTGATTTTTTGTTTCTAAATTTTCATAGTGTTTTCCTGGTAAGATCAGAGTAGTTTATTTTTCTCCTTCGGGAGCGTTTTTGGTTCAGTGTTATTTTGTGCTCTTGGTGTGTCTTCGGACTTTCTAGAATTTCATAGCTTGTTGTTTTATCATTTCTGTTTTATGAGAAATCCATTCAGTAAAATAAAGCCTGTCATTACTACTGCCTATCTGCATCTGAGTCCTCCTTTTTGCCCAAGCCTGACAAGAATCTCTCACCATGGGATATTTAGCTTCCTTCTTCATCTGACTGCAGTAATTCTGAAGAGCAGCTTTCAATTAAATGAAGGATTAGAGCATTAGCACGAGTCCCTGCATTAATTTGTCATCAACTGTGAAATTTGTAAAGGGATGAGGTGCCCTTAAGTGTTCGCCCTTCCTAAATTAAATCTAAACATCCCCAATTGTCATTGGAAAGTAACATAGTGGAAACAAAGTTACAATTAACCAAAAATAAAATTATACCCAGACTTGTAAGAGATAACTTCCTGGGGCCTCATGTATCCCAGACTGTGTAGCTGAAAGATGGTATTCATAAAACTGGAACAGTTTGTAAGCAAAGACGAAGAAGATATATCAAACTTTGCTCACACCAGATACTGCACACCTTTCCTTGATACGTGCGGTAATATTTCTGTCGGTGACACTTCCACTGATTGTGTTTATGATACTATGTGCTGCTGCTGGCCACCAGAGTAGCATTAAAGCTTGGTGGAATTAGCAAGATAGCCAACAGGCCAGCCCTCTGTCTTATGAGCAGTGATTGACACTGTTAGAGTCTCCTCCTGGCTCTTGATTTTGTCTAGGCACGGTTTTGTTAATTTATGTTTTGTAAAAAGTATCTAATGCACCTTAACATGGTGAATTGAAAGAAAACTACTTGGTTAGGTTTAGGAAAAGATCATGGCTTGGGTTAATAAGTGTGTGTGTGTGTGTGTCTAGGGCATATCTCGTTAGTCAGACTGACATAAGATTTCGTATGTGGCTTGTGCATGTCACCAAGGCGTGTATCCTCGATTCTGAAGATTTTTGAATTAATTTTTTAAAGTATCATTATTTATATAGGACGTGTTGTGGCATTGCACTGTTTCTGGTCAGATGCCTTTTTAGGGGAGCTCCGCCCCATTGTGTGATAGGCCTACATCTGGTCAGTAACACAATTCACTCTGGATTTCCACCCTGACTCATCTCATCTGTAAGTCTATTTAGCCTACCTATCTTTCAGAGTTTTAAAGTGCGCTACATGTTTCAATTTTCCAATAATCAAGTAATTTCCAGTAAATATCAATGTTCAACGTGTATGTGCTGGATAGTGTGTGTACCTTATGAAAAGTAAGTGTTTTATGGAGTTGCAGATGCTGTAGTGGTCTGCAAAGCCACAATATATGAAACAATAGTTATCAATCAATCTACACATTCCACAACACATCTAATAACCCTTACTCACATTATTCACATCTATCTGTTTGTGCTGCATGTAAACTTATTCCCTCCTATATCTGTGTCTGTATACATGTCTAACCATGTTGAATGATTAAGTTTCAGTATTACACCTCATGGTACATCCCACTTTCACACACAACCTCATTTGGCCATAATCTAAAAATCTACTTAATCTCCCACTATAGGAATACATACTTCCTACGGGCACTACACTAGTTTTAAAAAAAAACAACTGTTAAATTGCAGTCTCCTGGGCCAAAGACCTATTTGTTCGATCCATCTAACCATCCTTAACCTCCTCTCTGGACTTTGTCACTCCTTATACATGGCTACCATCCTAATTGCTACGACCACTACTGAATAAATAAATAGAAAGTTTTGTTCTGTATTTGAGTGTATGCGATGAAGGCGGGTTCATACTGAGAAATTTGAAATATTTATAAGGCAACATATTTTATTCATGGAGTCTGTCAGTAGGATAATGACAAACAAATCTTCCTCCATTGTACTCTTACTAGCTTAATCTGAAGCTTCACACCACATCTGGCAGACTTCCTATGTGGATGAAGAGATTAGGTGACTAAATGGATGTTTTTTTCAATTCCTAGTATTAGTACTTTCCACAGTTGTGTGTTGCAATGTGGATACCAGAGACTACTTATCATCCAATTATTGCTGTCCCTGTGGAGCAGTGCATCGGTTGAGCTGTAATGACCTGATACATCCTGATTCTGGATCATTTCCACTATCACTGCAACCTATGAAATGATCCAATAGTCTTATCAAGGTTTGTTTGCATATTAATTAAAGATGAGGCTGATAGGTAAGTGGGAAGCAAATTCTTAGCTACAGTATTTCCTCTGGGGTTCAGATGCACTCTTTAACTTTCCCTTTGGATGAGATATCTCTGACTATCTCCTGAGATTAAATCTTTATACAGGCCTTCACACAGTTGTGCAGCTATTAGGCTGCTGTTTACATTCAAGAAATGAATTATTGGAACTTCATTATGCTAATCCCCTTATATCTTCATATGGTCTTTGGCTATGACAATGGAACGCAAAGGGTGGTAATGAGCTGGTTACATAATAAAATCCAATAGACAAACACAGGTTTGAAACAGTTCCACCACTTGCCTGTAGTCAAACATCACATTTACAGCTTTTTTGTTTCTCATTTGCATATTTTTCTAATAACAAAGTATCAATCTGCCCTGTTTTGTCAAAATTGCCTCTTTTAAAATGCAGGTCGTGCAGTGTAACTTAACACCTGTGATGCTTGAAAATTGGATTGTAAGCACCTTGAAAACAAAAGAACACTTCCACAAAAGATGAAAAATGCTAACCTCTGTGGCTGTACCGTCTAACCTGAGGGCACATTTACAACAAGTCTATTTTGAGAGGTTTATTCAAGCCTTTGAGAGTTCAGCATTTCTCTGGTTTTTCCTTTGGCAATTGGCAGGGGAGATCAATGCCAATCATTGTCGAGCGAGGACCAAAGAAATTCACCAAGATGCCGGAAAATGTGACTCTCAGTCCTCACACTCCTGACAGTGTGTTTAAAAAATGAGAAAATTTGCCGTTGATGTTTCTAACCTGCCAGAATGATGGGTTACCAGCCCCCAGTAGAGCTACTTGTGGGTCTATGTGGTTACTGTTGGGCTACAGACTGAGAACTCAAACCAATTGGAAAAAAGTTAATTTAAATAAAAAAAAAAAAAATGAGATCATGATCTAATTTCATCTTCTTCCCAACACTATCGAGCTGCTTTTCAGAAACTATACTCATGTTTCAAATATAGAAGAAAAACAGCTTATGAAAGTTTTTACTTTGTGTGTTTACCTTATGCTGAAAATTAATAAAACCCTTGAGGCAGACACTCAAAGTATATTGCACAAACTTAGTGGTGGAGTGATCTCTTGAGTGAGCATCACATTTACCCTAAACGATTCACCTCAGCGTAATTTAATTGAGAAAAAGGAATCTGATTGACATGTTGTCTCTTGAAGGCATGAAAGCTGATTAGGAAGTTGCTTGTGACTGCTATATGCCACAATTATAGATTTAGCATATACAAGTATACGCTCTTAATTGAATTGTCGATGCAAGGTGCATCTCTGCATACAAAACATAGTCTGGAGATTTCAAGGGCAATGCTCATGAATGCATCAACTGAATACAAATTATTCACGCTCTTACACATATGACCAAAGATAAATCTGTTGTAATATGTCCAGTCAGCCATATGGGGCCAAACAATGGTATTGTTAAAGCTGCACGGTGCAAAATGTCACAGAAGACGGCTCCACAATGGAATTTGCTCCAGCATCTGAACTGGTAACGAGGCAGGGTGCACAGTCGCTCCTTCATGGAGGTGATGGAGGTAATCATTAGAACATCAGAGTGGCCTGTTGGTAAGAAAAGGCAGCGGGGAGTTACCCGCCTCCCGCTCCACAGGCTACATATTGCAGCAATGTCTACAGCGGTACCCTGAAAACAAAGGCAGCCTGCCAAGCTGAATGATAAGTGTAAATAGCCTATGCAAATCAAGCAGCATGTCTATTGTTCAGTAAGACCTGGAGCACAAAGCACTCTCTATTCACCAAGAACATCATAGAATTGTTCGGAAAAATTAATAAAGGTGGATACATACATTTCAAATTAGATCTTGCTATCTTGCATAGCAAGCTTTGTATTTATTTACATATTTAATTTAAATGTGCTCACCGAATTGATGACTGAGAATAATTTGATTAATGGTATACCTTGATTAAAGCTTCCAGGAAAACAGTTTTCCCAGTAACCTGAGCGTACGTGATCTGTTTGGATGTATAGTGATTAGTGACCCAAAGAAAATTTCATTTAAATTAAAAAATAGGACAAAATGAAACATATAGCATTTCTGTTGTTTCTCTAGATGTTGTGTTTAACAATTGAAAACTATTTTTCTTTTCTCATCACGACAAGCATACAGTAGGTGACCACACCATTCTGCAGTGTGACCTGTTTGTCTTTCCAACGGCTTGTTTCTTCCCCCTCACTGTCAACTGTCTCCTATCAGGAAATCACTCAAAAGTAAATGTGACTGAAAGAAGGAGACACAAAAATTGCACAATTGTTTGGCAACATATTGAAAATATGACGTCCATACAATGCTTACCCCAAAACAGCCTGAGCAAGCAGATTATTAAGACTATAGACTACATAAAAATAGTGGACGTAGTCACCATGATGTCACCCATTGTTTTGTGGACTTGAGTTTCGGCTGTTGCAATCTTTATGGCTATCACTGGATGGACAAATCAGGAGCCGAGATTGGTTAGCAAGGTGTAATCCTCATTCAAAATGGACAGCCAACTCCTTGTGAGAGTGTCTTTTAGTCTAACTGCAAACTGAGGAAGACATTTTTAAGCAACTGAAATGTTCCAATAACAAGTTGTGAAATGGTCAAAGCTCTAATATGAAAACATATGGGGTTAAATTTGTCTCATTAATATCTGTAAACGCACAGAGGGTGATCTACAAATAGTCCTTGATTTGCACACGTGTTTTGCTATCCACAAATACAAATTTCAAAATTGTAACTTGTATATGTGTGTATTTGTAAATATATTGTGTATTTGTAAAAATACATGTGAAGTGTGACTGCATTTGTAAATCATCAATCACACACACGCATCTCTTTCCTCAAAGATGCATTTTTGAGACATTCGACAAGATTCACATAGATCCATAAACAAATAGCTTGTGATTCACAAATGGCTCGTCCTTCTCAACCAGTGTTGTTGCATACAAATATTCCTTCCACAAACATGAATTTAGGATTTGTAACTTGTGTGTTGGTTTTTACAAATAAATGTGTATTCTTAAAAAAAAAAAGGCATTTGTAAAACTGAAAATTCTGCTCGTGAAGTGTGATTCAGCATTTATGGATTGGTAATCACACACACGCATCTCTTTCCTCAATGACGTATTTTTGAGACATTCTTGTCGAGATCCACACAGATCCACAAATAAACGGCTTGTGATTCACAAATGGCCCGCCCTCTTCAACCAGTAGGTGGCAGTGTTGTTATGTTCATATATGTAGCTATGGTTTGGACAGTTCAGACAGGGACAGGGGACGCGGAAACACACCTCCCCAACTGAAATGAATTGAAAAATGCCGCCGGCGTCCAGCATCCCTGTCCCTGTCTGAACTGTCTTTTGGAGCAGGCCATGTTGTCATAACTCAGTCAGTCAGTACGTTTACATGCACAGCTTACTCGAGCTATGCTCAAAATGTCTCTTTCCTCTCTGCTCTGGTGCGCTGGTCGCGCAGGGTAATTAAACATTTAACGGGTACAGTTGCGATAGTGTTATCATTGTTTTCATTTTATTTTCACAGTATAGGTGCTAAAATAAAAAATACTTTTACTTACGGAGGATGGTGGCTGCTCTCCATCTTCCGCCATGGCTTTACTGCGAAATTGAAAGTTAAGCAGAGTCCAAACCATAGACTGTATATAAATAATGGACGTAGTCACCGTGACGTCACCCATTGGTTTGTGGCCCGTTGGAAGCCTCGAGTTCAGCGTTACACTCGTCGCCATCTTGCATCGCCATCTTGTTTCCAATACGCGGAGCAGCCCATATTTGGACTGTAGAGGAGGAAAGGGATCTGATCACTGACTACACGCCTCTCTACACCTCAACCTGACTGAGAGAAGTTGCTGCTGATTCATGTTAGCATTAACTGGAGCATTAGCTGGGATGTTAGTTTTGGCTAGCAAAAAAACAAAAACAAAATGTATCTTTCTTACCTCAGAAAACTGAACAGCGACTCCTTGGAATGTCTGTTAGTCCAACAAACACTGAACAAGACATTTTTACTGAACAAAATACAGTGTGAAAGGGTCAAAGTTATGAGACCAAATCGGTAAACGTCCTCTTTTCTATCTATATAGATACGTTATATCTATATCTATATATAACGTTATATATAACTTTATTGACTCGTTGCCGTGGAAACGCATTGCTCTGCTTCTCTCCTGATGACGGCTCGCCTTGTCAGTGACCTGTCAATCAAAGCTAGAAACGCCCAAAACATACGATTATTAATCTTCTATTTTCTTCTAAATGGGGCCATTATTAGAACTATTGACATCAAATTGTCTTGAAGGTGATTTTTTTACTAGCGATTGAGACCATAGTGTTGTCCTGAATTTTTTTTCTGAGGTAATAAATCAAGTGAGAAGTTTTCAAATTTTGCACTGAAATGAATGGGCAGATTTTTTCTGCTGCCATACTTAGCACCCCCTGCTGGAATTTTCGGTGGATTGCAAGCTTAAGGCACTTCCTGGTTGGCCTCCATGCTCAGACCTGGAGATTGCCGCCTGGTCCAAACCATATCCACATCAATGCATATAACAACACTGCCACCTACTGGTTGAGGAGGGCGGGCCATTTGTGAATCACGAGCTGTTTGTGGACAAGAATGTCTCAAAAATACGTTATTGAGGAAAGAAATGCATGTGTGTCACACCTCACAAGCAGAATTTTCAGTTTTACAAATACCTTTTTTTCTTTTTCGAATGTAAAAACCAACACACAAGGTACAAATCCTAAATTTGTGTTTGTGGAAGGAATATTTGTATCCAACAACGCTGGTTGAGGAGGACGGGCCATTTGCGAATCACAAGCTATTTGTTTTGTTGTTGATCTGTGTGGATCTTTGAAGAAAGAGATGCGTGTGTGTGATTGATGATTCAAAAATGCAGTCACACTTCACAAACAGAATGATGTCTTTTTTTCATTTTTTTTTTTCATTGACAGTTTTTACAAATGGAAAATTGTGTATTTACAAATACACAATATGTTTACAAATACACATGTATTTGTAAAAACCCAAAATAAAAGTTACAAATTGGAATTTGTATTTGTGGATAGCAAAACGTGTGCAATTCAAGGACTATTTGTAGATCACCCTCTGTGCCTTTACAGGTATTAATGAGACAAATTTAAGCTCATAAAAACACACCAGTTGCCGTGTAATCGACCACACCCTAAAATATACCTGGCTTTATCGTCTGTTTTATTCTAAATGGGATCATTTTCAAAATGAACATGTTGTATTGAAGGAGACTTGAAACTAGGGATTAAGACCATAAAATCATTCGGAAAATAAAACAATTTCCATACTTTATTCATCAAAGCAACGCAGTTAACAGCTGCCATTTAACCACCCGATTCAGATGTTGTCACACGATTGAATGATCGTCTGTCAGCGGTTACCATACCATCAGTATGGGCGAGTAGGATTATAACTGTTGATGATTCCCACTCAATCGTGTCATAACATTAGAAACAGGTGATTTCACCCATTTTTGCAGGGACCTGTCTGCACTTTCAACGCCCTAGTTGATGTTTTTACTAAAAAAAGCAGATTTAGTCTGTGAATTCATATAATAATAACCAGCTATATGTTTGATTTTCTTCTACACTATGAAATATCATTTCTACAGGTTTCTGCTCTTAATACTCCATTAATAAATTTGATTTATATGTTCCTTGCAGGTTGGATTTACCAGTTGAATTATGTTCAATTCTCTTGTTCATATATAACATTTGCTGTGCTCTACCGCTACTTAAAGCTCCATAAATCCCCACAGGGAAGATTAAAAATTCATTATTCTTCTCAATTTGTTAATCCAGGAGTTGAATGCGCTGTAGAGACATCCATTATCAGGACATGCATTATTCTGCAGCCCAGAAACAGAGGGACACAAGTGTCTTTGATGCAAATGACATAATGAATGAAATGTGTAGGAGAGAAACTAATTAGAAGAAAGACCAAGAAAGAATTAGATGACTTATCGCCCCCATGATTAAGATGCAGGGGCAGGGATCTTTAGTTAGACATACAGTAATGCCTGATTAATGTCAGCACCTGAGGCATCTGTTGCCACAGCTACACGCCGTGGATTAGTAGTGGAATATTGGTAGAGGTAAACCGGCAATGTTTGAGCCATTGACAAATGAGAGAAAGTGGCAGCGTAAGGGTATGGGTGACACAAATTAGGGAATCAGAGTGTAGCAGATTAGCTCAAAGACAAACATTTCACAGTCAGGGACCGAAGTCTATCCGTCGTCTGCAGACAGAAAGGAATTAGAAAGCCTGTGTGATAAAATTCCAATTAAAACTTTTTCATTTTTTCTTTCGAGTATGGTCTTTGTATACTTAACAAAAAAGCTTAAATTAATTTTAAGCAGCTGAAGTGAAGCAGTGGGTGCAAATTGAGCAGCTTTCTCCACCCAGATCCCACTGGGGATTTCACTTTTCTCTCAGAGGAAAGCTGTGGAAGTCAGTGTTGGAATAACAGCAGAATAACACCTGCCAAAGAACAACAAGAACAGATCCCTCCAAACTGTATTCAGTTTGACTCCTTAGGTGACATTCAATTGCTTTATTGACCCTTTTGAATCTCTTCTTCAAGCTTTACTGAAGGAAAAGTGGCATCTGAAACAGGTGCTGACATAGATTAGAGGGCAGAGTGTTAATGGACTGGGACCGGGACTCTGTCTTAGATCAACCAGGAAACAGGAGAAGGCAAGATGATGGACAGCTTTAAGTGTGAGCATGACACACAAGTGATGGAGAAAGAGAAGAATTTCATGGATGTCAAAGCCAAGTCGGGGTGTTGAAAAGGGAGACGGGAAACATTAAGTGCTCAGCCACATTTAAGCTATGGCACAGCAGCATCTGATACCGGTAGGCAGGGTTGTAGAGGTAATGAAAAGGTGCTTAATTATAGATTGCAGTAGGTGACCCCCGTAAGGTGAACAACCACTAGAATAAACAGTATACTATACATACTAAAATAAATATTAGTTATGGACAGAAATTGTTGTTAAACAGTAATTTAAAGATGCTGGTTAATAAAAGTTTGAAAAATATATTTTTGGAACATTTTACTTATTCATGCAACCATACAACCATGTGTTCTTTGGCTCCTTAATGGGGTTTTCTCTGTCTATAGAGCTGAGAGATAATGATTGTGTTTAGTTGCTATTTAAGACGCTTAATCCGTATTCATCCAGGACATGGTCATTATTAGCATGCTTAAGTGTCATGTTCTGTCCACCTGGCAAATGTAAACCCAATTTTTTATATATTCACTCTCTATTTTGGTCTCAACCAACTAGACACCACCTACTTTATGTACCGAGACTGAGGCTACGTTTACACGAGGGCGGTCTGAACAGAAGACGCAAAAGTGGCGTTGCGTCTTCACTTTTTATTCCTCGTTTAGACAAGCATTTTCGGAAGGAAATCTGCGTGCATACGGTAACGCAAAAGTGTGTGAAATTCGATTGTATGCATGCCAGGCGGCATCACTAAGAGCATCTTTGGGCATGCAGAACTTTTCACGCCACACATTTTCATCAGCTACTCCTTCCACAAAGTTCTCCACCATCACTAGATCTCCCAGGTCTCGTTCACAGCCGTCTGGCTTGCCTCCGACCAATCGGTGCATCCAAAATGTGATAGAGGTAATTCCAGGTCCTTCTCTGTTCACTAATACTATCTGTACATATCCTGTACATTTGGTGGAAAGACTCCTGTAAGTTTATTAGAGCTGCCAGAGCAGCTTGAAGGTCCCATGCATGGAAATAATCCCACGTTTGTTTATTTTCCTGTACTGGAGCATGTATGTGATGTAAACACATACGTGACGTGAGCAGATCTGAGCAGAGTTTTGCGTCTTGGCAGTGTAGACGACACGCTACGGCGGAGTGGATTCAACTTTTCCACTTATGAAGGTGGTTTCAGATTTTTGCGTCTTTAAGCCCCCAAAACGCCGTCACCGTCTAAACAAAAGGCACTTCTGATAAAATATTTTGTCGTTTTTACCCGCGAGCGCCCTCGCGTAAACGGGGCCTGAAACTGAAAGGAACTTTCCTGGGGAAGAGTTAACGAAGAGGTTGGAATACCTGGTAAGTCCTCAAAATATGTGTCTGTTACTTGAGTCCAGCTGTCTGTTGTATTTCACCAGGAACCAAGTTAGCATTAGGGTTAGCCGAAGTTAGCACAACAGCCGGCTTACCGGTGGCTTTCCACATTTGTTTGGCTCAAGTAACTTGATTCAACAATTCATGTTTCTGCCATAGACTGTATAAATAATGGACAAACAAACAAAATGTAACATACATTTTGTTTTTATTTCAGGCAAAGTCACTGCTTATTAATTTTAGCATTATGATGTTGTTGATGTTAATTTTGGCTAGCAATAAACAAAAAATAAATGTTACTTACCTCAGAAAAATGAAAAAATGAACAGCAACTCCTTGGAGTGTCTGTTAGTCCTACCAAACGCTGAACAAGACATTTTTACTGAACAAAACGTTAAATAAACTTTCATTAAGTGAAAATACAGTGTGAAAGGGTCAAAGTTATGAGACCAAATCGGTAAACATCCTTTTTTATATCTATATAACGTTATATATAACTTTATTGACACGTTGCCGTGGATATTTTTACATTGTTCTGCTCCTCTCCTGATGACGGCTCGCCCTCGATTCTACGATACGATTTTCTTCTATATGGGGCCATTATTAGAACTTTTAACATCAAATTGTCTTGAAGACGATTTTTTACTAGCGATTGAGACCATAGTGTCCGAAAAAACAATTCTGAGGTAATAAATGAAGTGAGAAGTTTTCTCATTTTGCACTGAAATGAATGGACAGTTTTTTTTTGCAGCCATACTTAGCGCCCCCTGCTGGAATTTTTGGTAGAATGCAGCTTAAGGCACTTCTTGGTTTGCCTCCATGCTCAGACACGGAGGTGTCTGGTTTCTGCTCATGCGAGTAATGCATAAACACAAACGTGATACTGGGGTCAAGCGTGCGAGTAAAATGAGGTGAAAATTTGTCCTATGTGAACACACCATTAGAGTGTCTTTTAGTCCAACAATATGCTGAAGATGTTTATAAGATACCAAAATGTTCCAGTTAACTTTGGAACTGAAAACATATTGTGAAAGAGTAAAAGTTCAAACACACTCATCAGTTAGCCTTAATTGACGCACGAGATCTCTTAAGCCGGCCGACCTCGTTAGCGGCAGTTAGCTACATTTAGGGTTGCCAACTCCCCGAAAAATAAATAAGGGACACTTCATTGGCAGGGCCGGCCGACCCGATTGCCTTCACCCATCCTGGCGTGGTGAAATTTTTTTGCCCCTTTTTTGTAAGTAAAATGATTTTTTAACAATTTGACTTGAACCTGAATTGAATTAGATGCATATTTTTGTGTGACATGAATACATGGAAAACAAATGATTATCCAGCAATTCACTTCAACACAAAATAACAATTAGGCCCTGTTCTTCAAAGATATAGTGGAGTTTGCTGATAACAATTTGATTCACTCCTTTTGTTGGCTTTTAAAATGCAGCATGTATGAAATTGAATGGCCATTTTGGAAGATTATAGCATTCCATAATTCCAAATTGGTTCAGTAAAAAGGCATTAAATTCATGTCATGAACACATGGGGACCTGGTCTTCAAGAATGCACTGGAGTTTGCTGATAACAAATTGATGTATTTATTTTATTGGAGCAGCATGAATACAATTGAATGGCTATTTTGGAGTCATGCAGCTGACAAACGGGCTGTAAAGTGCAATGTAATTGCGCACTAAAATTTAAAGTGCAGATGGCGTGACCGCAGTACTGGAAGCATGTTGTTTCAGATCAGTCAGTCCACCATGGGCTACGGAAAAAGCATTGGCGGTTTTACACAGGGGCCGACAGGGGCCAGTGCCCCAGTAAAATTGCAGATAATGAATTAAATAATTTCTTACGGCGACATGCGCTGGCTCGAAGACCGGAACTAAAGACATATCGACGGAGCGTTCTCCACGGACTCCTTAAAGCGATACATGCACACTGCCACCTGCAGTTGTAAGACCAGCAGTGCGCGCGGATTGCAAACTTTGGATGCGAGCCGACAGCTGCAGCCGCCCTGAATGGACAACTGCAAATAGTGGAAGGTAAGGAAAACTATCCAATTTAATGGCAGTGTGTTTGTACATATCAGTGTTTTACTGTTTTTGTTCACTTCAATAATAAAATCCGTTTTTTATTGCGCTTAATCACGTCTTGGTCTTGCAATGTTAGTGAATAAGCAAAGCCATTGAAGTCATTAAACATGATGACATGTTCACCAAGTAGCGTTATCTTTCTTAAAAGTCCGTTTCACAGCAATAAGTAACTTATATTGGGGAAATAGGTGAAATAACCGACAGCATTTAGCCTACTTGTTAAATGAAAAACTTGCATAGCCTTGTGAAACGAGACGGCTACAATCCTCTCCGTTTTCTTTTTAGTAGGCTATTATCATGAAAAGGAGCAGGAAGGACATTACGTCCTTTTTTGCCCCAGTAGGGAAAAAGCCCCATAAAGAGAGTGAGGGAGATGGAGATGGAGATGAAGGGAGAAGTGAAAGAGCTCAGGAGCAGGTGGAGAGAGAGCCAGAGGAGGAGAGAGAACCAGAGGAGGAGAGAGAACCAGAGGAGGAGAGGCAGACAGAGGTGGAAAGTGAAAGGCAGTCTGAGAGTCAGGAGGAAGACTATGAGGGACAACCAGATTCACCATGCATGTCAAGTACAGCACCATCAGGTAGGTGTGTGTGTGTGTGTGTGTGTGTGTGTGTGAGAGAGAGAGAGAGAGAGAGAGAGCAGTGTAGACTAGTTAAATTTTTTTTTTTTTTAAATGTATTTTTTTGGGCTTTTTCATGCCTTTAATGGACAGGATAGTTGAAGAGAGACAGGAAACAGGGGGCAGAGAGAGGGGAATGACATGCAGTAAAGGGCCGTCCGATGCGGGACTCGAACCGGGGCCAGCTGCAGCGAGGACTGTAGCCTCTACACATGGGGCGCCTGCGTAACCCACTACGCTACCGACCACTCCTAGACTAGTTAAATTAATAATGATAAATTAATGTTGCACTCTCATATTTACTCATCTTTCTCCAGATATCAGCAAGTGCATGGATGACACTCCAGTGCAGCCACATATAAAGAACTTTCCTAACACATTGATGGGAGGCAGGAAGCGCAGTTTCCAGGCCAACTGGTATGAAACACACCCCTGGATTGAATATTCTGTGATGATGGACATTGATTTGCTATGCATGCCGCCATAAATAAATAAACGAAACATTTTGAACGCTTAAATATTGCCCTGTTTTCTCCTTATATGTACCACCCTGAAAAAACTCTGGCCCCTGCTCGGCCCCCCTGGTAATTTTGGTCTAGAACCGCCACTGGGAAAAAGAGCGCTGGCACAACGTGCAGTGTGCTTTATAGATGTTATCACGCACTTTTTCCACCCAGGTGCGTCCTTTTACCCATTCTTCAGTATTTTTGCATCCTTTTCTGTTTTTTCTCGGAGGGGTAGGCCTACTAGATACATTGCTGCTCCAAGGCGTATCGCATACGCATGCTGCTTTGTTGTCTTCTGCTATCTTCTCCTTGACCAATGGGATGAGCGTATTCTGTATCGTCATACTCGTGTGTGAATATGCTGTCAGCTCATTGGTCACAGAGCAGTAGGCCTTGGAACAAGTTTACCGTAAGTTTACATGTAAAGCGCCCTGTTATTAAATTTTCATTGGCATTTACTGACTATTTTTTGACTGTCACAATAATACGGGACAAAGTGCGTCCCTTTTCACCTCAATACGGGACGGGTGCTTTTGTTTCTAAATACGGGACGATTCCGTTTTTCAAGGGACGGTTGGCAACCCTAGCTATATTTAGCTACAGTTAGCAGTACAGTGTGTATGTTGCTGCTGCAGGAGGTGTTCACTTAGCGATCTCTGTTTGTTTACAGCAAGCATCGTGAACCCGAGTTATTTTATTTAACGATAACGCTAACGAGGTCAGCCGGCTTGTTAACAAGCTGGCCAGAGGTATTTTATTTTTGAAAATATACCGGATGTTTTATTTTGTGTCTGTGCACGACTTCCTGCCCAGAACAATCTGCTCTATGCTGAATTCATGCGCCATGCTCCGTCATCCGTCAAAAATAAAAGCTCTGCACAAGTGTTGCGGGGGCTGATGGATGGCCGCGCGACGTCGTACTCACTACGCAGCGGATCTGGAGTTGGTGGAATCTCACACATTGATTGTAATGAGTGCGTAATGGCTCCGCCGACGGATCTGCAGACGTTACGCATGCAGGGGAATTTAGGGGTTAGAAGTAGGGCCATTTTCCTATTGACTTTCATACATACAAACTTATTTTTGCAACTAGTGGAGTCGCCCCTTGTTGGTAATTAGAAAGAATGCAGGTTTAAGGCACTTCCTCATTGGCTTCACTTATCAAACCGACAGGTTGCCACTTGATATAGACTGTTTAAGTAGGGTGGGGGTTGGTGGTGCTCGGGTCAAACAAACACCGGATTTTGTCCTAGGAGACTGTTGTGTTTGTGCCCTCTGTGGAAAAAAAAGTCAGTCGATTTTAATTACTGTGCACATCCTACATAATGTCTCCATGTCCTCAACTTAACCTTAGTTGAGTTTTGTTCCCATTAATAGCCTGGTCCCAAATATCTTGCTGATAGAAAATGACACGTATATTCTAGCATCATTAATCTGCTGTAGTTGTGTTTAAATACTGCTTTAAATACACTTCCACCCTCACATGAATAATTTTATAGCAGGCAATCAGGATTCTTGGACATTTGTAAATGATACTGACAACCTGAAAACAGTTGTAACTTCAAAGTATTTGTTCTGGTTTTCAAATACCTCATCAGCTGAACACTTTATATTATTATCGCAGATTCTTCAAGGGCTAAAAAAAACACAAATTCAATGGCGTTATTTAGATAGGAACATCTAGTGCCTGTCGACATGGCTTATTGGCTTATTCGTCCTTTTATAAACCACTTGTCATGGTGATGGATTGTTTATAAAACAATAGACTCTTCTGTCATCTTTGTAAGATTTACAATAAAGATTTTACTGCTTTCCCAATTCAATACCTCATTGTATCAAATGATAATATTATGTAACTTATCTGTATTGTGACATTAGATCACAATAAAAGGAACAGATTTCAAACCTATTTATGTAATTTAAACCTGAGAGGCATTTAACTGTAATCTCTTTGTGACTCAGACATGAACTGGCACGGGGACATTCAGTATATATGACATATGGCATATGCATAGAGCCCCTTTAAGGTCCATGATATCATGGAGATTAATCTCTATGAAAATGAGCCTGAGAGTCCATTTGCACAAATGAAACATGTCAATTTTAATAATTGTATTTATATCTTTATATCCGTACACACTAAGCTTTTAAACCAATTTATTGCCATAAAACCATCAAACAAACACTGTTTAAATTTGGATTTCCATAATATTATCTGACAGTTTTTTATGTTCGCTGAATATTGAAAGAGTCAGATTACAGATTAAATGCCCGGATGGAAATTAAATTCATGGTAGAAAAAAAGTGTGCAACTGCAGGTTAATGGCGGATTTGCTGCAAATAACCGTAAAAATGTGACATGTCATAGGTTAGGTGAAGGCCTGGGAGATAATGTATCTACGAGGGAGAATGGTTATGAAATGATTTATACATGGGTCTTTTTCATATTGCTCAAAATTCTGTTGTAATTACGCTGAACTGAACTGTATATCCTAGATTATCACTGTTTTTGTAACATAGATATGATTTCCTCCATCAGGATGTACTGGTACACTATAAATATAAAACACATTAGGGACCAGCTTTGTGATTTCATCTCAGACAAAAGAGAGAACAAGAAAACGAAGCGTAAAGCAAACACACATACACTGATCACACTGATTCATATCAGAAAAATAGCTGAGACTTTGAAAACATCTTATCTGTATTTATAAGAACACAACATCTTTCTTGTTATGAATCAACTGATGCAGTTCAAGCAACAAACTTTCTCCCCTCATGGCTGAAATCTCTTTAGTTCACTGCTGTCCAAAATGTAATTGTCATTTGGCTGCAGCGGTGACTCACAGGTGGAAGCACGAGTTGCTAAATTGTTCAATTAGGAATCCGAGCAGAGGGCCAAAGGTGTCTTGGAGATGAATCAATGGCTGCATTGCAGTGAGAGGTAGAAGAACAGAAGGTTCTCTTGGTCTTTAAGAGAAAATTGTAGATGTGTAAGTTTTAAAATCTTCTTTTAGTAGATCAGCCCTCACATAGTGCAGTAATGCTGCTGGTTTTATATGCTGCTGTTTAAAAAAAAAAAAAAAAAGTTTATTCTGTGCATGTTTTTCATTTGAACTTTTTTAACAATGCACCCAAGAACCATCAACTGGCACATGCAATATGTTTCCTCCCCCATACCACCTCTCTCACACTTATTTATTGCAATGTTTAGCGTTTGTTTGTATTTGTTTGTTGGCCTTAGTTTTTAATTCTAATGTTCTGTTCTTTTTATCTTTGCTCCCCCCTCTGGAACCTGAGTACATTATGTTGTTCCCCTTTATAGACCAACATCGGTAACACTTTACAATAACCTTCTAAGTAATGTTTATAGATGGTTTATAAACCAACTATTAACCATTTACAAAGTGCTATACATATTTAATCTTTAAATAGTTTCAACCAATTTCTTATATGAATCATTTCAAAATCATTAACATACTAAATATGGTGTTAAAAATGTAATAATGAGTGAAACTAAAACTATCAATAAACTATTAACTATAATTTAATTGTTTGTTAATGGTAAATTAATTATACACTTACATTAATATACCATCTATTTGTCATTTATGAATAATGTAGTTAGTTTAACAGTAATAAATTATGTAATTACCATTCTAAATGGCCTATAAACGGTTTATAAATGATGATTAATGTAAAGTGTTACCTCAGCATCTTCTGGTATTGACCATTCCTTGAATCCTTGAATCTTGAATCCTACAACAATTTATTCGCCTGTCATGATGTGGACGTCAAATTCAGCTTTTAGATGACATAGAAAGGTTTCAAGAGATGGCCAGAGTTTTGCATTTTGTCTGCATCAGTCTGAGGCTGCTGAATGCCTGCCTATTCAACCCCTCTGTTCTCATTTAAATTCAACATATTGCAAATGTTGTTTGATATTAGTTCTCAGCTTCTTTGTACACTTTACAATGTGCATCCATCTGCTACATCAGTCTGTACTGTTTGGAGGTTGTTTAGCTTTTAATTGGTACAAGCAGACTAGATTGCAGATAAAGTGTTGTGGATTAGCAGGGCAAATGATTAGACACAGTATTCAGCTGTCAGTCAAATGGAAAGGTAAGATAATGTCAGCAAACAAGTTGGATTTAGGAAGAAGTGAAGGCAAACACACCATATTGTGCCAAAACCCAAAGACAGGACAGTTTTATGCTTCATACTAGCCCATTTTGGTTTATAACCTTTTATACTGGAGATATATAAGCATAGCCTTATAGCTCTTTATATAACTTTTTTTCTTCGCCCTTTCAGCTCCCCCTTTTCACTCTTTATATTTCACATCTTCTCTTGTCTTTTAGTTATATTTTTCTGTTTCATTCTCACTCTCATCTTGGGCTTCTGTGACTGTAATCTGTGATCTAAGTTACGTGTGACAGCCTATATGTCATTGAGGCTATGTTAGCCTAGAGTTCCTCCAGTGCCCCTTTCTTATTTTTTCTCCTCTTGTGTCAGCAAATGACTCGAGAACTAATACATGCTCTTGTGTGTTTCATTGATATTTAAGACATTGTTCAACTGAACCCTGTTTTATGTCAATTTATTGTCTGAGCTCATAAGAAATCAAACTACAATGTACAAACCACAGAATGATCTAATAAAAATCAATTGTACCCGCAGTGTACTTTAAGATATTTTCTCATTGTAAAACATATTGGATATCCAAGCTTGTGGTAGCCTGTATGTTTAGCCAGTCAAAGCTAACATTGTGTAACAGCACTCATCTGAATTTCCACTGAAAGATGAAATGGAACCAAGTCGGTACACTACAGTATGCATGACAATGTGAACTTTATTTTGTTTTGTACAACTTGTCACCTGTCACCACTGTCACCTCATGCAGGCTATAAAAATGCATCTGGTGTGTTGAGCATGTTTTGATGAGCTCGAAAAAAAATCCTGACAGAAACGCCTCATGTTTTTCTTTCCTCCAGCATAAAATACTAGTGAGGTTGGTTGTCCACAACCATTAAGGCTATTTTTGAAACACTGTCATCTTTCCACTTGAAAATATGGATTTGAAGCACCTCTGTGACACCGATCTTAACATAGTCGTGCGTCATTGTTTTCTCCAAGGCAGCATGGAGAGTGGATATGAAATTCACTTTCCCCTTCTCCAGCTGTTGATGTTGCTATGTCATATAGATTTTCTTGTCACATTTACAAGATTACTCCTACACATTGCAGAATGCACACATCACAGTAGAACTGAGACAGCTGTTTGCATTGAAAACAAAGAAAAGCCTGTAGAAAAAAGAAATCCGAACAAACGAATAAGAGGCCAACTTCTCAGAGCATTGCACAATGAAAATGTATATTTATGCATTTAGTTATTTTTTTTTCCACATTTCACAGTCAGTTGCATGTGTAGGTGTTTGACTGAAATGTTTACACCTTGGAACCAAATGTCCTTCTTTCAAATACATTTTATGTTTTGTTCTGCAGTATCACATATTCAATAGACAGAAAGAAGGAGAGCCTCCCCCTTTGTTGCTTTGTGTCAAGTCTTGTTATAGTATTCTGTACTAGATTGCATTCCAAAGGATGGTACAGTTCGGTAATACAAGCTGACATATGGAAGTGAATATGTATGAGGAGCTGAATATAAATGTGCTCTGGGTGTCTCTTCTTGAAAAGGGGTTTGGGGGAGGGGGGATGTCTGTTACTAGCTTGTGTCACTCACCAACTAATGATGCTTTCCTGGTGACACTCCATGTTGCTTGAGGTGACACAAAAAAGGTAACAGGATCTGTTGGGCACGTGTGTCACCTTTTGCTAGTAACATGCATAATGGCTTTTCAAAATAAACTTTTGTGTTCACAGGAAGCAGCTTTTGGCAATAAAACCACTTGACTTTATTTGATTATTTGAAAGAAAAGAAGTGGGCTTAAAAAAAACTTCCACACTTAACTACTGCGCACAGTTACGCAGGTTGACTCCAAATAACGACATTAACTCTTGGTTGAACCTGGTCTCACAGGAATCCGTGACATAGCCACGGATTCGCTTAACTCAAAATCACTCAAATTTCTGTGAAACTGACACGGATTTTGCTACAATGCAAGTTAATGACAGTCATATCCCGTGGCTATTCCATGGATATTTTTTCCTATTGGTTTGTTCTAAGTCACGTGACTTTCAAGGCTCTGGCGGTCAGAACAAAAAACATGGCGGACAGTTCTCTCATTTTTAGTGAAAAAAATCAATATTTTGACTTAGTTTCTGCATAAAAATGGATTTTGATCACATTTCTAGCGAGAAATATATGTTTTATTTTCTAAATATTCACTCAGTGAATGTACATAATCACTTTGTATGTTGGAATAGCCACGGCTGCCCGTGACAGATGGTGACAGACAGATGGTTCATCTAATCACATGCAGGTATTGTTGTTAAAAGTGAATTTTCAATGACAGCTTCTCGGTTGGTAGAAACCATCTGGCGCATCAGGTTAGGGTGCTGTACCTTATGTTTGACTTTTTAAAATCAATTACTAATCTGCAGCAATTGTTCCAAGTTTGCTCATTAGCTCCGAGAGCTTTATTTTCCCTAATCAATAACTTTTCATCGAGCAGAATGGCCTGGGGAAAGTAAACAGAACAGTAGAGAGAAAATACAGAGATGCTCCAGGAAGTCATTGTGACTGCCCCCAACAGTTAGCTGGCTAGCTATAGCAGTACATCTGTTAGTCTACCGCTTTGGTCCAGATAAATCTCAACAACAATGGCATGGATTGCCATGACATTTGGTACAAACATTCACAATGCCAAGAGAATATATCATATTGACTTTGGTGATCCTCTGACTCTTCTCTCGCGCCAACTGGAGGTTGACTTTTGTGGTAAAAGTGAAATATCATAACAACCACCATATTTCTGTTTAAAACAGATATTGACCCCTTGTGGATAAATAAAATCGTTTTTGTGGTACCCTGACTTTTTGCATTGCACTACCAGCAAATCAAAATGTTGACATGTTCAGTAAATTATTTTACATGGATTGGCAGAGGATGTATCCTAATGACTTTCATCCCCTGAGACGCAATTTTTGTCTCTTGCATTTTTAAAAGACACACACAAAATGTATGTTGTTGATGTTAATGTCCATCTCTTTTGCCACAATTAATGTGGCAAAAGAAGAAAAAAGAATAATCTGGAGCAAAAATGAATCACAATACAAAATCCTGCTCTACCAAATAAATTAGACTACTCTCCCGTCAGCTCCCTTTTTTGTACATCATTGTCATTTTATAAATATTAAACAGCCTTTTATACTAAGTCAGAATTCCATTCATAGAATATGTTAATGTTAAAAAAATAGTGCAACCAATGTTGGAAACCACACTGGAAACTATAATTATCTACAGAAAAAAACTGCATTGGGCATGTTGTACTTCCTGAGGGAAGCGGTTCAGTACTATGTGTCCTTTGCTGCATTCTGTTCACAGAGCTTATCTCCCCGACATGAGCTTTACGTCTCTGGGGAAGCTGAAGCCTGAAGGCAGAGAGTTTTTGTTCTTGTCTTACCTACAGTCCATTCAAAACAGCATGGGCAGATGGCAAGGGATCACAATCCAATATACTGCATATCAGGCTCTAAATTGCAATTGGGCTTCCTTTCATGATATGTTAAAACTGTACTGATAAGTGTTTTACAGGCAAAGATAAAGCCAGGTAATATGCTTTCACTGCCATCAGACGTTTTAGAACTTTTTGCTTTCCATTCCCTGATACAAGGTGGAAATGAATAACATGAACTGCAGCTATCATAAGCCTTTAAGGGATAAGAGATTTCACTGAAATGCCATCCGCATCCCACACTGAACCACGCCACAGATTAAATCCCAGCTGAGATGTGAAGCCAGCTGTGAGGGCTGTCGCAATTTCTCGTGTCTTGTTGGTAAACACCCAAAAATCAAAAGATATGAAGAATTGAAAGATGAAAGATTGGTTTACAGTTCTATATCAATCTAAGGTAATGATTTATATATTTGATTTTGGGGTTTTATTTTGAAAAACACATTTGACAGTGACATTCTGATGAAATGTAGGACCATAAAATGGAAACCAGCCTTATCATTGTGTTTACTAAAATATATAATTGAACATTTCCAACTCGGAGGGATTAAAGAGCCTCATCATAAGTTCCCTGCAGTCATGTAGCTTTTAAAAAAATTAATCTTGCAGTACAGGAGATGATCAAAGAGAGTGGAGACAGGCTATTGAGCTGAGAGGTCTAGTCTGAGATACTCTCAGGATAAAAGAATACATATTGATTAAAGCCTCTTGTTGTTTGCTTATTATGCACTGTAATCTAGAGAATACTCCGTAATTGAACACTTAGAAAAGAAAACCTGCCTAATGACAGGTCTAACAGCCTCAACACGAAGAACAATACCACTCAGAGGGGAAAAAGTTTACTGAGCACAATGCAAATCACTTTCATGCACATTTCATAGTTCTGCTGGTAAGAGAAATAGTGAGGCATCTTAAACTCTGATGAGATGGCAGAGCTATGTTTATAACTTTTCCCCCACTTGTTCAGCCTCTCAGACACCCAGAAGAGTTTCTATCAGAAAACCTCTGACTTCCTCAGCACCCTGGCCCGCATGTCTTCATTTCTGAGATGAGCGAAGGGAAAAATCTCCTGAATAATGACATTTGGTCAAAGGTATGGGGAAGACAGAATTGCTTTGCCCATCATTTGACAGCTCGTGACAAAAGTTTCACCTCTATTATTCGTGATTTGGATGGCGAGGGCCTCAGCTCCATGCAGTCAGCTCTTCATTAGGGTGATGCTGCAAATCCAGATGATGGCACAGAACTTCTGCTACTTGCAGAGGTCTGTGTGATTGGATCTCAGTCGTTATGGCATTTATTTATTTATATATATATATCTACATGTGCAATGCATTTATTGCAATGCAAAATACCAGTGATGGGGTCAGTCAGAACCAAAAATTGTTGTACTCAACACAGACACAGTTTTGCCTGAAATCCTTTGTCAGTAATCAATTGCTGGAGGAAAATTGGTAACTGTTTTATATTAGAGTTGACCACTTATTGTGTAAGTATTTTGTATTTGAGTAAGCGATTAAATACCCACTCATTGGGTACAAGAGAAGAAGTACAAGAAAATAAAGGGGAAACTCATTTAAAAAGTTTTTTCCCCCAAAGTTCATTATTTTTTGTAAGTAAACTTTCAATTAGATATTAGTGCTAATAGATGCCCATTAAAGGTGCAGTTTTCTTTTGAACAAAGTTTCCATTTACACTGAGTGTTACTCACCAAAATGCTTTGTGTGCATAGGTCTTAAAAAGTTCTGAATTCATTCCAGCTAAAACATTTGGAAAACTAGTTTCATCAGGTGGCCCAAAAAACATGACTCCAACATGGATTTTGAAAAATTTTATAAAAAGTCTGAATGGAAACAGCAAAATTAGATAAAACCTTTTATGCTCGATTGAGATTAGTTGATGCACTGAATGCAATATAGGAACAGCTTTCTGATTATTATCATGGCTAATATATTGATTTGTCTTTTTCCCCGGACAGCATGAATCATGGCTGATGCAAGCTGACATTTAAACAATTAAAACGTGACCAATTGAACAAATTTGCTGAAGACCTTTCTCCATGTTTTTATCACACATGGGTTTCCAGGTTCACAATCTCTACTGCTTCTCTGTTTACAGGCTGATGACAGCGATATGTAGTCTATAGCCCTGGCTTCAAATGAAACTATGCTGTGGCCTAGCTTATTTCCCCCAAACCAATTGATGAAAATGTGGTTTGATTCACATTTCAAAATTTTCAATTTTTTCAATTAGGACTGGGCAATATGGAGCAAAAATATATTTAGGCTGAATATCGATATACAATATATATCCCGATATTTTTATCACAAAGTGAGAGCAAATGTTCAGTCAAAGTCAAAGCCAAATATGACATGTCACAAGTAGATTTATTGAAACCGTTTATTTAAGTGAACTTGAAAAAACATTCTTAAAATAAATCTTAAATAATCTTAAATAAAAATAGTCTATGAAATAAAACAGGCCAATCTTATAAATATATTTCTATATAACTATATATAATAAATATATTTATATGAGAAAAGAATAAGAAACATTACAAAATAACAAAATATGAAAAACCCTAGTAAGGACAACATTTGTATATAAATAAAAAAAGTTAAAAAATTGAACTATATCGATATATGCGATATGGTCAAATTCCATATCACATTTAAAAATACATCAATATATATAAAAAAAATATATATATATGTATATATATATATATATATATATATATATATATATATATATATATATATCAATATATTGCCCAGCCCTAAATAGAAACATAGCTAGTGTTATATAGCTTGTTGTTGGTTTTCATGTTGTGGCTAGAACATTAATGAATTCAGGGTTCAAGCAATAGTTGCAAAACATAAATGAATTTCCATAATTGTACTTAGTTTCAGAAAACCAAAGCTAAAAAGCTAAGTTGTCTGATCCTCCTGGTATCTGATGTCTGTCATTCACTCTCCACTGATCATGCGTGTGCAGATATTCCTTCAGAGTAAAATACTGCGTTCACACTGAGATTTTTTAGTATGAATTCATATATTACTACGATTACATTTTCAGTGCTTTAACTGACACCTGGGAAGCCCATATGGCCATAGTCTCCTGGATACAGAGAGGAGCTTTAATGAAAATGTTTACATTTGACACGATCACATTTATTCACCTCAAGCTGAGTGATGAGGAGCAGCAGATGTCTCAAGTCTCTAAAGGTTTGAAAGAGAGCTCTGAAAGCATTATAGCACAGCGTAATCTTCTTAGTTTCATGGACCAAGAGGCAGAACGTGGCATCATTACAGCTGAACTAAATCTTGAGCTCGGGTATTACGTGGCTTTGATATTACAATGTGTTGGCGTCTAAAACAAGAAGTATGTGAAACAGACATCTCATGCAACACCTCAGAAGATTTCCTTTCTTTCTTGCGACACGTATGATACACATTGTAGTCTAAAAAAGGCCTTAGTACTGAAATCATTTCATGCAAGGTTAATCTGAGGCAGTGGGAGTGACATTCCGTACAGTGGTGTCAGGCGATTTCACTAAGACACCCAGGGTGCGTCAGCTCATGGAAAGAATCAGCCTCTGGGAAATAAAGTGGCTGTGATCAACATATTCCTTCATTCTCAGTGAGTGGATGCAGCGCCTGACATGCCAGATCACACAAGAATAATCAGAGTGGCACTTTTCTTATTATACTATGTATGAGTATTTCTGCACACACAGCATGATCTCCAGCCTGGGAGGTTTTGTTTACCGAATTACATACCTTTAGATAAATGAAGAAATATATATTCATGTGTTCCCTGGCAGCCCACTTCTCTCCACTTTCAGGAGTCTATGAAATAACACCAAATTGGTGATCACTATGAAATTAGAAGGCACTCAGAAGCGCTCTGTGAACAAAACAAAACTTTATTTGTGCTGCAAGCAATGCATTTAAACAGTGTTTGTATAATAATTTCATGCACAAAATTAACTTTGTTTTTCCTCCAGGGAGGAGCAGTCTCTGAAACGCTGTTTTTATTTCAGTTCTGTTTTATCAGATGCTTTCTTGTGGTTGTAGAAAGCATCAACAAAGCAGTGGCTCCTTTAAACCACCTCACAAGGACCAGAGGCTAGCTGTTAGATGGTCATGTTAAATTACCCCTGGAATGGAGGATGTTCACTTTTGCGGTGTTGTGAGGAATCAGTGAAGAACTGAAGACAGATAGGTACTCTGAAAATAAGGCTTGGACTTGGACATCTAGCCTGCAGGTGTCCTTTTACAAACAAATATATTTCTCTTTGAAGTACTTCTGCATGGTGAGTGGAATGCAAAATAGCATTCAGTTATTATTATAAGTTCATATAGAGGAAACTGTGCACATGCCATACAGATAGAAGCTGCATCTGAAATTCCATACTAATAGCTGTTAAGTACATTAGTACACAGTAGGTGTGATTTGGTTTTTTTCTTCTGAGACCCTTGTAAGAAACCATTAATATGTGAATATGCAGAATATTTCTGGTGAAATATTATAGTTTAAAACGCTGGACAGTGCGCAGCATAAATATCCCACAATGCAATGTGGTAGTGATGACAGCATTCATAATAGACAACGGCGGCAGCTCTGTATTGTCACATTTTCTAACAGCTGAAGTTCTCCTATGGAAAAAGGAAAGAGGTTAATCCTGTTTTCTTTCATGTTTTGCAGATGCTGGTCGAGCTTATTGAAGTTGCCACGGGTTACCATGGTTATCCATCTCCCACCGGCAAGGATGCTCTCAGGAAGTGACGCGGTAATTATAGCTCACAGCGTCCAAAAAGACCCATATTACTGTTTTCAAACAAAGAGCAACCCTTACACAAGTCAATTAACATTACACTCTTTGTTGTGTGAACATAGTTGTAATGTTGTCAAGCACACCATAGGAAATTCCAGTTCAACTGTGGTTTATTATGACAATAAATGATTTAATATTGAATCTTCTAAAATATTACATATATTGTATGTATTTATTATATTAATAAGTCCAGATTAGGTCCAGAAAGTTCAAACCTTTACTGTCTGAATGTTGGAGCAAAATTTGCAAATGTAGCATTAAAGAAAATGCAAATTAGGGAGGTTTCCATCAACTGGTTTAGAGCGAATAAAATAAAGCTGCACACTGCAAAAAAAGAAAAGTTGGGTGAACTCAAAATTCCAAGGCAACAAACTTCGATAAAATTTTAAGTTAGACAATTAAACTAAATATTTTGAGTTTTGTTTTTGAGTTTGCTCAACTCTGAATTCAGATTTTTCAACTCAATGGTAAATTGTACTTATAATTATAATTTTACATTATAAGTTAATAACTTTTAATCCTTACTTCTGCAATGTGCTGAATTGGCACGATTGTAGCACTGCTATGAAATGTCAGCTAATGTTGCGACCACATTTTGAGTTAGCATTGATACACTTATGGCTACTCTTGTAGCTGTAACAAGCAGCGCTGCTAGCATCAGTTAGCTGCTAGTATCAGTTAGCTGCTAGCATCAGTTAGCCGCTAGCATGAGTTAGCCGTTAGCTTTCGCTAATGACCGAATTTCACCACTTTCCCGCATTTCACAACAAAGAAATAAGAGTTAGCAGAACTTTTGTCCCTTGTTGTGAACCCCAACTTAAAGATATAAGTAACAACAACTCACAAACTTCTTTTTGAGCAGACAACTGGCTTCCTTTGTTGTGCTAACTTACATTATTGCCCTAAATGTCAATCATTTATATTTCCAAGTTTTACCAAATTGGATCACTGTTTCAGGCCAAAAAACACAAGTTGGCGTTTTTGCAGTGCGTAAACGTACGTTCATCAGAAGATCGCAGTGTAATGTATTGCTGTAGACCAATCTGTCAGTAAACAGTAGAAGAAGAAAACATTGTGCAAGAGAGAAAAAGCAAAAAAAAAGAGTTTGCTAATTGACCGTGGAGAGAAAATGGAGAGAAGTCTTCAGGAACTGGATCCAATTGGGCAACTCTTAATTGTTCTTTCATTTCAGCTTATCTTGTCCAGCAAAGCGGAAACACATGATCAGTCATGTGAGTTAAATGTTCGCTACGTCTAGGAGAGACTGTGTGAACACAGGAAATGTATTTAGAAAAACCTTTACACATGTAACTTGCGGAAAATGCCACAAAACTGAAGCAAAAGGGAGCCTTGTGTGTCTTTGTCAGCTGTCGGTGGCCATGACAAAGTGTCTGTATGTGACGACTTGAGATGAGAGTACATTGCCACATTAGTTAACAAGGCTGGAGCTGTGGTATTGAGTTTCTGCCCGACCAGTCACAATCAATCAAAGCTGCAAATCATGACTTTACACCCCTGTTTTATAGAATTAAATAACACATTTTAAAACAAATTTGTCAGGAAAAAAAATAGACTTTCAACACACAGAAACCGTCTTTGAAAAAAAAAAGAAAAAGTGCCTTGATATTTTAGTTTGGCCTATGTCCCATTTGCTAACATGTGGGGGCAGGATTTATGACCTACACTGTAGCACGCCACCAGGGGGCGATCAATATATATTTTGGCTTCATGATGGGAGCTGTCAGGCCATCCATCTTCCTATACAGACTACCTATATGAAGGTCAGATGCCTCAGTGTCAGATCAGTGTGATGCACCTCTACCCCATTCACTTCCAGCTTTATCAGAACCAGCTGTTCTCTGCTTCCACTGAGCTCCACATAAAATCTGTCAACATCTTTAGCTTTTCATGTTCTTCACTCTTTTATCCTCACCGGTGTCTAGACTCAAAGGGGATATTCCTGTAAGGCTTATAGCGTGCCCTCCCCCATAAAAATGAAAACATTGCTATGGGGGTTTATTGCCAAAGACATCCCATGTAACTGTTTTTGTGTGCACACATGAAATACATTCATTAAGAACTCTTTCAGCTGTCTTGGACTTAGTCCCTACTGATTTGAATATATTTGTTCGTCCTTGGCTCGCTAAATAGTTCACTTTCTTTAGTAACCACTTACCAGCGAAGCATGTACAAACAGTTGGTGCTGCCTCTGCTTTTATGTGAGGATGAATTGAAAGCTGCTTTTGGGCTTAATTTGATGAAGTGCTCATAACAAAAACATAGTTTTCACAAGGACACAGAATACGAATATGAAGACTTCATGTCATATTTCAAACATTAAATTTGAATCTGCAAATCCTCCTTTTTGAAATATTAAGCTTACACAGATTTGTTCCCTCAGAACAGATGCAGACAGCAATCTGTGTTGCCTGCACTAACAAGTCTGATAGCAGCATTGTGAGAGGATTTATTCCAGAAAAAATAAAATGGTGACAGACAGATAAGATTTATTCAGGTAGCACAGTTGTAAGGTGTGCTGTATACTTTTCCGTACTGCTCAGAGAGAAAAAAAAGTACACACTCTGAGACAAAAGCTTTGGAAAAACAAAGCTGACAAGTCGTTTTTCATTTTCATCCTAATAACTCACACTTCAGAGTCCCGGTAACAACAAAAACTACTAAAAGCCTTTCTAGATCATCCACTCGAGCTCCGCGTTACAAAAACAACCACTTAGATTAGCCTCACAGTGGCAGAGGAATGAAACAAATGCAAATCACACACACACACACACACACACACACACACACACACACACACACACACACACACACACTCATGAGGGCATGTATGCACATAAATACACACAATCTGGCAGAAAAGTCAAAGCCTGAGATGCACTTTGGAGTTTATTTGTTGGGGCAAGGCTGGAGGAAGGCGAATATTCACCCTCCACCTGCGGAGTTAGACTGGTCTCATTATAGAGTTGCTTCTTGCACCTGCAGACACAGTTTCCTTTTTAGAATTTTCATTTCCTTGAACATGTTTTTTTCTTCTCGCTTTTTATGTTGCTACTCTGTTTTATAAACTGAACGACCTCAGGCTGGTTTCTCCTCAACACAAATGTGTATTTAGGCAGAAACACCAAAAGGCTTTAAAACAGCTTAGTAAAGCACAATCAATTCTACAAATGATTTATTGTATATTTCAGGTGGTCAACATATGTTCTTAAAATGCAGGAATTACAACAAGATTCATTAGCATTCAAAGTTGTGTTCTTGCTCACAGCAGGTGGAAATTTGGTGTTGAGACAAAAGCCAGCAACAGTAGAATGAAGCTGTACTGTTATCTACAGTGCAACAGCAGGATTTGCAGCGTCTCTGTTTGGGCTCAGCCCACTACAATGATCTGATCTGGCAAACAATGTTTAGAAGATATGGGATTTCCATTCACCCTTCATAATCCAAAGACAGTGATAACACACAGGATTTGTCATGGCTCAGTGTGGAAGTTCACAGTGTGATGAGGGCGGATATTTGCAAAGACACCAGTGACAACAGTTAATTTAGTTTAGCATATTAATTGCAGTGCCATTGTTTGATTCAACCCCCAGAGAGGTCAATTACATTTATTCTTTTTTTCTAACATTGAAGGTCTTTTTTTAACTGTGCGGTGAACTAGATGGTTTGACCACTGCAGGCACTGTCACTCAGCTCAGAGAGAGAGTGGTCAAAGGTTTTCCTCCATGAGGCATGTGTTCAACATGCTGTTCTTGTGTTTTGTGGCACAATGACTCAGAGGAGTGGGTCATGTCTGGCAGCAGCAGGGCAGAAATACACTGGACTCAACTGCTCCCATCCTCTGCCAAATGAACTGGGAGTCAAATAGCTACAATGAGCACGGCTTATCACTTGTGCCACCTGAGCAGGGCTCAGTATGCGACTGCTGAGCTGCACTGTCAAAGCTTTCATTAAGTCACCTTGAGGCCTGCCCCACTGCCCATGAGGATATTTATTCGGCAGCTGTCATTTCACTGAGTATGTTAAGTAGCTCATACGAAACCCTGCAGTCATGCCAAGCTTCTCTGGCTGACTCATGAGATCGCTTTGCCCTTCCATACTGTAGCGAGTCATGTTAAGGCTTCATCAAATCCTGCCAGTGTTGCATAATGTACAGCTGGTATTGGCATTTTATACTTTACGTAATATATTTCCACAGTGGCCTTTGTTTTATTTAACTAAATATATTGTTTTGTTGCGTCTCATTTAGCCTTTTGGACTTTAGATGCTTCCAAGGAACTCAGCCACTACTCCATGATCTGAGTTTCTCATTCTTTTCTCTTGTCCAAAAAAGTTCACATGCAGATATTACATTGATTGATTGATTGATTGATTGTCTTTATTTCGAACATGCAAGCAAATAAAAAACAAAACAAGTATAACTATTAATAGATGAATAAATAAAAACAAAACAAAAAAGCAAAAAGAAAACAGACACTTTCTGCAAGCTCGAAAGGGAGTAGGAAGAAGCAAAAGAACTTATCGAGTCCTACCCCTTAACAGGTCTCTATATCTATATACATATATATATGAATAATCAATATAGTCACATACAAATATTATAAACAATTACAATATATATGTAGATATGTATATATATATATATATATATATATATATATATATATATATATATATATATATATATATATATATATATATATATATATATACACACACAACTGGTCAAAAGTTTTAGAACACACCAACTTTTCCAGAATTTAATTGAAAATTATGCAGTTTAATGTCTCAGTGTACTCTGAAATTAATGCACATTTGCAACATTTAAAATTCTTTATTGAGCATGATAGTGTTTTGAAAGTAAAAAAAAAAAGATTTAAAATCACATATTATGTTGGACTAAAAAAAAGAAAACAAAATTACCAAAAAAGACACAAAATGACTTACAAAGACATGAAAATAATTCAAAAATGGACAAAATAGCCCAAGACTCCATAGAGTTAAGTTGTTAACCCATTTCTTGTTCCCTGAAAAAGGCCTACTTGTATAATTCTGAAATGTACATTATTTTTCAGTTTTGGTTAACCTTACCTTTTTTTATTTACGTCTGGCAGTTCACCACTTACCTTTGTACCCTTTCAAGCTGTTCATTTGACTTGAACTGCTTGAATTTCAATAAAAAACTGCAAAAATTGGGGTGTTCTAAAACTTTTGACCGGTAGTATATATATATATATATATATATATATATATACTATAAACAAATATATATATATATATATATATATATATTATAAACAATGTAATATACATTGTAAATACTTATACATGTGTATTGTCAATTAGTGTGTGTATATATATATATATATATATATATATATATATATATATATATATACTATAAACAATTTATATTACATTGTAAATACCTATACATGTGTATTGTCAATTACTATATATATATAAATATTATAAACATAAATACAATTACCATGTGTATTACAAAAGTACAGTCTACATATGTCCATGTTACAGAGGCTTGTTACAGAGGCAAAATTTCTGTACTTTGTAAAGATGATGTCTTTATATTTGTTTTTAAACTGTCTTATGTTTTGGCTTTTCTGTACTTCCACACTTATCTTATTCCACAATTTAACTCCTTAGATGCTGATACAAAAGCTCTTTTTGGTTGTGCGTGTGTGGTGGACCTTCAAATTAGGTCTACTAGACTCAATGAGTAAAGAATTTCCCTCAAAGGGCTTTCAACATGCCATACCATATTTTTCATAACGAGAAAAAAAACCCAGGAATGTCCCATTTATTTCAAGTGATTGATTTGGTTTTTAATGAAGACAGTCCTCTCCCCCCAAAAACAACCTCATAAGTTGTACAAGCAGGTTATTACAACCAATATTTACATTTATTGTTATGGGCCCAAACCATGATCTTTTCTGAAACCCAACCAAAGTCATTTTGGTCCCTTAACATAACTAAACTGTGATGATTTCACAATGTTACCAACCACATGTTTAACACTGGGGCCATTATGTTTCAGTGTGAGGGTTTGTTAATCTCTTGCCACCGGAAGAGGTGCTATTTTCGTAAGGGCTCCTGTGGGTTGTATTAGAGAGTCGAAACAAATGAGCTATGTGGTTGTATGGGATGGAAGACTTATTTTTGTAACCATATCAACAGCCTCAGAAAGAAAAATCCAATAATAATAACAAGTTGCATCTCGGTCCACTGTACATTTGATTAGTCATCCCAGCCAGATGGAACTGGCTTCTTATCCGCAGCCTGTACTTACATTACCTGAGTCATGAAGCACCCCAAGGCTCCGAAACAACAGAGAAATCCCACAAAAAAATCAACACTTTTTTTTTTAAACCAGCACACAATCCACAGTTAAATGGAGTTATGTGGGATTAGCCTTAAATGCCTTTGGTTCTCTAGATACACAGGCTCCCTCATCTGAGACTCCATGCAACCCTGATGAAATGTCCCTCTTCTTAGCTAAGAGTGAACATGCTGTTGTTCAAACAAAGGGCAGAGGTAACCACACACAATATGTTTCGTATGATGTCATCGGCGCAGGGCGAAAAGTAGCTTGTTTTTCCATTGATCATAAAGATACTTATCTGTGCTGATCTGAAAGCCCAGGCGACATCATATATTCCTCATTAGTTAACAAATGTCAAGCAGATACTCATTAGTGTGATTTAAAATTACGTTTCCTCTAGCAATCATTACACCAGAGGAGCAGTTTGCATTAAAAAAACAAGTTGATATGATGATTCTGCAAAAAGTTTGGATTAAAAAGCATTATCATGTGTATTATCTGAAATTCTAATTTGTTGTAGAAAACACAGAAACAGTTTAAATATATGTGTATATATATATAACTTTATTGACACGTTGCCGTGGATACACATTGTTCTGCTTCTCTCCTGATGACGGCTCGCCTTGTTAGTGAGTTAGTGACTTGTCAATCAAAGGCAGCCACGCCCAAAATCATATGATTCTTTATCTTCCATTTTATTTGAAATGGAGCCATTATTTACACTATTAACATCAAATTGTCTTGAAGAATATTTTTTACTAGTGATTGAGACCATAGTGTTGTCTGAGGTAATAAATCAAGTGAGAAGTTTTCTCATTTTGTATTGCAATGAATGGACCGACATGCTTTTGCGGCCGCCATTAGCACCCCATGCTGGAATTTTTGATAGAATGCAGCTTAAGGCCTTTCCTGGTTTGCCTCACTGATCAGATCCGGAGGTTGCCACCTAATTTTAAATAGCATTTTTCCCTCTTTCGTTTCTGTTTGGCTTCAAACTGATTATCATTTTTAATGACTAAATAACTGAGGGGAAGGAGGTTAACCTTTCTTTACATTTTTTCTGATTGTGTACATTATGTTTTGCTTTCAATCTGGTTACCTAGAAATTACCGGAGCAAAAAAAAATTATGTATGTCACCTGTGGTCGCTGTTTGTGTCCTTTTTATCAAACTTAAAGTTGACTTTGACTTATTTTAACTTAGGTTACATACTCAAGTTATGTCACATTCTGTGATGCACTTAATTGAACCCAAACCATGATCTAAGACTAACAAAGTAGCTCTGTTTCACAGCATTAACCACATAGAATATAAAACAGTCAAATTGCTAACATGCATCCATTTGACAAATATTGAGAACAACCAGAGATGAGGGTTTGCATCCAAACTTCTGTCGCTGGTTAAGACAGCAAAAGCAATTAGATTGTGGTTTCAGTTTAATGTTTAGACTTATTCCGTATTAAACCAAGACCACTGTCTTCTCTTAACCTTAATCAAGTGCTGATTGTGCCTAAAAGTAATCATAAATAAGTTAACTACTGCTGCAATCAGTACAAGCGGACATTGTATTGCAAGATTGGACTTCTTTTTCCAGATGATTCATAAACTGATTAGAGCCTTCCCTTCCTGCTAAACAGTTTCATCCTGAATAGAAAAGTACACAGTTAAAACCACAGGGGCCAATGGCCATGCATCAGGGGAAAGAAAACTATTCATTTGTTGGGAGAGAAAAAAAAGCCTATTAATTATGAATGATTGTTAGACGTAACTAAAAAAAACATACAAAAGAATTGTATTGTGTACAAAGTTACACAGTTTTTTTTTTTTTTACACAATTTCCTGCAGTTATTATGTTCACTATTTGGGTTTATTGTGTACACTTCTGTTTTTATTGAAATAACCATAGTCACCTAGACATCAGTTTACATGATATAAAAAAGGTCCCTTAAGAAAAAAGGTGCACTTCAGCCTTGGATGGCAACACTTTTTAATATTTTTTTTTAACTGTCCTCAGGTGAAAAATAAAGAGACTGATGTCGACTGCTCAATTCTACATTAGTCAAACACAATACATAAAGGCATAATACAGAAATATTATTTTCATGTAAGAAAATGCTTTTTTCAACACTAATAATCAGATTTTACCAATCATAAGAACATTCCCCTCTCCTCCCCACTCTGAAAGCAGTGTACGGCTGTAGTTCAGAGGAGCTGCTGTGGGAGAATTCATTAACTTTTGGGTGTACTATTAATAGTGAGGACAATTATAACATTGTTTATCGCATGGGCGAATCAAGATTCAAATGCTGGACTTAGCACTGGTGTGTTACAGAGGTTTGAGTACGTGATCTGAAAGCACAAGGCGGGGAAATGAGATGGAGTGCTGTATGTGGAGGCTTAGAGGGAGCTCGGAGAGAAAGCCCCATGCTAGTGAAAAGGTCATGTCTCAAATTTAACAGGTAAACAGCCAAGTTATTAGACTCGGATATGAGGCACATGTCTTGTCTAGACACTTTCAGGACGTAATTTTGGATATTTTATGTACTAGTATTCTTAGTTTTGTATCTGAAGGTATGTTTTGTCATTTAAAGGAAAATATCAGCAAAAGGAAAAGTTGCCATGTGGACAAAATATTGATTGATCGAATCAAAATGTTTTTTAAATCCAGAAGAATCTATCATTTTATTCAAAGTAACAATACCTTTCATTTAGTTGCCTGTCAATATTTTTAAAGCACCATTTTACCATACGCTTTTTACTCCTTGGTTGCTTTGTAACTATATAATTTAACCGGATGAAGGATTTTAGTCAATGGCGGTTTGATCTTAAGTTATCAGAGAAACAAACTGAGAAAATATTAGTGACCACACGGCTCGTAGCCCCTCAGCCGGTACAGATTTTTAACGTGAAAATGCTTGATTGAATGTTTTTACCGGTTCAAATCACCTGGTCTGTCTGTTTTGGAGCACCTGGGTCTTAAGGTATCAGAGAAACACACTGTGCAAACTTTAGCAGAAGCTCAGCCTGCAGCCCCTCTGCTGAAGTGCCAAACAGCATTGGAGAAACACCGATTTTAAAAAAAAAATGAAACTGCTTTATTCAATGGTTTTACCGGTTGAAATCATCTGGCCTGTTTGTTTTGGAAAGGAGAAGGCCTCTGTGAAGAAATGGTTTCTTGGTAAAAACCTCCTGAATGATGAACACTGAAGGAAACCAGAACCAGAAAAAACTGGCTGCAATGATGACATTGCTCCGTCTTTTGTTATTCTTTAGATTGAAAAACCCTGCAGGCAGAAAATTACACATTGCACACAAATCAAATAGAGTTGGAGCGAGGTGGCTGGTGTAGATGGCAGGCTGACAAACTATTCACAGTTACATCTGTACTCATATGAACCCAGCAGTTCATTTGTTAGAGAAAAATGCTCCTTCAACCTTATCATAATTTTCACTTTTTCTAGAAAGCGATAAGTGTTGGAAGCAGTGAATTACATGGTAATTTTCATTGTTGCCATAATTGTTTTCACATTTAGAAATCCCAAATATGCCTATTATGTTAAAGGGTAAAGCAATTTATCCTATCTTTAGCTTTTGTCACACTAAATGATTTAGCTTGCATTTCAGCATCGACGATGGCTTTGAACCAGAACTTTTTGAACTGCAAAAATCTTAAGCGTCATCAAAGGAATTGGTCCTTGTCTCAACAAACAACCGTATCTGTCATTTATTTAAATGCTTAAAGTGATTTTTATTTCATGTTTCTGGCCAAATACTGTCAAAATAATAGCTGTCCTTTCTCAGAAGCAAAGATGGAAATGGCATGGTGTTGTTTTAATGTGGCAGAGCCGCTCCTGGAGGAGGGTGAGGTGAGGTGGGTGGTTATGTGTTTTAAGTGTCTGACTCTGACACCGGAAACCATGATTTGAATCATTTCTCCTTCCAACAGTCAATACTGAGTTTTTTTAAACAATGGACAACCTTTAGGCCTACTATTTATTGCCTACAGCTGACAACTTAATCATTGACAAAGACCTATTCTGTTGTCATGGTAGCTGGTATGCTTGTTGCATCAAAGCCACATTCTTGTCTGCGGTCCAAACTAGATTTAAATCTCAATGTCACATATAACAGGCAGACCTTCAGCTTTTGGCTTTGGAAAACATAAAAATCAATATGAGACAACTCTATTTTGGTCCATTTTAAAATGGATTGCTTTTTGCACTTTCAGTAAACCGCAACTATGATAAAGGTTAGAAATCAATGATGGTTATGACAAATAAACTATTGTCAAGGTGGTTAAGGTTAAGCTACAAAATTGATGTGCTTCACCTCCATCCACCACCTGTTTCCTGCTTTGCCACATAAATAGCACGTTCGTTCCTGTGCTGGCACTGAACACATTGGAAGTAAATTGTGAGCTGCAGATTATTTACAATATGGATGTATTCCTTGGGATATTGCATGCATGCTCATAAACATCACCTGGAAATCAGGTTAATTTGTAAATAACATACATCCACACACAATAAGTCTTCATTAATTAGAAGTGCTAAATCAAAGACAAATGGGCCGGGGAAAACAAAGGGTGGGGGGGGGCAGGGGGTTGTTGCACCTATAATATATAGCCTGGACTGTCTTTAGAAGGGTGTAGTGGGCTCTGATTTAAATCTAATGAAGATATCATATGAAACAGTATGGTAGATGACCTAAGGTGGCAATTGGTACCAACAGTGCCATGCTAGCTTGTCAGGATGAGAGCTAAATAATGCTACAAATTTAGGCAAGATTTTGGCAAGGGAAAAATTGGCATGGCCATCTTCAAAGGGGTCCCTTGAACTAAGATAATTGAATGAAAATGGGTTTCATACACACACACGCACACGACTCTCCCCATTACAGACATGCAGTTTGGGCCAAAAACATGCAGTTTGTCCCATGTAGTATAAATGTGTTATTTTCACTTATTTTAAAAATGGTGTATTTTAATATTTCTGCATAATGCGGCCCCTAAACAGTTGAAAAATTTAAAATTACTTTCTTATCCCCGAGGGGAAATTCAGTTAGACTGTTAGCTCTTGAAGAATGAGACAGCCTGATGGCTGTAGGAGCGAAGGATCTTTTGAATCTCTCCGTCCTGCAATGGAGAGAGAGGAGCCGCCCACTGCTGTTTTTTTGGTCCATAAAGGTTTTGTGTAGCGGATGATCTGGGTATATAAGATGCACTCGAACATTTTGACAGTGCATCTCTCCACCACCTCCTCCAGTGTGTCCAGCCTGGCTCCAACCACAGAACCAGCTCCAGAAACAGTTTTGGAATTGCATAAACTGGGTATGACTGGTACACTGAGACCCTTGTGCTCAGTTGTATACATGTGTGACATCAGTGGCGGTTCTAGACCAGTGTTCCTGTGGGGGCCAAGCAGAGGCCAGTGTTTAATCAGAGGGGCACAATAAAAAACGGCAAAGATGATATTTAAGCATTCAAAACCTTTATTTTAGCTTATTCAAACATCTCATTTAAGTATATTTGGAAGATACAAATACATTGATTTAAATAATGAGACTCACCAACAAGAACAATTATTTTTGTACAACAATGACATTTTCTCATTTTTGTGCACAATTACCTTTTTTATGTTTTGGAAGTGCAGGACAGTAATAATGATCTTATTTTATTTTTCCACAAGCTTTTATTGAACAATTAAACTATGAAATAATGTACACATTCTGGGTTCCCTTTGTCCAAAATGAGGTATTGTTTGAATAAAAAATAGGTAAGAATTGTTCTTTCGTTCATCGTTTTTCATCACTTTATTATTAATTTGACACAGGGGCCACAGCAGGGGCCAAGGGCTTCTTCACAGGGGCAGTGGCCCCTGGAGGCCTCTGTGTAGAACCGCCACTGTGTGACATCTCAGTGCCCATTGCAGCCATATATTTAGTACCCCAGCCTGGCCCCTCATTTCAAATGGTCTAGAACCGCTTGAATAAACTTTTTGAATGAAATCCAACTGTAGCATTTGAAACACCATATCCTGACTGACTTTCATTTTCATTACGCGACTTCAATCCCCCCAAAATAAGGCCTTTTAAAAGTAAATTCATACCGGGTTTTATTAACCAACTTCTGAAAACTTTGAGGTGGATGATAACCAAGAGATGATGATTACATTTATTGCACTTTTTTTTTAATAAAGTGGCTGACATTATCCCTTTTTGTTTTTACTTTGCAGAGCTACTTAATAGCTTTTTCATATCTTCTGTACACATTCACGGGCGTCAACAGGTCGTATGTATCTCTCTCTCTCTCTCTCTCTCTCTCTCTCTCTCTCTCTCTCTCTCTCACTCACTCACTCATTTGCCCAACTGCAAATCGCCACTTCCCCCACATAAATAAACACGCCAGGTGGGCGGCAGGTGTGGTCGTCTCTGTCTGAGTGACATTGCTCATGATCTGGTCAGTCCGATGTGACGGCTGTCTTTCACGGGGTTGCTGAAGCACGTGGATGAATAAGCGATTGCGCGGCTGTGATTGGCCAGGCACGCGGCTCTCAGCGGGAGCACCGGGCTCCCTACTTGTCATTACTGTTGCTCCGATTCACAAGCCCATGAACACCGCTGGGCTCAGCCACTGTGTCCGTCTCCTCTCGGACTTGGAATTAATCTTACATTATTTAAAGCGGCGGCTCGCACCATGGATGCTACCATTTATCAGATCATACTTGGGGAGCTCGGGGATTTAAACTGTAGTTTGATTGATGCTTTACAAGACACTTTTTTGGAAAACGCTTCGTTGTCTTTGCTGAGCTCTGATGGTAAGATGGGATTTCTTTCTCTCTTTTTTTTCTTGTTCAATAATGAGAGGTGCTGCGTCTTGGAAAACGGAAACTATAAGCGTTCGCAATTTTTTTTTTTGCTCTACTTTCCCCCCCCCCTAAGGTTTCTATTGCAATGCCACAACCGATGAGATTGGAACCTGCTGGCCGCGCAGCAGCACCGGGAGGATTGTAGAGAGACCCTGCCCTGAGTACATTAACGGGGTGAAGTACAACACAACCAGTAAGACATTTAACTGCCATGGCAAAAGTTTTTTTACAGCATGCATTAAGATAAAAATGATTTTTCTCATGCAAGAGATTTTTTTTTTTTTTTGCACAACACAGCCAGATGTACTGGCTGCAAAAATATTTTTTGGTTTAAATGCACAGACACACTCAGCAAACAATACATAGGCCTATCTTATGTCACTAATTATATTTCATGTTAAATTGGTCTGTTGAATCCCCCCATCTGCTCTGACGTGCAGCAGTGGTGACAGTGAATCTCAATGATCATTACACCTCCTGTCACAGGAACAGCTGCATCAGATGGAGCATGTGTGCTGTTCATGCATAGGACTCATCTCGCTAAAATGACTTGAAAATCATTCAATTGTAATGAGATCACAATTAGCAGTAGTTCGATTTGATTGCTCCATCAGATATTGTAACTTGGACAATGTTGAGATATGTGTTGCAGTTATAGTGGAGTTTTATGGGGAAGAAAAATGCACTGTAAAAGGAATGGGGTTTTTGCAACAAAGAGGCAACAATCAGAGACACACAGGAGAACTCAAAGAATAAATCCATCACAGGCAGTTCTTGCTTCAGTAGACCAGGATGCATTGCAGTATGCTATTCTGTAGGCGACTGTAACATATTGACACCCAGGCAGCACCATTTTCTGGCCAACTAATCTGATTCAGAGTTGAGTTTATATGCCAATTACATGTGATGTCTTTTGCTGAATCTCACCCTCAAATATTTCAGTTGGCTGAACTTACTGTAAGAGATCGCAACTTCACCATCAGCACACATGTCACATTGGAGCACGTCATCCTGTCAGTTGTGATTGTGACCTGATGAAGATCTAATTAGTGCTCGGCAATATGCCAAAAGTCAATATCATGTTGTTTTTTTAACCAAATTGCTCAAGATCAATATTGCAAGGATAATATAACTATTGGCTACTACTAAAATATTAACATAATGAGTTATTTGATAACGAATCATCAGTAATGTGGATATAGTGACTAAGTGGATAAAGGCAAATACATAGAACCGTCTGGTAAGTTCAGAAAAAATCAGAAATTTACTGTAACGCAGCTTTAAAAATCAGGAAACGATAACAATATAATACAACATCCAATATCAATATATTTCCCAGTCCGAGGTCAGACATCAATATTCGGAGTCTTTTAATGAGCTTCACCTCGACTCAATCCAGTTTTGACACAAAGTTGCAGCCAAAGTCACTGGCTCTATCTGTAGACCTAAACAACAACAACAACAACAACAACAACATTTTCAGCTTGCTGTTTATTTGTCCAACAATAAGCTGAAGGGATGGTTTCTGTCTGCTGGCTTTGAAAGACTGAGTAATTCCAAACCCAGCCTGTATCAGTCAACAGTGCTGAGAACAGCATATCACAACTCTCCACCCGACCAACAGTGTCACATTATGTAACTTGTGCATTAATCACAAGGCTAACGAAGTTGTCCACACACTCAGAAAAGTAAATTGCATCAATAATATGAGAAAATGCTTGAGAAAATATCTCTTTTAATGCAGCGAGGGTAAAGGTTCAGGGTGACAGTGTGTCAGAAACTGGATTTTTCATTTAACACGGCTGTTATCTCTGTAATAGGCTCAGGTGTAGTGTCATTACCCACTAACCCCCCCGCCCCCCCACACACTCACACACACACACACACACTCTGCTGTCTGCCCAGTCACCTCCTACTGCATTGATTCACCCTCTGCTCTGCTGTTGTGCAGCATTCACTCGGTCTACACGGTGTGAAAAGTGCAGTCATTGGCATGACGACGTGTGCCGATGCTTTCTCTGAATTATATCTTTCTTTGTTGGACTGTGGACCACCTGTCAAATGCACTGAAGGAGTAGAATAGCGTTTTCTGTGCTGTAGGCTTTGCTTTTATTGCACAACTTTTGTTGCCTCCTGCTGTTTTAACAGCCTGGATGAGTCACATAGGAAAAAAATA
The DNA here is from genome assembly GCF_030273125.1 of Centropristis striata. Classification (NCBI taxonomy): domain Eukaryota; kingdom Metazoa; phylum Chordata; class Actinopteri; order Perciformes; family Serranidae; genus Centropristis; species Centropristis striata. Next base: position 20,805,321 of record NC_081527.1, on the reverse strand, counting down.
GCGAATGAATCAAAGAAAAAATAAACTATTTTAGGTAAATTAAGTGACATTGTTGAACAGATTGCAGCTCTGAGGGGTAATGACACCGGTGACAGATTGCTTTGTTCCCTTGTGCAGAGCCCTTGAATATGAAGGTAGTTATTATTGAAAATGTCGACTTACTTTTGCCACAGTTTAAACTGCGAGCAAATTATTTTGCCGTGCTTGTCCATTAGAGCTCTGTGCCATTGCATTTTCTATTGAACGCTGTGGAAGAGAGGGAGATGAGAGGATTTCACAGTTTGTCCACTTTGCAGCCATTTAACTGAAAGTATTTTACAGCTTGTTTCACACACTGACGGCAGCGACTTGGGACTTTCAGCTGTCCCACTGTAGCTGAAGATAATAGACTTTTGCTTGACTCGGAGCCACTGAGGCGGACTTGATCGGTTTAGCTGTTTTTTGTTTTTTTCACATGACAATCGATCACAGAGTCACACGGGAATTTTAAGAGGCTGATGAGAATTTGCTGTATTGAGCTCTTTAATGAAGTTTTGATCATGTTAAGAGCATTAGAGTCTCTGTAGGTTATGGCAGGGATGCATATGAGCACAAAGGCTTAAGGGGGGAGGTTGACGGGACTTCAACGTGACAAACAGTGTGTGTTTGAACATTGCATGCTTAGCCTTAGCATGAACTTACTGCATAGATTGTGCACAATGTATGGCACTTACAGTAGACATTTGCGAAAGCTGCAGTATGTGTGTTGAATGCTATGAAAAGCTTTCATATACTAGATCTTGTCACATTGCACTAGACATCCTGCTGATCTTTCATCACATCTCTATTTGCACTGTGAAGTTCTGTCAGTAGACCTCCACATGCACATTACCAAGGCAGAGTCCTCAAATAGTGCTTATGTATTTCACAGTCACCAACATTTCAGTGAAATGATGGCATTTTTTCCAAAAACAATAGACAAAAATGAAGAACATCTGATTATTTTCCCCAGAGACAAGTTTTTGGATGTTAAATTTGAACCGATTTGTCCTCTAAGACTATATTTAGTTTATGATAGGACTGTGAAGTGTCTCAGGCTCAGGCTGAGCTAGACCAGCATACCAAACCCTTCCTGGAGTACCACTTGTCCTGCATGTTTTTTCTCCCTGTTCCAACACAGATGACTAATGAGCAGCTTTTTATCAAGCAGCTTCAGGACTTCATAACTAGTGGATCATTTTAATCAGCTGTGTTGGAGCAGGGAGAGATCAAAAACATTCAGGACAAGTGGAACTCCAGGGGAGGTTTGGGAAACACTGAGTTAGACCACACAAGATTTAATAATCTTAATCGTAATTTAAACAATATTTCTTTTAAAACGTATACACTCAAAAAAGTAACTTGTGCCCAGAACGAAATAAAATTATGGAAATAATTTCCACCTAAATAAAATGCTTTAATTTAGCGAGAAACAGTTTTGTTGAGTGAACACAATGTAAATATTTCGGGTCAACATGTTGTATTTGCGTTACTGTTACTTAATTACCAGGGTCAGTCCAACTAGATTTGTAAGGGTAATTGTAACATACTAACGTAATTTTCTTGGGCCATTTAAACGTGTATGACGTTATTAAGAGTTACTTTATTTAATAGGGTAGTTACAACTACTTTTTAAAATAGTGAAGTACATGAATTAATTGTGCTGAGCCAACAAAACACAGTTAGCTTGAAGTGGTTTAGCCTAAAAGATTACCTTTATCATATGAAAATGAACATAATAGTAATTATTCAGGAAATAAATACATTTTAAACAGAGTATTATATTCAGCAATTTAATTAGGTTGTTTTAACATAAAGTAGTCTAGTAAATTTTAAAGTGTTGCTTTTCATGCTAAAACTACATGTTTTAAAACTGTTCAACCACAAACATTTTATTTTGTAGAAGCTACATGTTAGACTAAGGTAACAGACACCCAGTTTGCTTTTTTTGAGTGTATATTAAAGAAAAACTGGTAATGAGATATGTAGTCTGTAAGTCAGTGGTGTTTGTAATGCTGAGCGTTAGTGTGGTGTTGTGGAGGCAAAACAAAGGTGGGTGGATGATCATGCTGAGAGAAAGCAAGACAGAATGAGGAGCCAGTCTAAATAACCAAGAGCCAGAGTGCCCAGGTGTTGAAGCCTCTGTCCAGATTGCCTGCAGGAAGTCTGCAAGGAAATACACAAAACAGCCGGAGGAGCTGGTACAGGGTCACTGGGTCAGGGACCATCACTTGAGAAAAAATACCACCACATTTGATTGATCTCGATATCTGGTACATACATACTTTGGGCATGGGAAAAGTGTGATTTTTCACACAGTAATGATATAGAAACATATATACAGTCATGGAAAGAAATATTACACCACCCTTGTTTTCTTCAATGTCTTGCTCATTTTAATGCCTGGTACAACTAAAGGTACATTTGTTTGGACAAATATAATGATAACAACAAAAAATGGCTCATAAGAGTTTAATTGAAGAGCTGATAGATATTTTCCATGGTCCATATCAAGAAAACCATGGAAAATCTATCTATCTATCTATCTATCTATCTATCTATCTATCTATCTATCTATCTATCTATCTATCTATCTATCTATCTATCTATCTCTCTCTCTCTCTCTCTCTCTCTCTCTCTCTCTCTCTCTCTCTCTATCTATCTATCTATCTATATATATATATATATATACGATAGACATTGTTTCATAATTTTAATGACATATACTGTTATATCACTGAGCTCAAAAAGTTGGGGCACTGTGTAAAACATTAATAAAAACACTGTTATGCTCTTTCAAATTCAGAAAGAGTGTTAATATTAATAAAAAACAAAAGTTTCCCACTTTGGGCATTAGATATATTTGGATGTCTTTGTACTGGATTCTGGAGTTTGAAACATTTGACTGATTTTTAAGATTTCTTCAGGTTTGTGCTCAGGTAACCCCAGAGAACACCCCCCTCAAAGGAAATTAATAATTTAACTTCACTGATTTAGGGTGAATGTATTAGTGGAACAGTAGTGAAGCCTTAACAAAACTCAAAATGGCATATTTCATTCCAAAGTCACAGGATGCTGCATGTTTTTACATGACATGGGCTATGAGACAATGAAGTCCTGTCTCAATTCTGCTGGGTCACATTAGCAGCACCCATCTTCTTATTAAAATTTTAAATCACAAAATAGGTCAGACTAAGAATAGAAGCAGGCCCCTAACATCACATGAGCAGGTGTTAATTAAACGGTGCAGTTACACACAGAGTCTGAAAAAATATATCAGTTTGATGTTACGCTAAAGCACACAAACTAAAGCCTGACTTGATGTGTGTTTTTAGGTCTGTTACTTTGGCCACAAACAGTATCTGACCTATGGGACTAACAATAGATCCTCTTCCATTTGCCGCCTAAACCTTTAATGCTACAGGCCTGCATAGCTGATCAGCATGACCAAGGGCGGGCTGCTGTTATATTTCAACGCAAGCCCCTTGGCCTTGTACTCCCAGTTGTCAAACACTGGAGGATATAAATGTTGTGTGTTAATTCGTAGGTTTTCTACTTAACGGCTGAGTGAGTTTAAAGTCAGCAAAATGTTGCGATTCTCTCACAAAAATCTGTAGCTTCGCAGACTTACCAGGCCTGTTCAGGTAAGGTAAGGGCTGTGAATTCCTTTCCATTTACCCCAGCATATATAAATATTAATATCTGTGCAGAGTGGCTTAAGAGGTCTATGCATTTTTAAACCTTCCTGTGTCCCTTTTTTGTGTGTGTGTGCATTTATTCAGTTCCTTGCTGTACATGAAATGCACATCACTGCGGTTAAAGCAGAGTTATTAAATCCGGTGCAAGTTCATCCTTTGTCTGTGCCTTGTCACTACCATGTGATGTTTTCTGTCAAGCCTCGGGCAAGACGAGATGGTCACAGCAGTACAGATGAACGATATCAAAAACCAATGTGTCAGTTTTTCAAATTTACACCATATCTCGGTGACCTGTGGGCTTTTCTCCATTCAGACTCTCAGGGTGTAACGGTAATTATTCAGTGAATCGTGTTTCTTCTTTGGGTGAGCTCACCTCATCTGTGTGTGCCTCGGTTCATTGTCACCGAGGACACATCCTGTCAGCACACAGCGTACTGTTCCCCACCGGTCCACAGGGCTCAAAGTCAGGCTCTCTGTTTTCTACAATAGAACTTTATTGATTTCCTTATCAGGATTAATAAAAGTCTGAGACGTATCAGTGCCATGGCGCGTATCAGGTTTACAGAGAGGAGAGCTGCTGCAGCGTTGCATGTTGGGTGTACAGCTTGATGCTGTATATAATGTTAGAGGTGAGGCTGTGCAGCATGACCTCATCTTTCTGTGGTAGATGTGAAAGTGAATAAACAAACATCATCAAACAGGAAAATGGCAGCTTTCTCACAGTTCACGGTTGCTTTGCGCCCTTATTTTATTAGTATTTTTTTTTAAAAATAAAACAGCCATAATTGCAATCATTTCAATCACATAGATGCTTTATTTCAAAGTTAAAGCTCTTATTAAAATGTTCAAGAGCCACTAGTGACATTGGAGGATAGTCACGTGGGCGCAAATCTTTTTAAAAAATGGACTGAAGCTGTACTGTAGATTGCTCGGATGCATGCTTCTGTAATTGATTTATGAAATTAAAGATATTCACCCAAGCAAGACATTCTTCCGCTTGTCAAAACCTTCCTCAGCATAATGACTCACCAGTGTTTACCACTAAAGTTTGATGAGAATCTAAATGAGTGCAATCATGCTTTGCATCTTCTTGTCAGAAAGCTGTCATGTCCCCTGTGGAGGAATAAAACCCACATTTATACATGAAATGTAGAATATGAAGAATATGTACACTACCGGTCAAAAGTTTTAGAACACCCCAATTTTTCCAGTTTTTTATTGAAATTCAAGCAGTTCAAGTCAAATGAACAGCTTGAAAGGGTACAAAGGTAAGTGGTGAACTGCCAGAGGTAAATAAAAAAAGGTAAGCTTAACCAAAACTGAAAAATAATGTACATTTCAGAATTATACAAGTAGGCCTTTTTCAGGGAACAAGAAATGGGTTAACAACTTAACTCTATGGAGTCTTGGGCTATTTTGTCCATTTTTGAATTATTTTCATGTCTTTGTAAGTCATTTTGTGTCTTTTTTTGGTAATTTTGTGTCTTTTTTTAGTCATTTTGTGTCTTTTGGTGTCTTTTTTAGTCATTTTGTGTCTTTTTTTTGGTCATTTTGTGTCTTTTTTTAGTCCTTTAATCCAACATAAAATGTGATTTTGAATCTTTTTTTTACTTTCAAAACACTATCATGCTCAATAAAGAATTTTAAATGTTGCAAATGTGCATTCATTTCAGAGTACACTAAGACATTAAACTGCGTAATTTTCAATTAAATTCTGGAAAAGTTGGTGTGTTCTAAAACTTTTGACCAGTAGTGTATCTTTTCCACATTAAAATGTCCTAAATGACTAGACCTATGCTATATATTGTGTTATGTTCTTACATATCCCAAATGTTTCCAACGATTTAAAACCCAGAGAAATCCATAATTACATATTCAAGGTAACAGTCCTTTTCATTTGCTTGGATGTCAATAGCGTCATATCCCCTTTGTGCATGTGTTGTGGTTGTCTGCCAGAAGCTGTCATAATCCAGTTTTCAGTTACATTTTTACAATATGCTCTTAAAATATTGGTGGGTTTTAAACTGTATATTTTTACCAGGTGAAGGATTTTCTTCATTTGATGTCTGGCTTTTAACAAGATGAGTAAACTTTAACGACAGTCGAGAGGAGCAAGGCAGATTTGAACACTTTTTATTCTGTGATTTTATCAGTTTTAATCACTGGGTCTGTTTGTTAAAGAGAGGAGCAGACCTCTGCAGACAGCAATGATAATGAACACAACTCCCATGATCCCACGCTACTTCAAAATGTCACCAAACTATAGTGATTATAGTTTTTCTCGAGTGGAAGAAAATTACATATCGTGCGTTTAAAAAGGCCTGCAGAGACTTGTATGTGCAAAGTAGACATTTAAAATATTGTATTTATTGGGTTAAAATTTCCACAGAACATCTTTTCATACCCAGGTGCACTCTCATGCAGAGACGCACACACCTCTTGCTTCTGCAACTGGGGCTTTGCAGTGATTTCAACAAAATCCTGTGTAAAGTACCTCTCCTTCTGTGAATGCACCCCCTTGAAACCTTTGATCCACTCCTCCGTGGTGAGATCTGGTAAGAGGTTAGTCAATCAGCAAATTCAGGTCAGCATGTGTGTAACAAATATTTCACAAGCCATTGCACACCAAGTGCCCCAGGGGGTCCAATCAGGACCAGGCCCCACTGGCTGCACACACCACTGGCTGTATGACAGTACAAGACATGTTTTAAGCCACTTTACAACACTCACATCCCTGGTTACTGTTGTTGAGAGTGGAGCTTTTAGCTTTTATATTTCAATAAAAGCACCTGATAAAGACAAGTAAAGTTCCTGTTATTGTCACACTTTGATTTTATTTCCCTTGCAAAAAGGAATTATACAGTCATGGAAAAATGATTAGACCATTGCTTTCTTCAATCTCTTGTTCATTTTAATGCCTGGTTCAACTAATGGTATATTTGTTTGGACAAATATAATGAAAACAACAAAAATAGCTCACAAAAGTTTAATTTAAAAGCTGATATCTTGCCATTTTCCATGGTTTTCTTGGAATGGAAAATGGCAAGATATCAGCTCTTAGCAGCTCTTAGCATAGTTGTACCAGGCAATAAAATGAACAAGAAATTGAAGAAAACAAGGGTGGTCCAATTATTTTTTTCCATGACTGTATAGTTGATTGACCATCATTGAGGAATTATTATTTAGTTTTCTTTTACAAATTATTATCTAAATTGTTGTGCACACATTCCATGTTTTCTAAGAACACGAGAGTCGACTTTCTCACACTCTCAAAGGATGAACCAGCTTGCATGTTAAAAAGGCCTAAAATCCTCCCTGCTGCTACCTGAGGTAACACTGGTCCCAGTGGGATTGAGCAACACCACTCTTTCATTTGTCTCCTTCTGGAGAATCTTTTTCCTCTTTTTGTCGTTACTGCCACTGCCAGCTTTTCCTTTTTGACAACATTTCTAAATTTGCTTCTGTGTGTTACCTCTTGTCTGCAGTTGTAGCAGTTTTTAAGCTATTGGCATTTTCAGGTATATGTATCTTTTTCATTCCCGTCCATAAAGGTCAGTGTTGGTTTTGCATTTTACTGTTCAGGAGGATGAGTCAGAGGCACAAATTGTGTTGGTAGACCTGTCACAATAACTAATTGCTATTACATTATATAATTTTATCATATTATAGCATAGTGTATTATTAGCTATATTTAAAATATTAATTTATTTAATTAAGTAATACAATTTGAACAAAATTAATTTAATTAAAATAAATTATCTTTGCAGTTGATATTCAGCTGCTAATAAAGCATGGGTCGGCAAATTTAACCCATAAGAACCCACGGTGACACCCGTGTATCAAGCACTTTAAATCTTCTAGAATCTCCCATATTCAACTTTAAGCTTCACCTTAACTCATTAAATCCCTAAGAGACGTAAACTGTGTGACTGGAAACAGAATTGTGTAAAAGTAGCTAATTTTAAAAAGCTTATTTTTTGTTACTAGGCTAAGTTTAAACCCATTTAACAATTCTAATCCGTTAATATGGTGTCCTGTGTTGCATTTAACTTGTTCTGACCATATTTCCTGAACAAATTAAAGTCACAATTTTGATAAATGTTATGGAGATGCAAAATAAAAAGGCAAATTTGTGTCTCTGTAAGCAGAAAATGTGTCTAGTTATTTTCTATTTTAAAATAAGAAATATCATAAACATAAATACCATAAACGCCCATTGTAACGTTTATGTCACATCACAGATATTTGACATTTAGGGGTTGTATTTTTATTTTTTTTAAACATCAGAAATGTGTTCTATGTGGTCCACTTATAGAACACATCCTTTCAGGATAACTGGGTCTGGGTTCTTATGGGTTAAAACCATTAGAGTAACCTTTATAATTCAGTATTCATGTTGTTCCCCATCTTCATGTTCATTGCCAAACAGACCTATAACAACAGTGCTGCTGCCAGTTTTTATTTTTCATTCAGGACATGGTCAGTGTCATTCTGACCAGGGAATTCATAAATTGTAAAAAATTAGGATGGTTCTGTAAGAGCAACATTTCCATCCTAAAATAAGATTTTTTTTTCTAAATGCAATTAGAAAACAAGCTTCTGCAATGGCAAAACCCCTAAATGTACTCTGTTTCTGTAATGAGGCCCAGGTGCAGTTGCCTAAACATGCAGTGTCAACATGTGGACAAGAATCTCAATCATCCACCCTAACCTCCTCCTGCTCGTGGACTTTGTGCAGAATAAGGATGTCACGATTCTTGGTTAGGGAAAAAAAGCTTTCTCTGTGTGTCTAATCCACTGCAGCAAAAATATTGCTCCAAAATATGTTGAAATACACATTCTTGACTGTAAAAAATTAGACTTGGGAGCTCTGTTTTGTATCATATAAAAGTCTAGAGGGCGGATGCAAATGGATGCTTGATTTTAATGATAATGGTCAGGCTCAGAATCGTTGTTTGTTATTGCAGTGACCTGCTATAAATGACTTGGATGAATGTGACAGCATATGCATGCTTTTTAGCTGTGTAATGTGGTGTAATATGGTCTCATTATCCAGACACGCTATCCTCCATGTTTGGCTCGCTTTCCCTCAGGGCGGCAGACTTGTCGCACACACCCTTTTGCTCATTTTCTCACACCGAGTGACTTCGGTACCGCTGTAAGGTTTGACAGGAAACACAAAGGCAAGTGTTTGAATCCATGACCTACAATTGTGTGTATTTCTAATGTGTCACGAGGGCCTGAAGAGACACAGGGAAGTTGGAAAGACACAGCTGTGGGTAAAAGTTTCCCCAGCAACTATTCCTCCGGCTCCGTTGGCCTGTCTGCTTCAGTGCTCATCACTCCAGGCACAAGGCGTTTTAAGAGAGATGCAGCGTTTCCTGCTTAACAAGAGGAGATGGACTGACAGCCACCCAAACTCACTTCCACTGCATTGAAGATACTAGTCTTACTTTAATCCTATTCTTCAGTTGTTCAGCCACACAAATGATTAAAAGGGCCTCAATTCAGACAATTCAAATTCAATCTAGAGATGATTAATCAGCAACAACTTTGATAACTGATTTAGTCATTTTCAGACATTATAGCTACATGGCCCTATGTATTCGCTCCAGTCTGAAATATCTCAACAACGAGCTGCCACTGATTTGATTGAGGTATTTATTAGAGATAGACAGTGGTGGAAAAAGTATTCAGATCCTTCAGTAAAAGTACTAATACCACACTGAAATTACTCCACTAGAAGTAAAAGTCCTGCATTCAAAACTCTCAAGTAAAAGTGCAAAAGTATCATCAAATGTTCTAAGTATTAAAAGAAAAAGGACCCATTATGCCGAATGGCCCCACTCAGATTGTTTTATATATTCCAAATACATCATTGGATTATTATTATTGATGCATTTATGTAAGTTGCGTTTTAATGTCGTCAAGGTAGGGCTAATTCTAACTACTTAATAACTGTTATGAGGTTTAATTTACGAAGTGTCTAATCACTTTAAATTTATCATGTTTCAAATGATAAACCTTGATCTGAAAAGTAACTAAAGTAAAGTAAAGAATGCAATATTGTGTAATATTGCAAAAAATGTAGTTGAGTAGAAGTATAAAGTTAAATAAAGCGGAAATACTGTCCATCACTGGTGATAGATGGTCATATATTACATTTTTTCGCAGTCTTGGAGTCTTTTTTTTTTTACGCCAGTCTTTTCCCTGGAGCTCTGAATGGACTTGTGCTTGAAACAGAAAGCTCTGGTGGATCTGTGTAGCTGTGTAGCATGTTAATTCCAAGTTTAAAAAACTTGCTTAAGTACAGTCTAGCATGGCTGTAGACTCTTAATTAAGAAAATAAATCTGGTTTCTCTGGTTCCAAATGCTTCTAAATATGAGTATTTGTCAGTTTCACCAGTCTTCCGATGTCTGACTGGATACATTTGGCCTGACTAAATGTCTAGCTACTGTTGCATGTAGCATTGAATCTATGCAAATATTCTACCGCCTCCTCACCCACACACTGTCCCTTGTCCTTTATAACCTCCACTGGCTTCCTGTCCCTCTAAGGATCCATTACAAGCTCCTCCTATTAACTTACAAATCTATCCATAACCTTGCACCCCCTTACCTGACTGAGCTCCTACACCATCACACCACCACCCACTCCTTCCACTCAGTTGCCTCCTGCTTTGATAAGAAAATAAAGAAAAAATAACGATTCTCATAAATCATGTTTTTAAATTGTCCTCAAAGGTCAATCTGGTGTTGGTTTGTCTGTGGTTGGTCTTTTGCACATTATCTCTTATAAGAATAGAGTGGATTTATGTTTGTGTAGGCTTAAAAAGAAATGTCTTTCAGATTTTGGGGTGAACTGGCCCTTTAACGTGAATAAATTCTGACCTTGAACTGTGCATCGTACTTCTGACATGTTCTCCAGCTTGGGTAATTTTATGCAATAACCTCCACAACCTTTTAAATCAGCATATTTGAAAAACAAAATCTTTATAGGAATAATATCAGTTGTATGCTGCATGCCCTCTCTCTCTCTCTCTCTCTCTCTCTCTCTCTCTCTCTCTCTGCTTAGTGTTCCAGCTGACTGACTGCAACCCAAACAAAACCTGCCCCCTTCCTTTAAATTCTCTCTACAAATAATAACCCTTTTAGACATCTGAGTAATCCTGAGCAAATTCGAAAAAAGAACATACCCATTTCAGGTTCATTAATGTTTAACCAAAGAGGCTATTTTAATTCACCCATGTATCTAATGGCTACACAACCTCAGGGCAAAAGCAACTAAAACAATAAAAGGTATATTATGTACATACATTATGCTGCTTCTCATTAGTCCGTTTATGAAATTCAATGAGCCATCTGAAATGTAATAACAGTGCCAGTCATAGATCTTCCCTCCTTCTCCTCACGGGAGAAAAAAATCTTCAGGTCCATCTCTATTGATGTTAAGAGCCATAAATTATCATCAAATTCCCTGCAGAGATGAAACGGCAATCTCACAAAGGGGTTCCGTAACCTCAAATTGTCTGCTGACATCCTGCATCAAGGTGTGTTTGAATTTGGCCTCAGAACTGAATGTAAAGTGGCATAATTTCCAGGTTGTTCAGTCTATTTTGCCTCAGGGACGCACAGTGGAGCAGCAGCAGCATTCCCTGATCAGGTCGCCAAGTCACACGGACAGCTGGTTTGTTCAGAATCCTTCAGAAAATATAAAACATCACTCCCCACACACCAATCTGTGACAACCCACACAAGGCCAAAATAAGTGTTTGTTTTTGCAGTTGTTTTATTGATGGTTTAATCAAGAAGCTGATTTGAAATGCTTACTGACAGCTAAATTAGTGGAATACATTTAACCTCTTTGACAAGAAGTAGAAATTTCAATAGCACAATCCTTGATCACATTTTCCATCCTGCCGGAGAAAAGGCTGGCTGGCTTTGTAGGGCACTCACTGACATGTGACATACTTACATAAATTGCTGTTGGGTCGAATCAAGTTGAAACGGTCTGTAAAATACTCTCACAAAGACAATGTTAACATGCTAATTTCAGGTGGTAATATTTAATATTTAATTATATTAGTTTAGTGTATTGGCATTCTAATATCAACTAGAAAATTTTTTAGTTTGAGTTTTATTGACACTGCCAAGTAGTTTACAGTATATTACCTCTCCCTTGCCACTCTAGCTATGATGTCATCCACTCTAGCCTCTCCATAAGGTAACATTGGGGGGAATTTTTGGTGTGTTTTTGCTGAATAATTCGAACACTGTTTGCCAAAACCCTTAGAAAGTCGTAGCACACTTGTCATGGCCGAGCCGGTCGATTTGATACCTTTTTAGTGTATGTGCGGCCAAAACTCATACCGAAAAAAACACGGAAACGGAAGAATAATAAAATTAAGTATAGTATATAGTATAGTATATAGTGTCCTCTTACAAGCACACTCAATTTGTTTTTGCTTGTTTAAGATAACTTGAAATTTTTGGCTTTTTGACAAGGGAGCAATTTGATGAGAATTGTTACCAAATTTCTATAATTTTCTATAGTAAACAAGTAAAAATGATGATGACAATACTTTCATAATGAAGTCAATGCGGAAGTGCCAATAATGCAGTTCCTTGAATTGCCACTTGAGGCTGACTTCAAAAGTGAGTCAATCCCCATAGAAGCCTATGTTAAAACATTACAGCAGAAATAAAAAATGTTTACAGTGTCACAAAATTGGTTTTGGTCTCTGTAGCTATTTTTATATTATTCACTTTAATTGAGGTTGCCACAGGTGGCGCCACCTGGCTTCTTTCGGCCTGCCAAACCTCACACATGCTCCGTCTCTTTTTTTACTTTTGGAATAAGCGGGAGTTTGGTGGAGACAGGCACTGTCTAGACCAAAGTGGTAGACTGATGGACATATCAACAACAAAAAGCTTCAAACTTTTCCTTTACATATTTCAGTGTCTAAGAATTTTACCTGCCAAAGTGGACCACAGAATACCAATACACATGCATATCATTAATTTGAATGCAAATATATGTTAAATGCACTAATGGATCATCACAAGTAATTACTTAGCTCATGAGAACGTCACTTTCATACAACAATCAAGAGGTACTGGCATGCAGAGTGCATTTGGGACTAATCTCTTATTTTACCACTGATGCATGTAATCCCTGATTTGCACTGGAGCCATCAGCTATTAACATTTTCTATGCTTGGATGAGTTTTTCTTTCTTTTAGACTCCAATTGCAAAGATCTTTGGATGACATATTAGACCCATATGTGGGGAATTTTGTTTCCCTTGGGGAATGTAGGATGACCACCGCTCCAGCCGGGTTGATCTTTGTTGTACTCTGAGTCCTTAATCAGAGCACACTTAGTATGCTCATGATGAAAGTCTGTATAGATTCACATTCACATTCATTTTGTACAGAGCATACTAATTGTGCTTTTGAGCTTTCTCAAAGATTTTTCCATTTCCAAATGCAGAGAGTCAAGCTATGACTATGCAGTTATCTTATTGTCATAGAATCTGCCTTTCAGGACACTTATAACAGTAAGAGAGTGATAACACTGTGTTAAGAGTGTGTGATTGAGCTGTTTCCACATGTTGTCACCTGTCTTCTCCGCGTGGCTGCTCTGACAGTTTTTCTTGCTCTGCTTGATCAGTTTATTCATGGCTTGACTGACAACAAAGCAGACTGAGAGCTTGACATTTGATATGAGGGTAACATAATAAAAGCGATATCTTTTCTTGGTTTCATGGACTTTTAAAAAACTCCATATTAAGGCTTATTTTAGTAACTGCTTATCGCTAAAGCAGCATAATGATGCAGAGAGGAAACTTAAAGCTGAAATTAGCGACCATCTGAATGGAGTTAATCAGATTTCATCACCCGGTGAGCTATTACTGCCAATCTTATGTCAATAGCTCTCTCTGCTCTCACATGTCGGAACATTAATAAAGCAGGAAACAACTATTTGCTATGTAAAGATACAGTGGATTAATGGCGTCATACCAGAGCATAAAGTCATGCTCCCCCTGTATGTTTTATGCGGAGCTTCTTTGTTCTTTGTTGACAACAAACAACAACAAATCCCTGTGTGTGTCCCGCTCACCGCTGCTTTGCATCGCTCTCGTACGGCAGTTATCTTTGATGCCGTTTCCCTGAGCCTCGTCGTTATCTCAGAAGCAATTTCTAGGCATAGCTGCAGTGGTGTTAGCACAGTTAGCTTAGCTGCTGGCAACCGCTGCCATGTTTAGGGCCTTATGCAGGCGATCGATATGCTGTGGATTCAGCATTCAGCCACTTTTAATATAGACACTGATGATTTAAAAAAAAAAAAAAAAAATTGCTAATACCTTTTTCTATATTTCCAGTTAATACTGCTTGTTTACTATTTATTGTTAGTATGCTATCCACATTGCTGCTGTAATTCTGGAAATTTCCCCGTTAATAAAGGAAATCTTGATCTTATTTTTCATATATTTTATGAAATATTAAATGGAATGACAAGAGAGTTGCAAAAGCCACTGGGACAAATTCAAGCCATCAAGATACATTTTGTCCCTGCTGACCCAGCTGCACACCCTCAAGAGAAACTGCATGAAAAAAAAACACTTTCTTGCAGCCAGTTAAATTTCACTATATGGTAAATCTTTTTTTTTTTCCTTGAGAGGATTTAGAAGCTTATTCTTGCAAATTTGCCGCTACTTTGCAAAAAAAAGCAAACTCTCTATGTAGCATGGTTGCAGGATAAAGACATCAATCCACTGTGCTGCATCATAAAGGATGGTAGCAGGTTGGACAGGCAAGCAGCCAAAGCTTTTAGAATAACCCATATGTCTGTTGTTGATTGGCTCAGTGGAGGTTGACCTGAGCTTGTGTGGTTTGGCGGTCCGTGTGGGTGCTTCAGGAGTCAGGATCCAGTCACCCTGAGAAAATATCTCCCTTTAAACCTGGTGAGCCACATCTCACACTGCCATCTCAATTGTCATCCGTAGGAGGAAGAGCATGACACAGAGGCTCACAGCCGCTCTGAGGAAACAGTGGTATTTCTCCTCTGGCAGGTCCCTTGCACTATACTTCACTGTCTTTTTGGCTCTATAACACAAATGACGACTCTTTCTTTAATCCAACTCAAATCTACACTCACGTTCTTTATGTTTCCAAGATGTATATTGATCTACAAGAAGCACCTACAGTAGAAGTGGGTGTCTAATTTGACAGCAAAAAATATGTCAGATACGTTTCTGCACGCGCAAGAAATGTGCACGGCACAGGAAAAAGCTTCCTCCCCTCCAGGAGTTCCATTTATAGAAGCTGTGAGTGCATGTCAGAAAGAAAAAGATGACAAAACAAAGACATTCGGCACCGTTTGATTTCTAAACTTTGTCTACATTCTCTCAACATTTATTTTCTGTGCAGCTTAATGAAACAACATTTTCCTGGAGCAATATCAAAGGCTATAATTAAATGCATAAATAATCCCTGAAAACAAACAGATTTTTTTTTAACGAGTCAACAGTTAACACGCCTTTCCCTTCAGCATATTTTAGCAATGAAGTGCTAATTACTGGTGTAAATCAGCAGTCAAATGCATGCATCTAAAAATAAAAAGCTCAGCATCAGAGTAAATTGCAGCAATAGTATCAGGAAGTGTATACCTGGAAGGATGATCTTAAATACTTTGTGATGTATGTGAGACTTGTTATCTAACACCGTCTGGTTTTTCAGTACCTCCTCAGAATAAAACTCCCAAAGATGAATTTTAAGTAATCCAGTCATTTTTTGACTGAGCTGACAATGCCAAAGCGGCAGGGAGTTTTTTTTTCTCTTTCTGCTTTGAAAGGATCAGCACCTCTGACAAAATGTACAACAGAATAAATGTGACAAGGACAGGACAGTATATTTGGGAAGTGGTTTAGCTGCCATGTTGTGTTTAATCAAACTTGGGTCAATGAAGGACATGGGAACATTTTAATGTTGGCATGTTTGTGCTGACAGCTTGGACTCACTGGAGACTAACGGTTTATGATCTGAACCACAGGTCACGTGGGTCATTAATGTGTGATTTTGGAAACTGAGAGCAGTCTGATTATTTCTCTCCAGATAGAAAACAGTTTGAGTTTTCCATTATATGGCTCAGAGGGAGCACTTTTTTCCTGCTTGTGTATGTGATTTAATTCTGTATATCCGTTCAAGTGTCTTCTGTTGTTGTGTGCTTTAGGCAAACATATCACTTGTTTTCAAGCTACATCATAAATACAGAAATCAGAACATCAAACAAAAAAAGCCTTTTTATTTGCCCTTTGAAAAAGGACACTTTTGCATCGAAGACAAAAGGTCAGCGGAGGTTGTGACACACAAAGAGAGCAAAAACAATAGCCATGAGGTGAGATGCAAGTCCAAGTGGTAAGAACCATTCTGACAGTATAAAAAAAACATGACCCAAAAACCTACATTATTATAAAACAGGTCAAGATAAGTATAAAGATTCAGTGTCACAGCTCACACAGTAATAGAGATAAGCATAATGAAATAGTTTAACTCTCTTACCTTTCCATTATTGTCTTTTACCGTATGAAAGATATGCTTTTCAGAAAGCAAGAGCAGACTATTCTATGGAGTTATTTCAAACCTGGAAGAAGATGACACAGACAGGTTTCCCTGATAATGATGGTAGAGTATTTGCTATGAACTTTCATACATTTTTCAAGCGTTTTCAAAAGCAGCTCTTAGCAGTGAATGCATCCTCTTGACATTAAGATCTTCTGAATGTGGCTGTCTGAGGCGCTGAGAAGGGCAATGAACACACTCTAAAGTGTAGCTGGAAGACGTAGTGGAAACATGTCTTATTGTTGGTGATTCCACACTTGGAATGGCCAATCTACAGACATGACAAGCAGCACTTTTGCCATCCTTCTTGGTCCTCTCTATCATTACACATAGATTCATCTGTTTAATGTCACTCATGTCTTTCAATGGGACACTGTCAATAAAACATGGCGACATCGATAAAAGGAATTGATGAAAACTCGGGTGCATGCAATCCTGACGGTTTTCTATTCCCATCCCTAGTAAATGGTTTAAACAACAAGATTTCCAATCTGAACGACAGAATAGGTTTTTTGTCATTACTGCCCACAACAACACATACGAGCATTTGTCAAAACGACCCATATGAGCGTTTCTTGTTTCGCAATAGAGAAAATAGCATGTGTTCTAAAGATAAACGTAATTTATACATACACGTAGGGTACGTGGTTGTAAAAAAAAAAGGGGTGCCGTTTTTGTTTAGTTTAGGCTGCAAAACCACTGATCTAGGTTATGTCACTGCAAATTCCGCCATTTCAACTCTGCATCGCCGTCAATCATCATTATTATTATGGCCACAAGAGGGCAGTGGAGGACAGTCTAAAACATAAATATGGTTCATATTTTGCTGCCTGTACAAACAAACTATGTGGTCATTTTTGAGGGTAGACCAGTCTCAGTAAACTTACTTATTTATTTAATATGAAAATAAAGCTTAAAGTGTTTCAAAGGCTAATATAGACTAACTGAATTGTTATTCATTCCCATCATCATGCTCTTGATGTTGTCCAAATATGTGTTTGTATCCTGCTGACATCTTCCTTATTTGTCCTTACTTGCCCTGTGACGTCTTTGTATATGACACAGCAGTTTTGCTCCAGTTCCTGCTGCCTAAATGAAATATCAAACTGCAATGAGCTGTGAGATTCCAACGCAACTATGGCTTGTCCTAGTTTAGTCTGTCCCCAGCTCGCGAAATTAAATTTCAAATGGCTCGAAGGAAACGCAGCCGTAACTGGCTCAGGTGTGCGACTCGCATGAGCTGTTTTAATCGTTCGGCTTTGAAATACTGTAGCCTTTCATCTTCGCTACAATTTGAAACTCATCCGAACAGAGGGCCCCGGCTCCTGGACTACTTCACAAAGCAACTGAAACAAGTGGGTAATTTGCAAAAAGCTGTGAGCAGCAGCTTTGGTGCTCTGAGGAGGCGTACAATTGCAGTTACAATTTTTTACATTTTTTATTTCATTCATCAATCAGGAGGCCAACCTCCTGGTTCAAATATAACACAGTCCTAAAGAGACAGATGACAAACGACAGCACAGAGCAATCAAACGCAGGACAAAGACAGACAGGCTTACACAACCTTTAAGTGAAAAATGTTGTAGTGTATTATTCCTGAGGCATTGTTGCAGCAGGTCCCATGGTTGGCAGCGCAGCAACAATCAGATGAAAGAAACAGGTCAAGCTCAGCGACACTGAAGACACACACTGTTTGGTCTGCTTTCACATTAGTTCAGACACTAAAACCCCCCAATTGAAGTATATGCATGAGCACCCAATCAGCACTAAATGTATGTAATTCTCAGAACATTTCCTCATTTATCTCGACAAACAAGCTTTCCAATCTTTCAATCCGAGTGCTATGGTGTTTGTTTGCATTTGTGCATCCAAGAAAAGCAAGAAAATTGGCAGGGTGGCTGGCGGAGGAGGTGGGCAGTGTTGGCACGGAGCAAGCCAGTTGGAAATTGCACATTTCTTTCGTTTCCTTATGCATCTTTACACCGACAGAGTGTGGTCAGTGCTGGGTCGCCTCCAGCATCGTTTACACCTTCGCAAGCAGCCGATCCCTTCCCCAAACCCAAGAGAAACTGAGTCATTTAGTGTTTTTTATTCAAATTGTGTGTGAGGATGATACACTGTAAAGAAACGTGTGAAGAGAATAGCTTCATCATGCGTAATGCACAGATGGTTTGTTAGAAATGTGCTCTCCCTGCACCAGTGCCTTGAATTAGTCCTGCCTCGGTGGAATAGCTCACAGGGACAAAACTCAGAACCTGCTCCCCTTTCGTCTATTTCTGCAACATCACTGCTTGTTTCACAAACACAGTGTGAAACTTGCCCGGAGAGACGGGGGGACGTTATCTGGAAAGCACCTTGTGCTGCTCCTGTAATATTAGCTCTGTCAACTTGAAGGTGTTGTGATATATTTTGCACGATTTTGTTTACAGATATAATGTATCAGGATAATAAAAGTCCTGGAATTCTATTCTACTCCTTCTTTAGACACTTTATATTTTATTGTATTTTTATTGTATTTTTATATTTTATTGCTTGAAGTATGCCTAGGTTGTTCTTTTTACTTAATTGTGTTGTTATTGTCTCTGTGTGTAATGCTGCTGCTACACTGTAATTTCCCAGCTTGGGATAAATAAAGTATATCTATCTATCTATCTATCTATCTATTCCGTCTTCTTTAAACACCTCAGTTACACTACACTACAACCTTTTTAAGAGTTGTAACTGATGGCTTTATTCATGGTTGATAAATAATTTCCTGACATGTCATAGATAGAAGAGCGATTAATTAGACAACCATTGGGGTTACCAGGTTGTGAAAAATGTGTTTAGGCCATAGACTGTATAAATAATGGACGTAGTCACCGCGACGTCACCCATTAGTTTGTGGCCCGTTGGAAGCCTCGAGTTCAGCGTTACACTCGTCGCCATCTTGTTTCCGATATGCGGAGCAGACCATATTTGGTCTGTGGAGGAGCGAGAGGGATCTGACGTCACTGACTACAGCCTCTCGACACCTCAACCTGACTGAGAGAAGCCTCTGCTAATCCATGTTAGCATTAACTGGGATGTTCATTTTGGCTAGCAAAAAACAAAAACAAAATGTATCTTTCTTACCTCAGAAAACTGAGCAGCGACTCCTTGGAGTTTCTGTTAGTCCAACCAAATGCTGAACAAGACATTTTTACTGAACAAAACGTTCAAACAAACTGTCATTAAGTGAAAATACAGTGTGAAAGGGTCAAAGTTATGAGACCAAACCGATAAACGTCCTTTTTTATATCCATATAACGTTATATATAACTTTATTGACACGTTGCCATGGAGTTGTTCTGCTTCTCTCCTGAAGATGGCTCACCTTGTTAGCAACATGTCAATCAAAGGAGGACACACCCAAAATCATACGATTCATTATCTTCCATTTTCTTCTAAATGGGGCCATTATTAGAACTATTAACATAAAATTGTCTTGAAGATGATTTTACTAGCGATTGAGACCATAGTGTTGTCCTAAAAAAAAATTCTGAGGTAATAAATCAAGTGAGAAGTTTTCTCATTTTGCATTGAAATGAATGGGCAGAAATGTTTATGCAGTCACACTCAGCACCCCCTGCTGGAATTTTCGGTAGAATGCAGCTTAAGGCACTTCTTGGTTTGCCTCCCTGCACAGACCCGGAGGTTGCCACCTGGTTATGTTGAATTTTAGTCTATTCTGTAAAAAATGTAGGGAATCCTTTATTAAATGCTCATGGGTTTCTCACTTCTCATCTGCAAATATAAATTAAGTGAAATTATCAGGAATAGTAATCAGTGGTCCTGCATTGACAGTAGTACTTAAGTAAAAGTGATAACACCAACATGTTTACAGGTAAAGTACAAAAAGTAGAAGAATTAATTTTGTTAAGTGGCCCATTTAAGAATATTTTATACAAATGTTTTTATAGGAAATAACTAGTGGAATGTAACTAAGTACAATTATGCATGTACAATTGTAGTAACTTTGTATTTTATTCTTCTACTCCATTACATTTTGAGGCAAATATTGTGATATTGTGATAAATATTGACAGTTACTTTTCAAGATCTAACATGAAAAACATGATCACATTTAAATTGATTGATTTACATTAAACCTAATGAAAGTAAGTAGTTAAAATGAGCACTACCTTGAGAAAATTAAAACACTTCTTACATAAATGCATCAATAGTAATAATAATCTAATAAAACATTTGTTATACATTATATAAAACAACCTTAGTGGGGCCATTCTGCATAACGAGTACTTTTACTTTTGGTGCTTTAACTATCTTTAGATGCTGATAAACTTGTACTTTTACTTAAGTTTACTTAAGTAAGGACTTTTATTAGCAGTGGAATAATTTCTCAATGTGGTGTTAGTACTTTTACTTAAGTAAGGGACTTTTTCCACCACTGATAATAATAAATAGTGATGTAATATCTCTAAGCGTCACTTTAATGTTGCAGATGGTGAAAGTGAAGCTAATTTACAGTAATCTATAGTGATAGATTCCTATTTATTTTTGGTTATACTATGTATTAATCTAAATCTGCAAAAAAACAACAACCTGTAACTTAAGTATCAGATAAATGTAGTGGAGTAAAAGTACAATATTTCTCTCTGACATTTAGTAGTGTTGAAGTTTTAAATGCAGCTTTTTTTTTTACATTTCATTATATTAATAGGGTTTTTACTAAATCTGTCAAGTCTGCAGTTGTTATAATATAAATAATTTATAATGCTCTGCAGGGTCAGACGTTCAGACTTCCTGAATATTTGAAGAGCGAGAGAGACAATGGAAATGCCATGCTGGTTAAAGACACAACCTGGCAACCCAAGGAGTTGTTCTTGTTAATTAATAAAAGCTGTGTATAAAGTATGCAGAAAAAAACAATTTCAGCTTATAAACTATTTATTAGAAGGTGGCTTGATACATTTAAAGTAAGTATAAAAAAGGAAATGTGATAATAAAGCCTATTATTGTGTGAAGGAGCTCTTTATTTACCATTTTTTCAGGCTGTAATGTGTGTTATCGTTGTATTGTGTATTGTATTGTATTGCTGCATTGTATTCAAAATTGCATGCAGTATTGTGTAATGGAGCTCAATATAACAAAGAATATTAAATAAAGCCAGATTTAATTGTGTTTGTCACATTTAGACCACTTTAAACTAGCCTGGCTAACGCCAGACTAATCACAAATGAGATATAGTCTGGACACTACCAATTCATTTCTCCGTAGAGGAGGCATGGTTTACGATCCTCCAGAGCCGTTTATTGGGCGCTACGAATGTCTATCAAAAGCGTCTGTACGTAGCTCTCAGCCAATCAGATCAGTTATACCAGACGACGTATATCGAGCGACAGAAATTGATGTTTACATAGCCAGACTAGCCCATCTCTACTTTGAGACTAAAATGCTCAATTCTGCTTCTGCAACATTTTCCTGCAGCATGTTCTGACTCTGGCTGCTCTGTAGTTTCAGCTCACAGTCTACCGGCAGTGTTGGTCTCTGTGTGTGTGCGTGTGTGTGTGTGTCTGTGAGAGAGTGTTGCTTGCTGCTTTGCTTCTCCAGTTCTCGCTTTCTGCAAGATTATTTATTTTTACGCCTCATTTCATTCAGCCACACACATCCACTGATTTTATGCGCCTCCGCTGTCCCGCGGCTCGTAGCCAGATCACCAGCGTTACAGCAGTGAGCGGTAGCGGGGCTAGTTGGTAGATTAGGCTTTGGCCAAATCCCGTCGGAAGCAAGGATAAAACATCCTTTTCATAGTGAAACAGGAGTGTAAAGTCAAATGTTGTTTTTCTTTTAAAATCAACTTTCACTCTAAACTATTGGAAACGCCGTCTTCAGCTAGATCAAAAGAGAGTTTCGCGTCTGCTGCAGCCATGTTGGATCCGTAAGAAAACTACAAGCTTCCATCTGTCGAGTAGTACACGTCATCGCCTTGCCGTCCCTCCCCGTTCTGTGATTGGATCCCTAAAACAGGGCTAAGAAACGACCAGCGTTGCCAGACCACCTGCAGGTTCGAAATGAAATCGAGCTTGCAAGGCAGTATGGGTATACCCAGGCTAACTTTAAACAAGTTCCAGATCTAAATCCACTGTACCTAGACTTGTCAAATCAGTAATATGTGTTATTGTTGTATCGGACTGCATTATATTCAAATATGCATGCAGTATTGTTTAATGGAGAGAGTTGAATCAGCACCTCTGACTGTTTGCACCACAATCATATGCATAATGGCTCCAACTAAATGAATTATACAGTGAAAAGAAGAAGTAATGCACCCCAGAAATGACTTGATGTCCTCCCTGGTGCAATCATTCTCCAGTTGATTTGCCTTTTTTTTTTTTTTTTTCAAACCATGCGTGAGACATTAGCTGTCCTATCACGGTTGCCTTCACTGCTCTAGTACTCGATAAATGCTACATGGCAACTGATCAATAAACATGTCGAGGCATTTTTTTCCCCAAAGTCCAACAAACAAGCACATTGTGTTTCAGAGTGTATTGCGATTGACTGTTTTACTGAGTCTCAGGGGATATACGTCCCACTCATTCAAGTGCGTTAGTGATTTTACGGCGTCTGATTTACCACTCTCTTTGCTAAACAGCTCCCACTCAGACTGCCGAGGATTGGGATTTTCCCTCATTGGGAAAATTGTGACAAAACAGTGTGTCGCCTTAAGTCAACTCCTCCTCTGTCTCTAGCTGCCACGGGCAGTTTTCTGCTCTCTGCTCTCCAAACACAAATGTCACATTATGTAACTTATTAATTGTAATGGAAATGATCTAATACTGCACTGTTTGAGGAATCCCTATGAGCACTTCTGAGGTGGATGGCTCCCTCACTTTCTAACATTTTGTTTTGTTGTTTACAAGAGACACAGGATGATTAAATATGAATATAATAATGCAGTCAATGCTGTGTAAAATACTAATCCAAGAGGGGGAATAACAAGTATTATGCAACTTTCTCGTCACTGAGATAAACACATTTATTCATCCATCCATTCGGATATTTGGGAAATATCAAAGTTGCCTGAGGACTAATTCCCTCACAGTAAAGTAAACTTAAGCACATTTATGAATTAATGTGTCTGATTATTTAGAAATAAGCTGATCATACAGTTCATTAAAGATCATCTGTAATGCATTTATTAGGAGTTAAATATGATATTAACACTGGAGGCTTTGACTTGTGAAAATATTTTCCAATCTTACAGGAAAGGCAAAAATAAGCTTTGGGGCTTCAGCCTATTCCTTTTTCGGTTGCTGTCTGATGGATTCTTTTGTAAAAAACATGATTTTATTTTATCTTTGTTTTGTTTTGTTTTTGTTTTTTGTTGTTTTTTGTAACCGAAATAAAGCATTCATTCATTCATTCATTCATTCATTCATTCATTCAAGCATTCATTCAATCTATTATTATTTAATGCTTTTTGGTTGTAGCTTCTGTCAGCAGCAAACCCATAACTGATGTGCTTGCATGAAAAAAATGTGTACGTTTGCTGCAGAGTGGTTAATGTGATTTAAGTTTCTGGTCATAACAGAATAGCAGAAAAAATAACCTTTAGAGCTTGATTGCTGCTCTGTCTCCGCCCAACTCCTTTACAGTGTGAAAGAGATAAAGGGCCCGCTGCGGAAGTGCAAAATGAAAAATTCAGTTTCAGAGTTGATTATGGAAAGCAGGGTTTTAAAAGATATGCAAATAAACTGACAGAGCAAGAGGCTTTGCATTTCCCCACCATGAATAGAAAGTGTATTGCTGAATTGCTTAGTATTCTGTTGAAGACCCGGACGGATAGTAGTGCTCAACTTTGAACTGAGCTCGAAGAAATTACAAGGATGTTTTTTGGGCTGCATACTTTGAAAACACTTCGCTATAACTTTGCAACAACACCGCCTTGCTGACTGCAGTGTCCGATGCTGAATACAGAACAGACAAACCAATCTTAGAGATCAACAAGTTATTTTTTTTAAATGATCAATGTTAACAACAATGCTGCACTTTCTTTGTTTTCTAAACCTTGCTACTATCTCATTTCTTTCAGGGAGTGCTTACAGGGAATGCATGGATAATGGGACGTGGGCGTTGAGGAGCAATTACTCCAATTGTGAGCCCATTTTGGAGGAGAAGGTTAGTGTGGCATCGCAGGAGCACTCCTGCTACGCCCTCCATCCTGTAAGCAATCTGTTAAGCGACTTAGATAAATGCTCATCACAGCTTCTCATCATTACACTGATGGCACACGGGGAATACCAATCAGATCCAGCAACAGTAATGTGGTGTTGATTGCTTATTGAACTGCATTTTATTTATCTGTGTAGTCCGGTTAAACTATTTAAATATTGTTTCCAGACGACTAAACAAATACATTAGTACTGTCCTGACTGTGTCCCTGTTAGTCTGATTTATTGCATGTAATGAGTAATCTGGCCTGATTACTTTACATCATG
Organism: Centropristis striata; assembly: GCF_030273125.1. NCBI lineage: Eukaryota > Metazoa > Chordata > Actinopteri > Perciformes > Serranidae > Centropristis > Centropristis striata. The sequence goes on along the minus strand of NC_081527.1, from coordinate 20,780,500 downwards.
TGTCCTGATGTATTTATGGTCCTTGCTCTATTTTCTCAGATATATTTAAGCCATGACATCTGAAGTGTGTCAATGACATTTGCTTTCTCTCACTCGAAGCCCAGACAAATGATTAGTATTTAATTAATGCTTTTTGGTATTACTAATGGGGTTTTTTTATCCAGCAGTTGCATTTAAGAAGTAATTGTATTTTCTTTGCAGAGAAAATATCCAATGCATTACAAAATAGCGCTGATCATCAACTACCTGGGTCACTGTATCTCTGTGGGAGCTCTAGTCGTGGCCTTCATTCTCTTCTTGTGCTTAAGGCAAGTACAAAAATAGTCCCTGCCCAAGTGTGTCCCCGCATGCATCGAGGGCAATCAGGGAAATTCATGTTATATCCTCGGACTGCTTATCATTAACTTGCTTATGTCAAATGAGTAGATCTCTGCAGCTCGCCTCAGCTGGAGCACTCAGGATAAGCAGGACATAATGGGCATTTCACAACACTTCTTTTCTTCGAAACAGTCATACCTTTTTTATGTCCTGGTTTAAACCTATGCAAAAATATTGCCGATGCTAAGCAGCCTCAGCTGTGTTTTGTGGTTTGACTGACACGATGCACCTCAAAGCAAATATTGATTTCTTTAGATTAAAGACCAAAATAGTCAATATTTTGTTCAGAGATCTTATTGGATTTCATTGGACAATCTACAACCAGTTAATGTTTTTTTCCCCCACAGATGTTCCCTCTTGGCACACCCATAAATCCTCTTTGAAATAATTGAGAAAAATACTCCCCTTATTGTTGCAGAACGTGCCGGAAAATAGAAGGAAAGATGCTTTTTATCGTCAATAATAACAGGGCAATTTCTCACAAAGCAGTTAAAGTGTATCTCTTTGAATATCCCTCCTAGATACCACACCAGAGGGTCCTTGCTCAGATCGCACCCATCTTTGAACTCGATTTTAGCTACATACCTTTAAAGTTTTGTAACTGCATGTTGCATGACAGAATCTGTCTACAGAAGTAGTTAAAAACTGCTTCCTGCTGCAAGCATCTCCAGCGTCATATTTTGCACTTTTTTTTGCCTCACTTTTGTCGAAATTGAGTGTAGGGACAAACTATGAAAGAAAACCAGATACATTAATATTGTTCCCCAAATTAACTCACTTGTTTCCTGGATAGAAATTAGTTTCCCAGAGCTTCTGGTCAAAAATTATACATGTAACTTTCAAAGTGTCCAAAATGAGTTTCTCTCACCAAAATAAGCTTAAATGTACACACATCCATTAACAGACAAACTACTAAAAAAAACCAAAGAAATCATCATTATGCCAATAACTTGCAGACATGAGTTATTGTCATATAATAAAACATTATTCAGACCTAGGATTCTCTTTACTATGAATGAGCTCTGTGAAAACACGATAATAAGACATGTCTTTTATTGTGTTGCAGGAGTATACGATGTCTTCGAAACATCATCCACTGGAACTTGATCACCACCTTCATACTGAGGAATGTTATGTGGTTTTTGCTACAGCTGATTGACCACAATATCCATGAGAGCAATGAGGTAACCGCATTAGTGCACTGTGCTGCACAAACATACTACTGTAGCCTACACTGCAAAAAAAGAAAAGTTGGGTGAACTCAAAATTTCAAGGCAACAAACTTCGATAAAATTTTAAGTTGGACAATTAAACAAAATATTTTAAGTTTTTTGTCAACTCAACTGTAAGTTGTACTAACTTACAATTTAACATTGTCATAACTTTTAATCCTTACTTCTGCTAACTTCTGCAATTGTGCTGAATTGGCACGATTGTAACGCCGCTATGAAATGTCAGCTAATGTTGCGACCACAATTTTGAGTTAGCTAATGGCTATTCTTGTAGCTGTACCAAGCAGCGCCACTAGCATCAGTTAGCCGCTAGCATCAGTTAGCCGCTAGCTTTCGCTAATGAATATCACTGCTTTCCTGCATTTCACAACAAAGAAATAAGAGTTAGCAGAACTATTTTCCCTTGTTGTGAACCCCAACGTAAAGATATAAGTAACAACAACTCACCAACTTGTTTTTGAGCAGACAACTGGCTTGCTTTGTTGTGCTAACTTACATTACTGCCCTAAATGTCAATAATTTATATTTCCAAGTTTAACCAACTTAAATCACTGTTTTAGGCCAAAAAAATCCAATTTGGCTTTTTTGCAGTGTACATAAAGCCATTAGAAACGCTTATATCAAGTATTTCTGTAACTTTGAGTCTTGTGTCTTCTTTTTCAGCCTTGGTGTCGATTAATTACAACAATATACAACTACTTTGTGGTGACAAACTTCTTCTGGATGTTTGTTGAAGGATGTTACCTTCACACAGCCATCGTGATGACTTATTCAACCGATAAGCTCAGAAAGTGGGTCTTCCTTTTCATCGGCTGGTGTGAGTATTTCCATATTGACGGTGCATTAACACCTCACTCAGCTCTCGGCTCTGAACGATAGTATTTTACACTTACAATATTTTTAATTTTGAATGAACATTGACACTAAAAGGCAGTGTTTACTCCACCTTAAGTATGAACATATGCAAAATCAGGTTATCTAGTTTAAATTTCTCCTTGTGTATATAATAGTTTTTTTCTTATTGATTTTTATACAAAATTGCAAATATTAGAAGCTGAAAAACCAACAGTCTAGTTCAACTTCATGCTCTGGGGTCTCATATTAATTTAATTTGTACACTTGTATTGTATTTGGTGTCCAGATATTCCAAACAAAAGCATGAGTTGTGTTAATTTGTGGCATTGGAAACAGTCAAGGTCTATTTAGTCACTGTTCTAGAGCTTCCAGTCATATCACATGATCTTCATCTATGGATTTACTTTTTCCATAATTGTTGTTTCATTGTTCTGTGAGTATTTTTGACATAAAAGATGCTTAACAAATGTATTAACCACTGGTTTATGCCACAGCTGTCCTAAATTAACAGCATTAGTAATTACCAAAATCATTTTTTTTATGTTTCTGAAATGGTACCAGTACGTAGAAGCTCTTCAACCAAAATTATATTTTTAATGCTAAGATATAATCATTATTGTTATCCATGAGTTTTCAAATTTACTGTTTCACAATATGCTCTAATACATTTGCTAAGTACTGCACATTGAAAATATTTGCAAATATCTGCCAAAAATTAATCTTAAAGAATTTGATATATTTTACAGGCACTGTTTTAAATAAATAAATTAATGAATGAATTAAACCCAGCTGTGTGCAGTGTTGTTGTTGTTTCTCCCTAATCCAAAGTGAACTTTTGCTTCACTCAAGCACCACAAGTGCAGTCTGGCCAGCATGTGAAGCAGAAGGAGACCATTTAGTGCTTCAAGTTCGAGATAAGGTTTTAATTTTGAGAGAACAGAGCTGCAGTGAAGTGAGGAAAATGTCATTTTTTTGTGCTTGACTTCCAGTGATAGAACGAGTTTTGGGCGTGTAGCAGATGCCCCACCATGATCACATAAATCATCTATGCTCACCTTGGCTACAGAAAAGCATGGTGTCAGAATATTCCATCCCGAGGCAGAAAAAGTGGGAGCATGCTTGTGTGCTTTCCTGAGCCAGTCTGACATTTCCCCCCCTGTCTGTTTATGTAATGGACATCGTGTGTTCTTGCAGGAAGAGAACTATACACATACTTTACTGCATCTAGGTCATACTAAAATGACTCAGAGATGTATGAACACAGGGATAAAAAATAAATAGATAATTAGGAGATGGCATATGATTAGTAATGACACATGGATGACATGATTGGGAAGCTCATATTGGCTTTAAAGTGGAAAACAAACCATATAACTTAAGGCAGATATCAATCAATCAATAATTTAAAACTAACTGACAGCTTTTATTGTCATGATTAGATTATCTGTGCAAATTCCTCCTACAGGTGTAGATTAATCATGTGTTTTGTTTTAATTCAATTTATCAGTAGAAACAAATATGCCATAGGGTGTTTTCAGTGAGGACAATATCTTAAAATAACATTTTCACTTTCTGTAATTAATGTCCATCATCTATCACATCTCATGTGTGAAAAGAATAAAGAATTGTTTAGCTGTTGGGGAAATTTACATGTTGTAGCAAAAAAAGGAACACACTTGAAAGGTTTGAAACAAATAAAGATTAACTTTAAAAATGAAATACTTAGAATAAAAGTTTAAAAATGTAAATTACCCTTTAAAGGCATACTATGCAGGACTTTTTGCTTACTTATTGTAAACACAAGAAAGAAATAAACAAACAAAACTCCTCCCTGGCTCAATAAAAAAGTGAAAGCAAATCCTAGATTCACTCTTATTTTAGAATGAAAATTGCCCATTTTGAATTTTGTCTCGCTATTCTGCATTTGTAATTGGCACTGTGTCTGCCATTTTGTAGCCTTGTGCCCACAGATTGATGAAAGAAACATCTCAAACACAGCAAAATTAAAAGGATGGAGATAATACAGGTAGACGGCAGATACAGACACACTTCTAGTGATGAGTGAAAGGGGTTACTTTTGTATGAGTCCATACTTTTTTTGTTGTTGTTTTCTTTAGAAAAATCCTGCATACTGTACCTTTAAGAGCAATTTAAAGCAGAAACAGGTAGTTGTAGTATACATGATATAAATTCAGGTAAATAAGCATGAAGTTCAGTCTTTCATTTATACAACTGCTGCTTGGTGGAAACCAGGAGCCACTGAAGAGATTAGGGTTCTCCTAGTGTCACTGATATATGTCTTGAGAGCTTGTTAATTAGAATTCTTTAAGGAAATGATGGAAGTGGGGCAGATTAAATCTGTCTTCCACCAGAGGCCTGCTGGTTTTAGCTGAGACCTGGTACTCTTTCAGCTCCATTAAAGTTCATTTCGCTCATCATTTCACCTTTATGAACATCTGATCAACCTTGTCTATAAAAGCCTGTCGGATCAAAGGCAGGGTGAAAAAGTCAACAGCTTGTTTATAGGGATCGGCGGTTCTGAGTGCTTTGGAGAAGCAGTCAGATATTCCAGTGGGCTTTACCTCCCCCCCCCTTTTTTTAACTTCCATCTTGCAGCAAATGCAGCACAATGTTTCTGATGCAACCCAGTCTCAAACACACTGTAAAATAAGCATAAACTCTGATCACGTTAGTGTGATAATATAATAAATATTAGATTGTGTTATATTAGTCGTGTTTCATTTTGAAGATTTACATGAGAAAAGCAACAAGATCTTCAACCTAAACGACAGAATAGGTAATTTGTCAATACCACCCATAACGACCCATATGAGCGTTTTGTGGTACAGATCGGAGTGGAGCGTTCTAAAAATAGTGCACGCGTCGTAGTTGTAAAAAAAAGACTGCAGTTTCGTTAAATTTAGGCTACACAGCCACTGACCGAGGTGTACGGGGAAAAAATCCTGGAAAGGTGTTAAAAAAGGCAGTTTAAATAGTACATAAATGTATGTGAATGCTGGAAGTGAAGTAGTTACGAGGGTGACGTGCCTACCAGAAGTGACATAGTTACGTAAAAACATGATTCACAAGACATGAGTTCAGTGATGTTTAAATCACATCATTTACTTTTGTTTTCACATGGGACACAAACCCTGTTCTCCTGGGTGAAAGACCAATGTCTGTTCGACCCAACCATCACTGCCCCGAACTCTGCATTGCCGTCATTCATTATTATTATTACAGCCACTAGAGGGCGGTGGAGGACGGTCTAAAACAGGGGTGTCAAACTCTGGCCCGCAGTGTAATTTTATTTGGCCCGCGAGGCAATACCAAATTATTATCTTATTGTACTATAAAAGCTGACCCGCCGGTATTATACGGCGCATTTACAGCTAATACTACAAATCCCACAATGCCCTGCTGTTGTTTTGGCGCTTCAATCAGGACAGGACCCAGAAACGCGTTCCTCTGTGACAGTCGTCATAGCAACCTCAAGCTAGAGCTGTCTCCGAGCTAACCCTTCCCAAAAATGGCGAATAGAAAGGCAGAATTTATTAACCTGTTGAAAAAGTTTATTTTGATATTTAAATCAGAAGGATGCAAATAGAAAAGAGGCATACAATTTTTATTTTTTTTTTATTTAATAAATTAATGACACTGATGTGTTTTTTATTTGAAATTTGATTTTGCATGTCAGCACTATTTAGTTATATATTGTATGTTTATAAGCTTTGCTGGTTCCATATTTAATGTTAAAGCAAAACATGTTTGGTATATATTAAAAGGTTTATTTGTTCAATGTTGGCCCGCGATTTTATTCAAGTTTTAAATTTTGGCCCATTGTGTATTTGAGTTTGACACCCCTGGTCCAAAAAAACAAAATTCACATTGACTGAAAATGCACATAAAAGTTTCTTCCTCTACTTCTTCTACAGTTTACTGACGGAGTAGCCTACAGCAATACATTACACTGTCATCGTCTAATGAAAGTATGTTCATGCAGCTTTGTTTATTCGCTCTAAAGCAGTTGATGGAAACGTCCCTAATTTGTATTTTCTTTAATGCGACATATCAAAATTTTGCTTCAAATTTGCATTGACTTTAATGGAAACACTGCTAGTGTGAATGATATGGGAAAAAGAAAGAAGAAAATATGAAATATAAAAAGAAATATATATTGAAAAGAGGTTGAAGAAAGAAGTTCAAATGGTTTTATTTCATCACAGGCGTATCAAGTACTCAAAAATAAAATCCCCGGAGCCATGTATGCAGCTGTCGTCTCCTCAGATCGTGTCACGGCCATGACCAGCACCTCATTTTTGGTGTGATTTGGCTCGACAACTCCTGTGGATTTGACAGATCGATGTAGAAATGTGATCCGCGTTCAGTAGAGAGAGCTGTGGTAGGCCAAGGTGAACGATAGAGAATGTAACATGCGCTGTTCTTTAAATTTCATTTATTTATCCTTTATTTATTTCTCGAGGAATCATTGAGGGCAACCCCTTATTTACAATCCAATCCAATCCAATCCACTTTATTTATATAGCACAATTTTAGCAAACACAAGGTTTCCAAAGTGCTGCACAAACAATAAATACATAACACAATACAAAGAAATGTAGTAAACAATAGAACAGTAAGATGCAATAAGATAAAATAAATTAAAAATGGGATAAAAATAAATAAAATAAAATGTACTGCCCGCACAAAATAAAATATGCATGAATACAATAAAAACAAAAAACATACAATGAGAGTACAGAGAAAACACAAAACAGCACAGACAAAAACATATGCAAAAATATTAAAAACAGTTACAGTGAAAGGCAGAGTTATTGGTTATCATAGTTTTAAATAGGTTTTAATAATGATTTTCATACATATGGCTTCTGTCAATATTTCTTTCATTATAAGTATTTATCAAAGTTCCTTTGACAAAGTTTAAAGGTTAGGCAGCACCCTCACCATAACATTCACATAAATATAAATATAGCCATTATCTTTAAACTGGGCCTGTATGACAGCAGCAGCTGAAGTTCCTGGATCATAATGACCGTGAAGCCAATTAAAACTGTTGTTGCTTTCAAAAGAGAAAAATGAAAGCCTGTTTCTTCTCTTGTTTTTTCCCACCATACTTTGTAGCCGGAGCTTGTTTTCTTGTTATTTTTCTTCATTTTGATCGAGCTGCACAAAAAAAAATAAAAAAAACAACATTTTTTTAACCTTCATTATTCTTGACCTACTCCCTCCAGTGACATTTAAACAAAATGTGTTTGTAACCATGTTGATTGTTATATTAATGAATACATTCAAATCTATTTTATTATAACAACATTCTATGCCCTTTTAACTGTATTTTTTGTGTTATTTCTAACTTAAATTAATTTTTTCTATTTTTCTTACTCTAGGTATTCCATGCCCTATAATAGTAGCTTGGGCTATAGGGAAGTTGTATTATGAAAATGAACAGTAAGTGTATATAAAAGTGTATTTAAAGTACTTTTTCCTGACACTTCTTTAATGTTTCCTTTAATTTTCTGCTGTTATTTTATTTTGTCAACAGATGTTGGTTTGGTAAAGAACCAGGAAAATACATGGACTACATTTACCAGGGACCAGTAATTCTTGTGCTTCTGGTGAGTGGCAAAACAGAAAAGCATTGCACTGTACACCCACTGCCGTTATTTTCTACATTATTTGTTAGAACCATTCAGTCTTTTAACATACAATTTGCATGAACATAAGATTTCTCACAGATGCCTGCTTGAAGGTGTAAACTGATGAAAAGATCTGCCCTAACAGGAAAATGGTTTTATAATGAAAGCAAATCCCCATCCTGCATCTAGCCTGTTGGAAAGGTGGAATTAATCTTCCTGATGGGTTTGGGCATTTCCACACACGAGAATCCTAAGAATAAGAAATTGTATTCATAGGAATGTATACACTAATGGTTCTGGACAAGCTGTTGCCAGCATGTAGCAGTTTTGATTTGTGTGCTTCTCTAATACTTTCTTTTTGAGCAAGGAGTTGACTTGTGTTGCCCTCTACTCCTCCTTCTTGCATTTAATGAGCAGATTATGTTTGCTGCAGAAATCTGCTCCTGGGGTATTTTGCTTCTGTGTAAGCCATTAGAACAGGGTTCAGAACTAATTATTTTTTCTGTTTTGTTTTTCTAGATAAACTTTGTTTTCCTCTTCAACATAGTAAGAATTCTTATGACTAAATTAAGAGCTTCGACAACGTCTGAAACAATACAGTACAGGTGAGTTTGTAGTGTGGATGATTGTATTATACAGTAGTCCCACTTTCTCTTTCTGTTTATTTCTTGCAAGGACATCAAGAGTGTAACAAGACTGAAGAAATGCATTTTTAGCATCAAAGCAGACCAATACCACTTGCATAATTTGTGTTTGAATTCTGACTTAATTGCAAACAAATCCTCTCAGAGTGCAGATATTTGGGGATCAAAGGATCCGATGTTATTAACAATAACGTCAAAGCACTGCCAGTGTGGTGATAGAAGAGATCAATGGCTTCTGCTGTGCCTCTGCAAGTATTGTCTGTAATTGCAATTACTGTGCTAAATTAAAACAGTGAATCACATTAACACCATTAAACCACGCAGCAACCTCTGGGTCCGAAAGATGAAGCCAATGTGAAAAGGCCTTAAACCGGTATTCTTTCTAATGGCCAGCAGGGGGCGACTCCACTGGGTGCATAAGAAGTCTGATTGCATAGAAATATGTGACATAAAGACCCTACTCTTCACTTGATTCATTTCCTTAGTAAACATTTTCAAAATTAGTTTGTGGTCTCAGTTTTATTTTCATGTCTTCTTTAGTACAGCATGATATTCATTTTGTAAATAAGAGTAAAATAGGATAAAGCAGGGTATGCTGTAGGACATCACTACCTTGTGGTTGACAGGTTGATATATTTTTTTTTACAGTCCATGCCTTGAACCTATTTATTTAATGTGTTTCATACACATTAAATCATCATGATCATTTTAATCATCTTTTTTGCCAGACTGTGCTAATGGCCAGATAGTTTACAATGTCTCTGATGTTTTGCCTTACTGTTATATTTTCTTGTTTGATTTGTTTCGTACAACACTTCCAGCATTATATGGTATTTGCTCCCTAAATCTTAAATCTAATGTGAAATAGAATTTTATAGAAATAGAAATAGAAATAGAAATAGAAAATAGAAGAAATAGAAATAGAAATTTCTAATATATATATATATATATTATATAGATGGATGGATGGATGGATGGATGGATGGATGGATGGATGGATGGATGGATGGATAGATAGATAGATAGATAGATAGATAGATAGATAGATAGATAGATAGATAGATAGATAGATAGATAGATAGATAGATAGATAGATAGATAGATAGATAGATAGATAGATAGACAGACAGAACTGTAGAAGAATGCTGGACGGTGGTATAAATCTGCCAGATGTGTCCGTCATATTCCTTTGAAGTACTGTCGAGACAAACAAATTGACTTGAGTGAGCACAAGGTTGTTACAGTACTTTGTTCAAGAGGCAATTTCATTTAGTTCTAACAGTAATGTTTGTAGGAGCAACCTGTCATATGTCTGACAAGAAGTGGCAAGCTGTGCGTAATCCTGCTGTATGTGTATCTGACCGCTAAATTGTCTTTCTCACCTTTGATTGCTGCGTTTAAGTGTATTTTTTCTCCTTGGGGGATTATTTTGAGTGTGTTTGTAGTGTCACAGCTCAGACAATTTCAATTCAGGCTTTTCAGGCTGGGGTAGGATTTACGGTTGTACTGTGACAGATATGCTGACGTGAGCCGTGCAGATTTAAGTGAGTGGAGGACAGAAGTGTCAGGCGTAAATTGTTGACCTATATTTAGAACATAATGATTCCTTCAAAAAAGCTTGTCGGTTTTAACAGAATTGGATGAGCAATTTAAACAGCAGAGTGGATTTGACAAAGAAAAAATTGGATTTTCTGTGATGTGTAAATTGCTGTCGCATAGCGTGTCATGATTATTGGCTTCCTTTTTTGAGACTATATCACATTATATTTAAAACCCCAACTTTATTTTAGTCATTATTGGTTCTCAGATCTGTTCATCTAATTTACATCAGTCTCCCTCTTTGCCTTTGTTGCCTCCTCAGTCAACAGGGCTTTTTTAAAAATCTTTTACTGCATTGAGTGTCCAGTTGTTTGACTGTTTGCCATTTCCACTACCTGGAGATAGCTGTAAGCTATTTTATTGAGTGTATTAAGTTGCCTCTTAGAGAAATATACGATGGCCCTGAGAGCTCACAGCGGTGCAACTTAAGAAAACACATGCAAATACACAAAACACAAGCAAATTGAGAAAACATCTTCATCAATGTGACAACACAAGCGCAGCATTTAGAAATTGCGCTGCAAAGACCACAACACAACACAATAAGAAAATGCACTGCAAATAGACCACAACACAACAGAAGCGTTTCCAGAGGACGCTTTAAAGTGATGCACACATCTGGACACGCTTGTGATATTATCACGTTGTTTCAAGATAATGATAATTTCACTTTATAACGTTATAACATAATATAACCAACTCGGTGCTGAGACCAACTGAAACGTGTATCATTCATTTATTTGATTTGTTTAACTGCAATGTGATTGGTACAGGCTAGCGAGCTAACGCTATATATCACGTTATAACATGAAAATATCATTATCATGAAATAACGTGATCATTTCACATTTTAACATTATAACGTGAAATTAAAGTGTTGTGGTCCTCTGCACAACGTTTCTTATTGTGTTGTGTTGTGCTCTTTGCAGCGCGTTTTCTAATTCTGCGCTTGTGTTGTCAAATTAATGAAGGTGTTTTCTCAATTTGCTTGTGTTTTGTGTATTTGCATGTATTTTCTTAAGTTGCAGCGCTGTGACCTCCAGGGCCACCGGAGAAATGCTCTCTGGTGAGCACTAATGCTGAGTGCATTTCTACGGCTTTTATTGTGAAAGGCAAGAATGGCAGCGTGAAGCTGCAATGCAATGAAACTATCAATATGGGAGACAATAAAGAGTTAGCTCTCTTCAAAACAATAGAACCTCCATGTAATTGTTTTCTTACTTATACATTTACTTTCTTACTTCCTTCCTGTTTTGTGCTCTAAATTGAGCCTACATTTCCCAGGAAATAAGACCCAATGGCAGACAAAATTGAAGTGAAGTGAAAGTGAGGCTAATAGGAAACCAATCTAAGCGCTGATGGTGTCATTATACTGCAGCCATTACATGGCGTAATCACCATTTACTCCATATTCATAAATGAAAGCAAAACAATCTTGTTTATTTCCACTTTAATCAGAAACCCCTCTAGTTAACACCTTCAACACTTACCTTCTGGAAAACAGCTGCTGACCAAACAAAAATCTGTTTATTGCAAATTAATATTTGCAGCTGCATACTATTATTAGTGACATTACTAACTCCAGACTAATAAAAACATGAAGCATTTAGAAATACATTTTTACCAAATGAATCATTATAATAATAATAAACAGGTTTCTGTTTTAACCTGGCAACCCAAACTTTGTTAGTTTGTAAGTTATTCATTATTTATTCAGACAACTAATAAAACACAGTACTGTGCCAAAGTAGACTTTATTTTTGAATAATGTGTTGACATTTTAAGAAGCACATAAATCAGCAGTGTATGTGTGGGTTTTTTTCCCAGTCGGCCCACTGACGCAGAATCATGCCTTTTCCAAAAAAACACCTCAGATGAAATCCAAGTTCTTATTATGGTAATTTTATAAGCAAGGGTGTTGATTTTCTGTCCCTTTCTTCACAGGAAAGCCGTGAAAGCGACACTGGTCTTGTTACCTCTGCTGGGCATCACCTACATGCTCTTCTTTGTGAATCCGGGGGAGGACGACATCTCACAAATCGTATTCATCTATTTCAACTCGTTTTTACAGTCCTTTCAGGTGAGACTAAGGATAATGACGCAGTGTGACACTGGCCAACGCTCAAAAAACCCACACACACTGTGCATAAAGTGAACAACGTGAGTCATACTGAATTCTTAATGCGTCTTATCGCAGAGTTGTATCACTTCTTTTCAGTTTATGAGGCTTCTTGTGGGAGGATGATTTGAAGTAGCATCCTGGCTGTGCTTACATACTGTGGCCTCATGTTCAGTGCGCTCAGCTGACAGGAGTAACAAGGCCATGCGGACCTGATTTCTGCTCTGTGGCCATTTAAAAAAAATCTCTCTATCTCCTTTGCTTAAATGTGACACTGAGTGGGCAGAAAAAGTAGATTTCATACAGAGCTTTCTTTACAGTCTAGAAGAATATCTGGCATTACAACATTTTCTCCCAAAATTGAACGCTTAATTTATTCTGCTTTTTCTTCCCACAACTGCACCATCTGTATTCTCTGATGTCTAATTAAGGTGTCATTGCACAATACAGCTGAATTTACCTCTTCTAATACTAATGTATCTTCTTCTGCAGGGGTTCTTTGTGTCAGTATTTTACTGCTTTCTGAATGGAGAGGTGAGTCACTGGAGTTCTCAAAAAGCCTCAGTATTCATGAAATAAATTCACAACGTGTTTCTTGATACATAATCCTAATAAAGCCCCACATGTAAGTCTTCGATTAGTTTAGATGTGTTTCTTGTGATTACCCTCTGAGTTAATTGTTTGCAAAGTTCAAGCAGGGGGTAGGATCACACAGCTTTCATAAACAAGTGCTGAAAGATTTTCTGTTGTTGTAGTAAAATTGGAGCGTTTTGATTAAATGTGAGAGGAAAACCCTCTGTCATTTTCATCTAATTAAAATGAAAGCAAATTGCCTGGCTTCCAGGTGTTTGAAAGTCATTAATGCAATTATAAGAACTACACATTTGTCAGTAATTGTGAAAAATGAGGAACCTTTTGCCACTCTCTCACAGCTCTCAAATAATTGCAACTCAGGGGTGGAGAGGTGCTTAATTTGACAAGGAATAAGAAGAATTGCAGTCACCACTCTTAATTTAATGCAAGTTCAAGAATGTCATTGGCTGAAGTGATTGTGCGGCATGGAAAGGTTGAACTTTGGACATTTTGATTTTTTTGTACTCACTGCCCACATAAATGGATGGGGTTTCCTTGTTTTTAGTAAATTCTCATCCTCTACTGATTTGATAACTGGTTATACGGGGGAGAATAATTTTTTTGGAAGGTGTGCCTCTAAATGCTCATCTTTTCTCCAAATTTCTATCCGTTTGATAGTTTGACGTTGACAAAGACATAAATTTCATATTTGTTTGTTAAGTATAAATGTACAGCCAGGAGACAGTACCATTAGCTTAGCATAAATGCTTGAAAAAGCTGCAACTTTTCAGGCTGAAATATGAAGCTAACGCAGAAGTGCCAAACGCTGCAGTTCCTCAAATGGCCACTTGAGGTTGGCTCCAAAAGTAAGTCGATCCCCAAAACATGTTACTAGCCCGGTTATAAAAAACAGTTTTGGTCTCTATAGCTAATTCCTCCCTTCATGACTGTACAGAGGGTCAAATTGTATATAAGTCACCCATTTAAATTATATAACGGCTTAAAGTAATGCATAGTTATGTTGAGTGGCAGGTGGGTGCTGTTATATGTAGGTGGTGTGTTTTAGTAATCAGGCTGCATTAAGCCCGCCTCGGCTCACCCACACTGAACTTCTTTGCCCACTTTTGGCACTGCCACCATGGTGACGGACAAACCAACACACTGAGCTTCACAATGGCTCTTCAAAAACCTACGAGTGACGTCACAGAGAGGACAACCATGTTTTTATTTTATCCGTTGACAAGAAAGAGAGGGAAACAACCCACCTAGACCTGTCACAACTTGTTGTTTCTACACTTTTTGTACAGATTAAAGAAACAAGATATAACGTGTAAATTAGTGAGCTTTAAAAGTCTTTGCTCGGCTCACTTAGCAATGTTAGAAATGTGTGTAATATGGATTAATATCTGAATAATTTTTGTTTTGTTTTGTTTTTTATTTTTATTATGTTTTGTGTTTTCAACTGTATATTTGATACTGTTGGACCCCAGGAAGAATAGCTGTGGCTTTGCTGCAGCTAAAAGGGATCTTAATAATAAACTAAACTAAACTTTTACGTGGCTGCAGATTCAGATATAATAAACAGATGTGTCATTTAGCAAATATGCAGATTTGTTTTCATGTTGTAATATGTGTTCTTCTTTGCATATACAAAGAGATCATAATAAGTATAATAATATCATATTTTTCATTCTCATTTTAGGTACGTTCTGCAGTAAGGAAACGATGGCACCGCTGGCAGGACAACCACGCCCTTCGAGTGCGAGTAGCCCGAGCCATGTCCATTCCCACGTCTCCAACCAGGATCAGCTTCCACAGCATCAAACAGACCACAGCTGTGTGACCAGCTCATAATCTCAGCTGCAGGATCTAAGGGAACAGGCTTAATCTTTTCGTCCAGTACAAACAATGAAGGGATTTACAGATCAAACCGATTCCTCTTACAAGGCTGCAATGTGTCCAGTGTGACTGGAGAGCGAGGCATATCTCCTGTCTGGTGAGGTATACTATTAATTAAAATGGACACGTGGGATTCTTGGAAGACATATCTCCCATAATGTATTGTACATGAGGTACTTTGTTTGAGATTTTCTGGAGTTTATTTAAAAGACTTAAAGATGGCAACATCATGAAACTGTCACTTCACAGCAGGTCTAATCGTCTGATCTTACAGCACTCTTATCGCTGTCATCTTAATGCTTAGTGGTTGTCATTGGAGCAAGATAATCCTACAGGATTTGCAGCAGGATACTTCAATAGCTCATTCATTTGCAGGCATCTGCTCCATTGTTGCTTAGTGGGAAGCTGACAAAGAATACTTGCAGTTCAATTAGATACATTGACCAATATGCACTCAGAAATGTTGCCAGATTGGTATTTAGTGCAATGAATATCAAAATGGAAAAAGGCTCTTTGAGCTAACTGCTCTATGGCTTCAACAGCTGCTTTTGACAGCAAGGAAAGAGGCTTTGGGGAAGGAGAGGGTTCACCTGAATTAAATATCAAAAACTCTACGGTATAAAAGGCAGAAGATTCAAAAGAGGCTCTGCTCTCTCGTGTTAAAAGATCATTTGAACACTTGGCATTCATCAAAACAAAATCTCAACATGTGGTGATACGTTTTGGTCAATGTGAGATGATGATTTTCTACAAACAAGCCATTCTAATGAAGCCTTTCTAATGTGTGCTCAGTCTTCTCTCTTTTAAGTCTGTGTTCTTTTATACAGTGTTGAGTTTTTTTGTCTTGTGCTGTACTGTTGAAAACAGTGTTAAAATCAGCTTCCTCTCTTTTCCAGCTGTTTGTTTCATCCTGCTATTTTTTGCTTCCCCTTTGCTGTTTTTTTTTTCTTTTCTTCTCAGAACATAAAGAGCAGTTTATAGTGTCATGTGTGAACTCCCTGAGGCTGATGGATGAGCAGTCCCAAATTAAATCTCTCTTACAAATGAGTAAAGATAAGATTATATATTATATAGAGTCAGGGAAGTGATTCTCAGTAATTTATGTAATGTATATGCAGTGTAAGTGCCATGCATGGGTTCACTATGTAGGAACAGTGGAAGCAGATTAAATTCTTTTGGCTTTATGAAATCCTTGTGGCTTTCTAGTAATCAGTGTCACCACTAAGCTGCTGGTTCAAGAGAGGAGACTCTTGATGAAGTGAGCACCAAACATTTGCCTGGAATGCCAACTCTTATATCTGCTCAGGCTGCTCACACAACAATGGGAACAACCATCTGCAATGTCAAACTAGCAAAATGTTTTCTGGAAAAAGGATAAAGATGAGAGAGGAAGGAAGGTCAGTTTTTAAAAAGGATTACAATTGGGTTTTTTAAATGTCTAAATTATGTTGCAGGCTGATTTGATGCAGATGCTTCTTTGTGTGTCCCGAACATTTACTTCAAAACATCAGAAGAGTCTGTCTGGTGGTGCAATTAAGAATGTTTAAAAGGAAAAGTTCTTTTTTTTGGAAATTTACTGTCTTGCTGGGAGTCTCAACTGGTTACCCGTCAATCTCATGGAACCTCATAACCCAGGCTTTTTCTCATTCACGGTTTGTACCTACATATATGAAAAGTAATGCACTGTATATCTGTATGTAACCCACGTAATCGTGAGCCAGATGCAGCGAATAACAATCCACATTTACATTTGTTGCCGGGTGGTGACCTGTAGTGGCTCTAGTTATTATGATGGGAACAAATGAGGAATTTGAGTAATATAGCATAAAGAGTGACAAAGTCCTCAAAGGGAGGAGGTCTTGGTGGATGGCTGGGTTTAAAAAAGGACTTTTACACTGTTTCTGGCCTCCTTGAAACTCCAAAAGTCAACATAGTTATTTTAAGTTCCTTAAATAAATGAATTCCTCAACATTCTACGTCATGTAAACACGGGAGTCCTTTTAACCCAAACCCATGATATTTTTTCTAAACTTAACCAGGTAGTATGCTGCGTAGAATGGTGTTTTTTTCGTTAGATATCATAAAAAAAACGTTTTGATATTTTACGAACTGTTCATGAGGATATGTTATATAAGGTAATAAACTGCTGGCTGTAGTCTCATATTTACCCAACAGTCATGAAAGTGGTATTTTATTTTTTTATTTGACTCCCAGCAAGAAAGCGAATATGCAAATTTCCCAGTTGAACAATAATTAAAAAAAGATCTTGTTTTATTGTAGTTTGGGTATTTATTTATTTATTTATTTATTTCATTTATATTTATGAGGTTATTTGATACTTTTATCAGGATTAAACCTGCTGGATGTACTATGGATCTGGATTTTAACATAAAAGAAAATAAACTTTTTTGTGATCAGTTTTGTTTGAGGGTGTTGTATAGACATAAAATATATCATCACTCCTTGTATTAAAATGTACATTTAATATATGTATTTTGTAATTTTTGTTACATTACAGCAAATATTTGTTGTTGTTTATTGCTGCTCAACCGAATTGAACATCAAATGTGGGGCATTCAAAGTGCTGTAAATATTTTATTGAAACATTTACCTGATTTTCTGTTTCCAGCATCATAACCTCTGCAGCTGAAATACTGCACACCCATCCATGACCTTATCATATGGAAACAAAAGAAGTACATTATCTTTACTTATTTTCATACAGATATAAGAAAAACTAAATCATGTATTCAAACTCACCAAAGAGATAACCATGTTTACCAGCATCCAGAATTTTTATTGTATTCACATTTCTATTGTTGCCATTGCACTTTGTTGACCAAATTGTGTTGACGTTATTTTGTACACCATTTATCGTACATGATGAAATGTATACAAATCAGTGTGATGTCAAATTTATTAACCTATTACAGTACATAAATACATTTTACTTACTGATTTTATGAAAAACAATTTGTTGAACCACCCATGTTGCCTTACAAACAAAAGAACAATTAAGCTAATGTCTCTGTAAATGATGTATCATTGTGTTATTGATATACATTTGTACATGCACATGTGAAAGGAAAAATATTGATTTGAATTAAAATAATAACCTTGTTTTTGCTCTTTGACTTTTTATGTTAAAGGTCTGATATTTTCAGGGAAGCTTGTAAACAACATAGATCTGTGCTGGCTGCTTTTAATGCTATTTGGTTACACTGGCAATCAGGCATTAACTGCAGATTGCTCTAATGGGATCTGTTTAGTTGAATAATTTGCTCTTCCATTTCCTCTATCTCCAAGCACTGTACAAAATAAATGCAGCAATCTTGTAATGACTCAATCATATAATTATTCTTATGATAGAGTAGACTCATGCAGACTCACTGGCACTGTGGCATGTAATTGTTTAACTTGTAAATATAGTTTTCAGTGATGGACGTGTCCTGAGAGAGTGCCTGCTGGGTTATGTAATATGAATACAATTTCTTACATTTCAGAATGGGCTGGAGTGAAGTGGAGCAGAAATTACTGCCTGTGCCCAGAACCCTGAGGACTCGATGAGTTATACATCCCCAAACAATTAGCCGAGACTCTGATGCAGCCTAATAAAGGCTTGTTGTGACAATTAATGCTTTTGATGGTTGACAGTAGCATGAAAGGCATACAGTGGATAGGATGTTATGTACCAGCGCCAAAGGCGAGCTGCACATCTGCACTGCAATTTTTGATTGTTTGCCCCAAGCTCCTTTGTGTGGATACTTAACTGCATTTCACCAGTCATTAGCTCAGCTAAAAATACATGACTGGCATGCAGCCTGAGGCCATGACTACAGTCTTAACAATGCTTCAGTTATAATGTGTGATGAGCAGAAGTAAGTTGACCAAGACATAAAGGGACAGCTTGAATTTGTTGTAGTGGGGTTGCATGAGATCCTAATCCATTGTCAGTTTATTAGGCTACCTACAGTAGATGGTGGCCCCTAGTTTGGAGAAGCAGATGGGGCATTATTTGAAATGTTAACTAAAGACATTAAAATGCAGTAGTATCAAAATATGCCCCCTACCTTCTTAGTGTCCACTAACCCTAGTTTGCAACCAAACAAATATAAAGATGTAATAATACTGACAGATATAAAATAGCATTTTTCAACAACACAGTTTGAGGGAACACCACAGAATCTAAGCAATATGTGACAAGGATCAGTGTGAACTTTTGGCAAATTTCGCCCATTTTAATCTGAAAAAAAAAGGCCATTTGTATGATTAATCTAGATCCGATCAGTTTTGAAATGGGGGTCACCTGCGGCTGAGTGACTGCATGTCAGAAATTGTGATCAGCAATACCCGAGCACCACAGGGGACAGTGGACTTAAAATATAACTCAAGAGTCCTTCTACATGCAGGTCTCCAATGACACTACGATCATGGGGTGTATTAAGGATGGACAGGAGGGGTTGGACAGGAGCGTGGTGGACATCTTCATCACCTGATGCAGGTCGAACCATCTTCAGATCAACACCTCCAAGATCAAAAGGATTGTCTCTATTAGAGGGGTGCATGTGATGGTGGTTCAGACCTACAGGTACTTAGGACTACGCCTGGATAAAAGACAAGACCATGTAGCCTACATTGACACCCTATACAGGAAAGGACAGAGCCGACTTTACTTCCTGAGGAGGTTGGGATCCTTGAACATCTGCCAGAAACTCCTTAATGTTTTATGAGACATTCATTGTCGCCAGCGTCCTCTACCTAGCGTAACTGTATCCCAAGTCGGACATTGTTTGGCTAAGATTCTATCAAAATCTCACAGTAACTGCATCATGATCATGTTATGCTTCCAATTAATTAAATGATGTGAAACTAAAGTCCAATTTCTTATCTTTCGAACAGTATATTGTTTTAACCGTGTACGTTAGCCTTGGATTGACCAGGGTCGGCTAAAGGATGCTAATGCTGGTGAATTAGCCATGCACTAACTGTATCACAAATTGGACACAAATCGGGTTTTCAGGGGAAATTTGATGTTTAATTGTGCAATAAAAACATGTGTATATATAAAAAGATAATTCTCACTGTGCTGCACTTGCAAAATAAAAAAAGTAATTGTGCACAAAAATGAGAAATGTCATTGTAGTACAAAAATTATTAGTTATTGTTGGTAAGTCCAATTTTTTCAATCAATGTATTTGTATCTTTCAAAATATATTTAAATTATATTTTTAAATAAGCTAAAATAAAAGTTTTGAATGATTAAATATCATCTTTGCTGTTTTTAATGTGCCCCTCTGATTAAACACTGGCCCCTGCTTTACTCCCACAGTAAAACTGGTCTAGAACCGCCACTGCCACCAATCCATCCATCCATCCAGTAACTCCTACAACCGCGAATTCCGACCGGAAACGCTAAACTGTCCAGCCTAACAACATGGTCGGTTAGCAACAAGCAAGCGGATTAGCACAGTAAATTGAGCGCAAATGAAACTGTGGAGCTAGAAGACCCGCTGCAGGTTCCCGGTCAGCTAAGGTTACAACAGCAACAGGGAGAGACAGCTGTGTGTATAAGGACGGAGAGAAATCGCTTTAGAGAAACGTTATGTTGTGAATGAAACGCGTACAGCATGCTAACGCACGTTAGACAGCGTCACCCAGGTGTGCCGATCACTGGAACCGGAACCGGAGTTCAATTCTTTATCCCCGCTGCTGTCAGTCACAATCAGCTTTGATGGCCAAGTAAGTGAAACCACAGACCTACAACAAACATTACTTTTTGTTGCTGTCACTGTACTTACAGATATAGACATTCAGCTAAAAACAAGGAAAACAGAGTTGAACAACTCTGCCCTTCTTCTTCTTCTTCTTCTTCTTCTTCTTCTTTTCTATTATTTTCTTCTTTAACATATAGCACTCCTGTAGCGATGACAGTTAGCTCGTAAAGTTATGTACTTACTTGATTCCTGTGGTCTATGTCTAGTACCTTCAGGTTGAATGCACTTATTGCAAGTCGCTTTGGACAAAAGCGTCTGCTAAATGACATGTAATGTAATGTAACAATTTGACTACTATATACAGATACCGGTAAGTATAAAAAATATGTAAGTGCTGCATTTAATTTAAAACAATAACTTAACAGCTATACAATTGCACAATGGTGCAGAGTGCAAAGGGTGCTGTTATAAATACATATACAATTTATATATATACAATGTATGCTACAAGGCTTATAAGCCTTGTAGTATACATAAATATTGATAGTGATGATGGCATGGTAAAGAACAATGAGTATTTAAACTGTGTGATCTACTGGTAAAGTGGATGCTTGGTGTTTTTTTGCACAGGTGTTTGATGTTAACTGTTAATCAAAGTGATGGCTTGCAAGAAGAAGCTTTTTATGTCTGGTAGTTTTGGCGTAGCTACAGTGTTTCTGTAGAGAGACGTTTGAACTGATTGTGTCTGAGATTGTGGGTCTGCACTGATGTTACCTTACATTACATTTTTGTATCAGTAAGAATACATTCATTCTAGTGTGAGTTCCTCCCAATATCCTAATGCTGAAATCAACTATAAATCCATATTATTGAGAAGCTTTCGTGTTTTAAAAGGTTAGTTCAGATTCACTAAAGTCACAATAACAAACGAACTAACCTATCAAGGCAGCAGTAGACCAGGAAGTCCTGTGCTTTGAGAGGTAAATATCTTTTTTTGTCAATGGAGTCTGGTAGCTTCAGAGATAGCATATGGGCATAGATAATCTGTAGTAAGTGCATTAAAACTGATATTGATATTTATTGTAGGTGAGAATTTTTGTGTTTCTGCACAATGTCCACAGCAGTAGGCTACCCTGAAGATATTCTTTTCCAGAATACAGATTTTACAGATTATTTTTATTTTTTAAATAAACCCTGTCATCTTTGCACAAAGGTCAGTTGAGTTGTTGTTGGAAGTGCTAGTACTGTCAGTGAAAACAGCTTTTCTACAAATATGACAGCAAATCTGATTAATTGGATCCAGAAAGTATTCAGACCCATTCAAATGTGCTAAAGTAGTTTAAAATAAAATTGAATTTTCCTTCCTCTTGAATAAGTACCTCATTATAACAAAGCAAAAACAGGAAAGGTTAAGGTTTAAGGACTAAGTTAAAGCCCCTTTGGCAGCAATTACAGTCTTGAGTCTTCTTCGCTGTGACGTGACAAACTTTGCACATATGCATGTGGAGATTTTCTGCCATCCTTCTCTGCAGATCCTCTCAAGCTCTGTCAGGTTGGTTGGGGACAATCAGTGGACAGGTACTGCATTTTTAGGTTTCTCCCGAGATGCGGGATTGCATTTGAGTGTCTGCTCTGGCTGAGCCACTCAAGGACATTCATAGAGTTGTCCCTGAGCCACTCTTTTATTGTCTTGTCAGTGTGCTTAATGTTGAAAGGTGATCCTTTTGCCCAGTCTGAGGTCCTGAGTGCTCTGGACCAGTTTATTTTGGAGTATCTCTCTACTTTGCAGCACCAACCCAGCATGATGTAATTTTTGCAAAAAAGATGTGAAGTGTATATCCTCATTAAGACCCGGATACTTTAATGCATCCAGTTGGTGGATCCGGAAAGCTTCCTTTGATTAAGTTTCTTCCCAGAACTCTTATCATGGCTTTAATGAATGCCCTCAGTTTGCAATGAGAAAACATTTGCACTAAGAAATTCATTCTGCTGTCTAGCCATGGGGTAATCACGATTCCTATTTCTAATGGCATATTTATGCTCAGCAAGGCGATCCACCAGGCGTCTTTTAGTATGGCCTATGTACAACCCCAAAGAAAAGTTGGGACGTTGTGTAAAAGGATAAGACCAAAGAAATGTAGAGCTAAAGCTTATGACAGAATAACTGTGAGGCTTCATTTGAAAGGTCAGATCTTCTAGTTTTTGCAAATGTACTTGCAAAAACTAGACCCTGCTCTCGACCTTTATTTGCTGGCGAGCAGGTGGGTTTAAATATATTGTCTTTATACCTTTTTAATTATATATATGTCACAGAGGATTAAGACAATGATCACATCCCCTTTTAAACAACATCCCAACTCTATTGAAATCATTGTTGTAGAGAAAGCCATCCACACATGGCCATGGCAGACTGTATATATGGCAAAATATGTAACAAAAGTTACAGTAATGACATTTTTCTTCAGTCATCTCTTTTTCATACTATAATAAACTGCTCAAACCTTAATAGATGGGTAATAAAATGCACAGTAAATGCTGAATATATCCATATAAGAATGTCAAATGACTAAAATTATTATCAACGTTATATTGGCCCTAAAGGGACAAGCCTTTAGGAGATGAGGTTGAGTTAAGTTAAATTGCACTTTAACAAGAACAGCAGTGCTCACATTAAAGGAATGATTCCATTATGATACAGCCAGTTTACTCAATTGCTTGGGGCTGTGCAGCTAAGTCGAAATACCCCAGCAACCATAAACCGGTGCTATCCTGGAGGTCCGGCGGAAAATTGGCTGTGCACAAATAACGGCTAAATATATATCCTGACTTTGAGGCTGGAGCAGGAGGAAGGCTGACTGACAAAGATTATGTGGTGTGATGAAGGTCAGCAGAGCAGAGAAGGAGGAGTGCTTGAAAATGCTATTTGTGGTGAACGTGAACGTCATATTAATGCTGAAATTAAAATAGTTTGGGTGGATTTGTTTCCAAATGAGATCATCCACCAACACGCCGGTGGGCTAGTCATTACAACTCATGCTGAGCACTCAAACACTGTTCAAGCCTGCAGGGCACTTAAAGTTTTAATTATAATGTATGCCGAAAGTGTCCCAAAATATCTGAACATTTGTGCATAATGATGCATAAGACACCTTTGGATATCACTATTTGAATGATGGCTTAACCTAAAAAAAACTTTGGTGTAAATATTTCACTCTAGTTTCATGTGTAAACACTGTACAGTTGCTTCCAGGTAATATGATATTGTTAGTTGTATAAAAGATATTTTCAACTTAAAAACGAAGGGATACATTTAGCCTCTAGCAAAACAATTTAAGTTTTAAAAATTAGTACTTTTACAAAAGTAAAACAAAAGTCATGATAAACTCTTTGAGCAGTTGTAAAAGAAAAGAAGCTGGCGGTACTAATTCACTGTTCGTTATATCTGTGTCGGTAACCAATAAATGTAATTTTCCCTCTATGGTACACATTATGATGCCAGTTAGGAAACAAAAATGTTTTCAGTGTCTTCATTTTTTTTCTTAAAATAGACTAAATTAACATGATCTGACGAATTTTTTATTTTATTATAATTTTTTTTTTTAAGTTTTTGGGGTTTGTTGCCCATCGGCAACATTCTACCATAACATGCACAAAAGAAAAGGAACTTTTTTAACAGGTTTCTTGTCTGAATGCGACCCATTGAAATGAATGTCTTGAACAGTCTAAGTGTATGAAACTATCAAAAATGAAGGTTTACTCACCTAAAAGTAGCAAATTTTTTTCCAGATGGAAAGGGGCCACAAAATGACGTTTTGAGTGATTTTTTGTGGCGCAAAATGGCAAAGCTGTTTCCTTTGAAAAAGTCTGCAAAATAGTGTTTCAATATGGCTTCCAGGAGATCACGTGACAAATGAAATCATTGCTATTGGTTCCCTGTACTCTCCTCTCTTTTTTAAAGTATCGCATCACTCAAAAACATGCATTGTAGAAATTTGACAGGCCAAAAATGGGTATGTTGCCTGAGGGCAACACCGTACCATAGAGGGTTACGAGTGAGGAGTCACAACTTTCCATGACCCATTTTGACTTTTCTTGTTCGATGGTGACCACTAGTGGCTGTAGTAATTATGACGGGAGGATGTTGATCTTATGTGATTTTCAGTAGTATGTCAGGCTATTTAATTTCTATAGCTTAATATTTGTTACTATAGTGTCCATACATAACTTGTTGCTCATTGGTTTGAAAACACAGGTTCCGTGGTGTGATGTGTATACATTTACATATCAATGCACTTTATTTGAAAAAGTTGTTCTGTCCTCCAACCCCCTTTACATTTTAAAAATGAAATGTGACATTAATACACTGTAAAAAAAAAAAAAGATAAATAATAGCTACTCAATAAAATTGAGGCAACAGATTGCACACAATATTATTTATTAAATCTAACTATGTTACAAGTTCTAGCCATTTTCCATGGTTTTCCTCATAATAACAAAAATCATTATGAAGAAAACCATGGAAAATTTCTAGATATGAAAATGAATCAAAAAATGAAATGTGACATTAATACACTGTAAAAAAAAAAAGATAAACAATAGCTACTCAATAAAATTGAGGCAACAGATTGCACACAATATTATTTATTAAATCTAACTATGTTACAAGTTGAGTTAATAACAACTCAACAGGAAGTGCCTGTCAATTAAAAACATACTAATTCTATTGTGTTGGATTCATTCAAAATTCTCTTGATTTAAAATTACATACACATAAAGATTATATTTAATGTGGTCAAAATAAGTAGATTCTATCTCAAACATTTTTATATTAAAGTTACTTAAACAACTGCCTCAAAATCAAGGACGCATTTATATTTAATACATTTTTATCAAATATATTAAGTAAAATGAAATGACTACAGAATAATTTATTAAAGTGTTTGTTATTTGGTTTATTTGAACTGACCGTCAGCTTTACTTATCTACATACATTTTCTTCTTACCAAACTAATCTTAAGTCCTATTCGAGTAAAAAATATTTAAATTAACAGTGCTTTTACTTGAGTACAATATTCAAGTACTCTTTCCCAGCCTGCTGCCGAGCTAACTGACCTACTCTGTACACCAAAAAGTACAAGCAATGGTGTAACAGCACAAAATTATCAAATATTCAACTCTCTGCTAAGGCTGTGCTATTTCACTTCAATTGTAAATGTGTGTGTGAAAGAAGAGAAAGGAGCGAAAATTTGTAATTTATGCATGTTTTCTTTTCTTTTTTTGGTGAAAAACGCAGTTTTGTTAATTAGGCTGATTATGAGTCGGTATGTGAAGTGTTGAAAGCTGTAGATTCATCAGCAATGTGGAATCTAACTGTTTCGCTGATTGGATCTAATGGAAATTTAAATTTAAATGACATTGAATTTTGTGTCACCAGTGGGTTGAATAGGTTGTGACAAGAGAACTTTAGATGTTCATTATGCTCCCATTTGTATGTTAAAAACAGGACTGGAGCTTTAATGAGGGAATGGAAAAACCACAATCAAGCTTTCAGTGTTCTTGATTCATTCAGCAAAGGAATGCCATGGTGTTTTTCCCCACTACAGTGTACCGAATCAATTAACGGTGAGGAAGAAGAAATTATTTGAGTAACAGTTCCCCCTGTTGGCTAAAAAAGGGAATTACTGCTCCAGATTACCTTGAGATGGATCCACTAAGTACATCTGTATATATATAGTATAGATATACAGTCATGGAAAAATTCTTAGACCACCCTTTTTCTTCAATGTCTTGTTCATTTTGATACCTGGTACAACTAAAGGTAAATTTGTTTGCGCAGATATAATGATAACAACAAAAATAGCTCATAATAGTTTAATTTAAGAGCTGATATCTAGCCATTTTCTATGGTTTTCTTCATAATAACCAAAATCATTATGAAGAAAAGCATGGAAAATTTCTAGACATCAGCTCTTAAATTAAACTATTATGAGCTATTTTTGTTGTTATCATTATATTTGTCCAAACAAATGTACCTTTAGTTGTACCAGGCATTAAAATGAAGAAGACATTGAAGAAAAAGGGTGGTGGTTTCCATGATATATATAATTTACGTTTACCTTTTTTGACTCAGGGTCTTGAACTTGAACTGATCTGACATTAATACAAAAAAGTATAAATGTTGTTGCAGCCCTTCATTCTTTGGTACTTTCTGTCATTTTCCATTTACCAAGTTGTTTCAGCTGAATGTCACAATTCCTCTGAGTTGACTGGCACTGGCTCCTAAATAATAATGAGAGCAGTTTGGTGTGTTTGCCCCTTTGGCCAATCAGGATTTGAGGACATCTTTTCTTTGAGGCTTATGAGAAGTGGAGAATTGCACACTTGGGACTTAATGCAGATCTTATTCTAACACACAGTCTGGTCTTTTGGCCCTTGTGAGACTTCTTCTCTGTCTGTTGTTTCTGTGTGATGACATTTTGGGCATTCTGAAACCTTGAGGGAATAACAAATAAAACCTATCCAGGAGGTTAGTTTAGGTAAGATCTGCATCAATTCATATCAAGTGCATTCATATTCGTATCAAGTGCTTTATGACCACAAATATTTGCTTGCCTAACAATAACCCTAAAGCCAGCAGGTTTAATTTTGTAACCTGGTAATTAGTTTATTTTCATTGACACCCCCTTTATACACATTTCATTATGAAAAGCACTTATTTATTATTGTAGAGACAGGTTTTCTTTGCATAGGCATTTATGAGATTTGTTTCTTTAAGTTTAAAAAAAAAAGTGGTTTGGGAACTTTTCTTCAGGCCTCTCCCATCAGCTGAAAAATATGTTCATGTTCAACTGTGGGTGGGATTTGTGGGACATTATATTTTTTAAATACAGAAGTTCAAGACACTGATTCAAGACTGATGTTTTGTCTCAGGCCTACATATTTTACTTGCTTGTAAAATGGCATGGAGAAATACAAACTTAAACAAACAGCAAAGTATGTGTTCTGTAGGTTATAAAGTTTGTTAGATACACGCAACTAGAACTATAATCTAATATAATCCTGTCCTGCCAAGAGTTGTGTGAAGAAAAAATATTTCTGTGGGATGGCCTTCTTTCTTTTCCTTGTCCCCTCCTTTAATTTAGCTTGGGTCTGTATTAGGGCTGGGCGATATGGACCAAAAGTCATATCCCGATATATTTAGGCTGAATGTCGATATACGATATATATCCCGATATTTTTATCACAAAGTGAGAGCAAATGTTTAGTCAGAGTCAAAGCCAAAGCTCCATAAAATGCACATTTAAACAAAAAATATCTTAAATAAAAAAAGCCTATGAAATAAAATAGGCAAATCTTTTTCTGAAATAAATATATTTATATGAGAAAAGAATAATGAACTTAAAAAATAACTAAATATGACAAACCCAAGTAAGGGCAGCATTCATACGTATGTAAAAAATGAATGGAAAAAAAACCTATATCGATATATGCGATATGGTCTAATTCCATATCACATTAAAAAATATATCGATATATTTTTTAATATATAGATATATTTTTTAAATCGATATTTCGCCCAGCCCTAGTCTGTATTATTTATTTATTTTTTTCAATAATGTGAAACTACGTTTTTTATTTTACACCTTGTGGACAGGTGTGTGAGTGGGCTTTTTATAGCAGCTTGTAATACAGTTTGACTTCAAAGACACAAGTATAATGGATTGTATAATGGATTTTTTAATGGATTAAGTGAATAGATCACAGGGTTATTAGTAACACCTGAGCTTTTCCTGCTTTGACAAGTCAAAACATCTGCTGTGAAAAAGGCCTCTGCCTGAGTGACAAAGATCAGTGATTAATGAACTCAACAGTGGAGCTTTAAATCGTGCACTGCAAAAAAGGTGTGTCTAAAAACAAGATAAAAACACTAAGTCTGAGGGAAATGATCTTGCTGCGTGGACAGATAATTTCACTTGACAAGATTTCTTGAATTAAGATGGTTAAATCTAGAAATAAGCATTGTTGAACATTTAAAACAAGAAATTAACTCTTAAAACACAATAAATGATCTAACACTTCTAAATCTAAGGGTTTTTTTATCTTGGTAAACACAATAATTTGCAGTATGGTTTTGAACATGAACTCATTTATTTATCATGATCTACAATATGAACAGGGGGGTTAGGTGCAATGTGTACACTCATCAACACAAGCAGTCTTAGAAAAACAAGGTCAAATATGGATGAGTTAAAGATCCATCTGAGATTTGTGGAAATGAGAAATATACAAGATGGGATTTACAGAAACGTAAGATCTGCGGTCAATAATTCAGGGTCTTGGTTTCCTGTTGAAGGTGAAACAAACTCATTACTCACTCATATTGATTTCAAAATGCAGATGGATGTTGCACCAGAATGACAATGAGGTTAAAATACACTCATACCCTCATTAAGATGCCATGATGTATTTCACAAAAGCTTCATAATTGATGCATCCATTAGCATCCTCCTGGTTTTGCATGAGCTGCTCCACCTCATCCTCCCTCATCTTCTCACCTGGGGCCCATAAGAAAGAAATCACGTCAGCTCAGTGCGCATTGTTATAATTACGGCTTTGTAAAAACCACTTTGCGGTGAGATCGGTTAACTCACCCAGTGTTGCCAGAACGTGCCTGAGCTCAGCACCCATGACTGTGCCGTTCCCCTCCTTGTCGAATACCCTCAGACCCTCCACAAAGTCCTCATATGTTCCGCGGTCCTTGGCCTTGCAGATGTACTGGTGCATGGGCAGAAACTGGTCAAAGTCAAGCATCTTGGTCTGCATTTCTGTGGAGATAAAAATGTTTGACCAAAGGAAAGGAAAAGTGGACAGGCCTCAGTCATGACTGATGTTGAACTTTATTCAAACCACTCTCTCTCTCTCTCTGTATGCTCAGATGCTGCCTTTTAAACCAGATCAAAGCAGTATTAACTAGGGTTGTCACGATACTAAAATTTTCAACTCGATACCGATACTCAGGAAAATATTCGATACTCGATACCATTTTCAATACCACAAGGATAAAAACAAAGACCCCAA